>NC_138373.1:50261594-50303651 GCF_054177405.1 Leptonychotes weddellii
ATAAAATCTTTAAAAAAAAAATGCAGGACATTCATGCAATATTTGGGACATACTTATATGGAAAAATCAGACATTATTTATCTGAATGGGACATATTTATATTTTATTTTATTTTTTTTAAAGATTTTATTTATTTATTTGACAGAGAGAGAGAGAGTGAGAGCAGGAACACAAGCAGGGGGAGTAGGAGAGGGAGAAGTCTGCTTCCTGCAGAGCGGGGAGCCCGATACGGGGCTCGGTCCCAGGACCCTGGGATCATGACCTGAGCCGAAGGCAGACACTTAACGACTGAGCCACCCAGGCGCCCCAAGGGACATATTTATATTTTAAAACATATTCGTTGTTTACCTGAAATTTAAATTTAACTGCATGTCCTGTATTTTTGTTTGCCAAATTTGGCAACGCTACTGGTATATAATAGACAAAAATATTACTATCTCTGTAGTGCCCATGTGTACTGCTGTGTGAAGCTCACAGTTTTCAGAAATTATAATAAAATATTTGGTGTCCCTGGAAAAAAAAAAAAAAAAAAAGATTTAATTACCCCGGGGGATGCCTGGGTGGCTCAGTCAGTTGGGCCTCTGCCTTCGGGTCAGGTCATGATCCCAGGGTCCTGGGATGGAGTCCCACTTTGGGCTCCTTGGTCAGCGGGGAGTCTGCTTCTCCCTCTCCCTCTGCCCGCAGTTCCCCCTGCTTGTGCTCTCTCTCTCTCTCTCACGAAAAATAATAAAACCTCCTTGTGTTCCTGCTCTCGCTATGTCTCTCTCTGTCAAAAAAATAAATAAAATCTTTAAAAAAAAAAAGATTTAATTACCCAGAAGAACCCACTCCCTGTTCATTTTATTTGATATTTTACTGTACTTAAAATGATGTTGTCCAAACATCCTTATTCATATTGAATGAAAGTGTAAGAGAATTGGCTAACTGAATTGACTGAGCTTAGGTAAATCGTAATTAGGAAGCATGAGGAGAGTATCCTCAGAGACCTATCCATCTCAAAATGGAGCAATATAATTACAGATGAAATTCAACAAGGAAACCGCACAACATAATAATCCTTGAAAAGATGAAACACAATTACTAGAACGTGGTGCTGGGTTCTGAGCAGCACAATCACATCTCATTTCAAGCCAACTCCAGAGCAATAACCCTACTCAACACAACTCAACTCCTGATTACATTAAAGGCTATTAATCTCCCAACTGCCAGTCACAATTTCCTATTTGATCAAATGTCCTGCTGTTATTTCACTTAAAATTTGGAATAATCTGACTCTAGTTCAATCAGAGCTCCTGTGTCTGGTTATGGATTTTATTTTTTTTTGGTTTGGATGTTTGCTTTTCACTTTGCTCCGTCGTGTTGGAACTTGGCAAAACCCCACATGATCTGTCTCCTTTTGGGACAAGACCTCTTTTCCTTGATGGCTCAGGTTCTCCTTGTAAGTGCCTTTCCTCTGGAGGATATCCCTTCTTGCTCTTTAGCTAATTCCTAGTCTCATTTCCTGCTCATCTGAGAAACTAGTCTCTGGGAGTGGGATCATACACAGTAATGAGTTCTAATGAGTTTTTAATGTATTGCACTTCACAGGAACATATTTGCATTAAAAAATAGGCTTTTAAGGATGTTTTTCTGTCCTCCTGTACAGCCCCATTTGCAAAGAAAGCTCCCCTCTGGTCTAGGCTGATTACTGCAATCACTTTGAGCCTCCGAGGGTGCTCCTGCCCTCAGGCCTTCGCAGCGCCTGCCTACCTCTACCCAAGTCTCAACTTCCTGCCCCGCTCCCATTGGATAGATTTGCCTTTTCTGGTTTTCACCTTGGGGATCTCTCTCCGCCATGGGCAGCAATCACTGTGACCACCCTCACATCACTGACATCTGGCTCCCACTGCCCTGGACAACACCTGCCCTCACCCTACCCCCATCTCTGGCCTCCCAGAGCCTCACCCCAACCCACCAACCCAACACTGGCCAAACCAGCCTCAGCTCCTCTTGACTGAGGCTCAGAGAAATTAGTAATCCAATCAAAGGCCCTAAAGTAGGGATTCAGACTCTGAAACAGCCCCAAACGATGGACAAATGTTGGGCAGAGAGGAGCTCAAGCCATACCATGGGAGACCCCATACCTACATTAAGTGTCAAGCAACAGGCCTGACAGGGTCATGGCCCTGAGCGGAGACCAATTTGCTATGAATCCCTCCCGTGAGCCTAGGGGATCGATCCATCCACAGCTCCATCAAATGGCTGCATCAGTCTGAAAATGCATGTTCCTGAGACACAGGCCTTTTAGGTACTTTGTCTACAAGAACTTTACAGGAATGGGTCTGTAATCAATGTAAGTGCATATTAACATAAGAGAATCAAGGAGAAGTTGAGATAAAGGCACACACAGTGCTAGCATTTCGTTATCTAACACACCTCTTTTTTCAATTCTACCAAAAATGGAATCTGTTCTATCTATTCTATTCATTGAATGCATTTTTTAAATTCAGAAATACAATATTCAGAATGATTTCTTTTATTACAGCTGTGGGTTTTTCCTTAGGCAATGAATGATTCCATCTAATTTAACTGCTTATCTTTTTGTTCTCAACCCTTATATTTCTTTCCCAGTAATAACATATATTTTCTCAACTTTTAAAATCTCTTTATTAGACACAATTGAATGTAATTTGGGATTTACAAGTCTTATCACACTCTGATCCTGCCTGAGCAATTCTGAACACAAAAAGTACAGACTGCATATAATTTCTTCAGAGTTCCTATAACATTCTGCTTGAGATTCGTGAAATAAAAATTATGGTTCTTTGACATCTTTTCCATCTAGTCATTGCTGGAATCTGGAAAACACCAGAAGCCTTACTTGTCCAATGTCCCACTCTGAAACTTCTCACTTATGGGGTTGTTTGGAACGGAAGTAATGACCATTTTCCCAAGGGGGTTGGCCAAAGAGCTAAAACTAAGCAAAACCAGTCCTTTTTGATGCAATTATCCAGCCATTCATAAATCTATTTTATGTGCTATCATCTACATATTACGATTTTGTTCCTGGGTGTGACAGCTATGGTAGAATGCCTTAAGGAAATCAAAAGATATTATATCTTACTGCATTACTTTAGTTTACTGGGCTGATACTCAACTTAAAGTTTACCAAGTATCTCTATTTGATACTTGGAATAATCCTGTGAAGTGAGTCCTTCTATCACCAGTCTCATATACCAAATATAATTTCTTACTGCTAATTTAGACATTCTACGTGTCCAGTTCACTGAAGCTAGTATTCTCCCTGCAGTAATTCCTCAATTGTACAGAGACTTCCCTCCAATACACACACCTGCCTTCATTTCTTTCCGTTCCCAACGCATGCCCCCCAAAATATGAATCCCCTTGCCTGGAAAATTCAGAGCTCTGAAAATACCCAACCCCTGCCATCCGGGCCTACCCCCAACCAGCCAAATACTGCTGGAGAAAAAGTGCGCACTTCTGCTGAATGACTGCGCTTTAAATTCGGCTCTACAAACTTCAAATGGGCATTTAATGATACCTGGCAATCCTCCCGTTTCCCGCAGAAAGTTTAATCTCCAAATCATTCCTTCATTTCTTCTCTTCTCTGCTCCCACCTCCTCCACCTCTACCCTCCCTTCAGCGGATGGCCTTACCTCATACTCTACTGAGCAAACAGAAGCCCACAGAGGGCAACGCGTTCATATGCCTTCTGCTACATCTAAAACCTCTGGGTCTCCTGTGCCTCTCTTGGTCGCTTGGACTGCCAGCACAGAATACCACATCCTGGGTGGCTTAACCCAGGCATTTTGTTTTTTCCCAGTTCCAGAAGCTGAAAATCCAAAATCAAAGTGTTGTCAGGGTTGGTTTCTTCTATACAACAAGTGTCCCTCTCTTCCCCGGGTTATTCTTGCAAGCATTCAAAGGTGCTCCTCCCTCACTCCACAATCCTCCTCTGCCTCCCTTCAAAACAGTTCTCTAAAGCACTACGTCACTGCCTCCCCCTTAACAATTTTTTTCATTCATCAGATCACTCAAATCTGCTTGCCTCCAAAGCTCCTCAACATCCCAACATGCTCCAAATTCAATGGGTGCTTCTTCTAATTTTACTCAATTTTTCTGCAACATTTGATCCAGTGCACCACTCTCTTCCCTGAAAATTCTCCCGTTACTGGAGCCATGATGGCATATTCTCCTGGGTCTTTCTGCTTGCTTCTACTCCTCTTTCAAACCTCTAGATCTTGGAATGCCCTAGAACTTGCTCCTGTATCTTCTGGAATCATTTTCTCTTCTCTGGCTGTTTCCAATGCTAAGTGATCTCACCCTATTTCCCGGCTTTGCCTGTCCCTCTGGCGGTGACACCCAAATTAATATGTGCAGCTCTGACCTCCCCCCTGATCTCCAGACTCATTTATACAGTCCAAGCGCCTGACAGCTCCTCTTGGATGTCTAATAGTCTTGTCAAATGTAGTGTATCCAAAACATAACCCTTGACTTCCTCTCCCTCTTCCAGACTTTCCCATCTCAGTGGATGGCAGTGAACTGCTCAAACCAAAACTTTCATCATCCTTGACTTCCCCCCTTCTCTTATCTCCTACACCCAGTCCTTTAGCAAGTCTGCGTCAAATGCATCTTCATCTCTACTTCTAGCTCTCCAGGCCAAGGCACCTCATCTCTCCCCTGGACTGCTACCATGGCGTCCTCAACTAGTCTTTCTGCTTTCATTGTTGCCCCACTGCCATCCATTCTCTATGTAGCTACTGGAAGAATCTTTTAAAAACTTAAATCACATATTTTGTCTTTGCCTTACACAAAACCCCTCCGTGATTTCACCTATCATTAGAACGAAACTCAGAATCATCTCCAAGGCTTGCGTCCTGTATTATCTGACTGACCAGACCTCTCTTCCTACTCTGGCCCCTGCACCCCCCTCAGCCCCCCACTCTCTATGCTTCGTTCTTTCTGTTTCTCAGACAGGCCAAGTGCAGGGTCTATGTTACCCACTGCTCCCTCTGCCTTGAAAATTCTTTCTCCTCATTCAGGTCTTCACTCAAATGTCAGCCCCTCACTTTTCCTACTCCCTGTGTAAAGCAGACCCTCACCGGTCCTCAGCACTGACGTTCTATTTTCTTCACATTGCTTATCACGGTGAACTCCTAGAGGCCTGAGCTTTGGTCTGCCATGCTCCGCTCCCTGCTCTCTCTCCAGAAGCAAGGACACACCTGGCACACAATGAAAACTCAATGAGAGAATAAAATTGGTCACACACTCTCCCTCCTCCAGGATGCCAAAGGAAGCCCACAATCGCCTGCCCCAGTCCTCCATTTGTCCCCACACCATCTATCTAAGGAGAGCTGTCTCAGCCAGACTGGTCCTGGGCTCTTCATATACCAGAGTCAGAGAGTTGACAGAGAATTAATAGGAGAAGATAGAACCTGAAAAGCTTAGGAAGGGAAAGACTTGGAGAAATCAGCTGTCAGTCAAAAATAATAAAGAACAGAGGTCTGAGTGAGGAGGCCAGGGCAGGGGGCAGGGAGTGCAGGGGGAGAGCACCGGGAAGGGGGAAAAAAAAAAAAAATCCATGTGGTCTACACGTAAGCGTGAGAGTTCTTTCCGCACTTGTCCGATCTGAGTCTCTGGAGGGGGTGGGAGAGAAAAAACGGAGAAGAGAGCTGAGGATTCTGAATTGAATCCCTTTTTATGTATTTCAAGAGAAAGGAAAATAAGAACGTAATTTTTTTTCCCATGTTGAGTTGTGCTTCCTCAAACACCAGCCTGGAGTTGAACCACAAGGGCCCATGATTTCCATGAACTGCACGACTGATCATGTGACATGACCACAGCCATTCATTTAACAGGGGCGAAGTGAGGAAGCCAGGGCTTCTGCCTCTGGGGCCGGGGTTCCTGTGCCTGGGTCAACTCGATCTTTCCCAAATCCCAAGAGACGCGGTTAACTGCCTACGTCTTGCTCCTCATCCACAACGTGGCCTCCTTTTGTTACCATTTTCCCTTCTCAATGCTCCCCATAATTCATCATGCTCTCCAATTCATGGTTTCTATGACATCTTTATCCCCCTTCCAAATATTGAAATAGCATTTGTTCCTTTTTTTTTCTCTCTCTCTATCACCTCTCCTCTTCTCTGTGATTCCTGGACCATTACCAGTAGCAGGTATCCAATTCCACGTTTTACGAACACTCAGTTCCTGGTAGATAAGCTGTCTACATCCGGAGAGGGGGATTATTTAAAGCGACAAGGTGATCTCAGACCAGCTCTTCACCTGTCCTGGGCTCCTGCTCGTCTTTTCCATGAGATGTTTCTTATTGGAAGATCATTGCTCTTGAAAGAAGTGGGAAATAACAGTGGAATAAGGAAGTTCTTATTTCCCCAACTTCAGGGAATAGTATGCAGTCGGCCCCAAGCACGGAGTATATCCCTTCCTCATTTTTGCTGGGAATATGGCTGTGGGAACACATCAGAGGTCATCAGACGTCACCGTCCTCCAGCCTTCGCACAACCTTGCCCCGGCGCATCCTTGCGGGATGAATGCCCTGACTTCATCCTCCCACCCAGCCTTCCCGTAACTGATGCCATGCACACCTCCCAATTCTGTCGTTTGCATTTACATCTTCAGAATGTTATTTTTTTAGTAGCTTTCCCACATGGCAATCCTAGACACAGGCATGAGGTGGTAACATGATAACTATGATATAATTTTTAAAAATTACTATGCCAAAGACCGAGAACCCTGAAAGGCTTTGTAAAAGAGAGAGCATACTTTTCTATGATGGTGAATTCATGGGAATGTCGATGCCACTGGTGATAATCCCCAGAACCCTCTCTGAGGGTCACCCCAAGAACACGTGTACTCTGATGAATACCTCTCTGAGCCATTAAGTACTTCCACAGTCAAGTGCCATGAAATTAGTGCTCATGCAGGTAGAGGATGCTATGGATGACACACAATCCTTCCTTTGGGATGGCAACATTCATCTCTCCAGCGGTGGGACTGGTGTCTGGTGGATCCTTCCCCAGGAGCCATACTCAGGGAAAGAAGCTGCTCCTGCAAGGTCACATGCCCTGGAAGGCAGATGTCTCCTAGGACTGATCAATGCCCTGCTCTGAACCTCAATGCAGAGGGGCCAGCTTGTGGCCAAGGCTTCCGTGGCAACTGCATTAGGATCCAACTCCTCCCACAGCTCCATTCTGCTTCCCTCACGCCCTCACCAGCGGGGTTCCTGAGAGCACTTCCTAATAAACTCCCTGCACACAAATCTCCATCCCAGAGTCTACTTTTCGGGGAACCCAATGTCCAACAATCCCGAATACAATAGAAATCATGGAGTATGTACTTTAATTCACATGTGCTTCTAATTGGTATGCAAAAAAAAATCATATATATAAACTCTCCAATTAACTCTATGAGCAAGATCCAAGAATTAAAAAGATGCAAAACAAAGTTAAACAAGTCTTTTTTTTTTTTTTAAAGATTTCATTTATTTATTTGAGAGAAAGAGAGCACTAGAGTGGGGGAGGGACAGAGGCAGAGGGAGACGGACAAGTAGACTCCCCACTGAGCGCAGAGCCCAATGTGGGGCTCAATCCCAGGACCCTGAGATCATGACCTGAGCCGAAGGCAGACAATTTACTGACTGAATCATCCAGGTGCCCAAAGTTAGAACAAGTCTTAAACTGAATTGTATTTCCCTTCTGGGATATTTTCCATAGGTATAACTGCCAGAAAGTAAAAAAAAAACAAAAACCACTTTGGAAGAAAGCTCACATTTATAATGGTCAACTATTCTAGGGGCGCCTGAGTGGCTCAGTCAGCTAAGCGTCTGACTCTTGATTTCAGCTTAGGTCATGATCTCAGGGTTGTGAGATCGAGCCCCATGTCAGGCTCCACACTCAGCACAGAGTCTGCTTGAGATTCTCTCTCTCCCTCTCCTTCAGCCCGTTCCCCCACTCATGCTCACACACGTTCTCTCTCTCTCAAATAAATAAATCTTAAAAATAAAAAAAAAAATGGTCCACTATTGTAAAATTTTGCGAATTATCCTTTTTAACCTCCAGTCTGTGCTCTGGGTTATCATTTTGCCCTACAAGTAGTGACTAAGAGTTTTTTTACGGGCCAGAATTTAGACAGTCAGGAGCAATTACCTAGATTCGGAAAGACAAAATTTAGATATCACTTTTTGTCTTCCTACAACACTGGTCTCTTCTTTACCAAATGGTAGCCAACAGCGACTTTCACCATTAACTGCAGAGACTGTACCACTCCATAGCAAACACAGCCTTCCGTAATTCTGTTCCTCCCTTGCCGCCATCCCCAGGCTCAAGTGAAAAATGCATTGATGTCATTATGGCTCTCGACACATTGATTAATCAGGTAATACACATTCTAAACACTTAGTGAAAGGGACTGTAAAAAAACTATCTTACTGACTCTCGGGGGCAACGATTTATCTTCTCTCACTTTAATGACAGTGCTGTATCTATGTCTTTGCAGTCTGGTGGTAATTAAAAATCATCTGAAAATGCCTGGGCTTTGTGGATTCAGCATCATTTTCAAAACAATTAAACAAACAATACGGAGCATGCTAAGACACAGAGACAGGAATGATAGGAAATATTAGAAGCTGCTTCAGGCTATGGACCAGCCAGGGCGATGGACGGCGTTAATTTCACTTTGAACAGAGCCAACTGGAAAAATGATGAAAATCCCTTTCAACACAACAGGAAATAAACACGCATGGAAGCAATTCTTAATAGTATACTGTTGCCGTTCATTTGGCAGCACCAGAGCCAGCAAGACACTCGGAGAGCATCTGGTAACAAAAAATATGTGCCTGATATATTATGCAGCCAAATTAGCAAGTAATTAGATAGAAATATTGAAACTACCCCAGAAGCAGCAGCAACCCCACAAATTCCGACTGTATGAAACAAGTAAGCGGAAGCTTGTGAACTGTACTGAATTTACAATGGTTCGCTCCTGTTTTCCAACTCCTAATAATAATCTCCCCGGGGAAACCTTTTCAAATCTTACAGAAAGCGTCCCCTCTTTATATGTTTGCACAGCACCCTATTTCTTTTTTCTTCATAAAACTTGATATTGTCGGGGTTTGTGATTAATGTTTCCCTCCCCCCCAACTACAGTGGCAGCTCTGTGAGGGCCAGAGACCCCAGGACTGGTTCCCTGAGTGCCTAATGCTGTGTATGATCCATGACAGGGATACCAAGTATCCTTTTTGAATGAATAAATGAGATTGCTGACACATCCGTGATTTTCTCCATTCTCCAGTCTCCTTTTGGTTGTTACATGCATTTCTCTAGACACTGTGACTTTCTCTTCTGTTACCATTCTAATGAGAATACAAGAGCAGACAACATCCCTAGGACAATGGGACATTTACAGGAAAAGGACACATCCCTCCTACCCCTTTGTTCTAGGCACACTAGAACAGATCACTTGTTCAAGTGCATTTAGGTACCCACGATGGGTCCCGAAATGTATGAGCAATAGTCTCAAGGGAAATTTTACATCTTGGTCTGAAGACATCTTCAGAACAATACTCCGTATCTTCTACTAAGTCCTTTATAAGATAAGCAGAAATCACAGGTATTGAGTATTATATTATAATCTCAGGTACTAATTAACTCACACCATGTACCAGTTATTTAAAAATTATGCAACATCAAGAACCACCTCGCACAGGATTTTGTCCAGCTATGGTTATTCCCACACTTTTCAGCTTCGGGCTTTGGAGCAACATTCCCTCCAACTGCCCCACCTTGAACAACTTTGACAGCATTATTCCCAAGTTCTGCTTTTGCCGACTCGTCACTGTGACAGACACCACATTTCAACCCTGCCTGCACTCCCCAAATAGTGTGTACATGTGAAGCCTATCATCTTTCAATGTATTTAAGATTTTGACCTTATTGTCAATTATAGAAGCAGAAAAATTGCATTTTGATTAGATATTTCACTAGACATTTCAACAGGTCTTGAGACTTCCTCTCATTCCACTTATTCATAGTTATTTCAGTATCTCCAGTTTTTACTTACGGGTTTGTATTCATCGAACACTGATCAAAATTTGTTCTGCTTTTCTTTTAGAAAGAAATAATATCTAAATATCACCAGGGTGGGGATCTAAAGAACTCCCTCACCTTGCCACCAGTTATTTGAGATTCAAAACGAGGGTGACCACCTGGGAATGAAAAACAGAATGACTCTCAGAAATTACATGAGTTACAGATCTGCACGGAAATGCACCGGTGGCGGCCTGGCCTGTGTGACTAGCAAATGTGCTTGGTTGGTGGTCTTAGCTCAGGTTCCCCCGGAAGCAGACCATGAGACAAGGATTCAGATGTGAAAAGCCTGCTGGAAAGAGGGCCTTGGGCAAGATGGGAGGGGAGTGAGATACTGTGGCGTAAGGCCCACGATTAAGGCCTCATGTTATGTGGGTCTTGATATCTGG
Organism: Leptonychotes weddellii; assembly: GCF_054177405.1. Lineage (NCBI taxonomy): Eukaryota > Metazoa > Chordata > Mammalia > Carnivora > Phocidae > Leptonychotes > Leptonychotes weddellii. The sequence goes on from NC_138373.1 coordinate 50,272,081, forward strand.
GGGAAACCAGGAGCGCCGTGAATGGCCAAAGCTTAAGTTCCCCTCCCCGCTCCGCTCCCACAGATCAGGCCCCCCCTGACCAAAGAGTCCTCCTGGTTCCAGGACCAGACGCAGTCCCTGTCTATCCCTCAGTAGTGGGCTTCAATTCTCCACCAGCCCACAGAATTATGCAAACAAACAAATCACATCCTCCTGCAAGAACCAACGGGCACCTCACCCTCTTGATACTACAAAGTGTGCCACCCACAGCCCTGCACTTCTGTTCCCAGGTGTGATCTCGGCATGGCTCCGTGAGGTAGGCAGTGTCCCACTCCAGCGTTCTGAGTCTATGTACCTAATGAACTGCTGTTGGTCTTGATTATCCATGTCAGCGTCACATGTCTGGGCATCTCCAGAACCCTGTGGCAGAAATCCCCCCCTCACCAGTGGGGCAAAGAGGAGAAAATTTAAAAAGATACAGAAGGAAATGTATCTAATAAAACGTGCATTATCAATCAGGTTACTACTACAACTCCTGGGTAACTGAGCTAAGATCCTCTGGAGAGTTCTCTGGGCCAGTGCAGAAATACTGTTCCCATATGGCAAAAGAGCTGATGGTCGTCAGGCATCAGCTGGGGGGTGCCTCTGGGAGCATTCATTCTCCCACACGTCAAACATGCTGTAAGTGGGCAATGAGGCTCAGCCAGCCGGAGAGAGCCCTCGGCCAGAAATGCAGAAGCGAGCAGATGGGGCTGGTCTGCAAGCAATACAGCTGTGAGGCCTGAGGGCACATGGGCAGAGCCCCCCTGCCACCATAGGAAAGAGCAATGGTCCATCTTGCCAAAATCCTGCTAGTTCCCAAGTTTTTCCCCAAAAATTCACTAATCCGCTCATGAAAAGACTCCGTCTTCCAGTACCGATAAAGCTCTATGGATGAAGAGGATTGTCTGCTTGTTTTTAAAGATTATTTACTTATTTGAGAGACAGCACGCACGTGCACACACACATGAGCAAGGACGGGCAGAGGGAGAGAATATCCAGCAGACTCCATGCTGAGCACAGAGCCTGACGCAGGACTTGATATCATGACTCTAAGATCATGACCTGAGCCAAAATCAAGAGTCGGATGCCTCATTGACTGAGCCACCCAGATGCTCCTGGAAAGAGGATTGTTAACGGGAAAAAAAGAAAAATGTTGATGGTTTGATAAAGTAGAGTTGCTAATTCATTTCTCTACCTCTAGCATTCAGGAATGAGCTATTATTCTTGATTGGTGGGTTCTCAGACTTCAGCACATATCAAGATCACATGGGAAGGCTTGGGTCTCAACTCCAGAGTCTCTCATAATTAGTGATACAGATTCGAGAGAGTCAAAATGGCAGCAGTGCCGAGCTCCTCAACAGAGGGATGGACCAGCAAAGCATAAGGTTAAATAAAAGAAGAAAAATCAGTAGCTTTGTCTTTGCAGTACTGTAATTTGAGCAGACAAGAAGATTTCCTTGATAGAGATCAAGGTGAAGGAGACAGTCCAAGTAAGAGCAAGTAAGAATGGGAGCCACACCTGCATTCATCCCAGGTGCTGGTGCACATGGACCTTTTCTCCATGACACGGTGATAGGGAGTTCCCAGAGGAGAGGGCATTGAGATCTGGAGTCAGGATCATTCTTCCCTGGGCAACAAGTGGGAAATTACCTGTTGATAAGGGAACGTCTTGCCTATGCTTTTATCCCTTTATCCCTTTAGTCCAACAAGAGTCTGGTTTTGCCCTTGGAAACAGTCCAGTGTCTTGATCTCATGGAAATCCACTTGCTCGTGAAAAGAGAACCACCCTGACTAGCCCTTTACCTTCTGCCTCTGAATCCAAGTGTTCCTGATGCTATGACCAGAGCAATTATTACTTGGAAAGAAAGAGGAGGAAAACCCCGACATCACACCGTCAGGTGACTTAGGAAAGCCCATCACAGAGTTCTCACCGAGATGTGAGAGAGCATACTGATACAAGGCAGAAGGAAGTCTTTCCTCCCCGAAGTCCCTACTGAAATGCAGCATCCACCCCCAAAAGAAGTTCCCCTCAGCATTCCCCAGCCATTATCACAAGGGCCAGGCTCATCAACCAATACAATTTTCATTTTCACATGTTTATTGAGTGCCTTCTGTGTGATACGTTAAAACGTGCATTCTACAAGAGCATCTTCGTAACGCAGTCTGACAGCTGTAAGAGGCTCTCACGAAGGCCTAGGTATCCAAGTAGATCCATCCCACGTTTGAAATCCCACAATATCAGATCCTTTCCTTCCTAGTGAGGCACAGGGTCTAGAAGAGACTTCCGATGACCTATAATACACCTGGTGAGTACCCCACTACTGACCTAGAATCCTACAGAAGCATGTCAGTGGAAACTAACACAGGATCCTGCTGGCCAAATGATGGACGGCTCCTCATGGAACCAAATGGGTATGACGTGGAAAAGGAAATCTGGTGGTGAGGAGCATGGGGTATAAAATATGAGAAGCAGAGATGAATCAGCATGAGGGGAGGTGCTTCCCTGAAGAACCTGAAAAGCCAGTGGGAAACAGTAAAACCGAGAGGTGGTGGGCGACCCACAGAGCCCTGGGTGCTCGAGGCAAGAAAGGAAGGCTCTGGACAGTCTAGGACAGTCTATTCCACAATTCTGCTTATAAATCTAGGGTGAGGCTGCATGCCCACGTGTGCATCTTCCTGCTGCCCATCCCTTTGGAGGCACAGCCAGACATCTTCTAGGAGGTCAGTCTAAAGGAAAGACAGACCCAAAGAGGAAAGGAATGAACAGGAAGGGTTTTCTCTATACCTTTTACGAGGAGAAGAAACAAGGTCATTTTGTTTATTGTCAGCGTTTCGAGGCGTTGTTTTGACTTGATTTTCAGCTCTATTAACTTTTAGGATTATCCCTACAAGTTTTTCTCACTTCCTCGCTGAGTGACTAAACCTCTCTGAATGCCCATTTCTTTAAATACTCTAACACCAATACTCCAGCAGGTATTCCAGAGAAGGTTGTGTTGACAGAGCAAACAGTACCCATTAACTGTCGAGCCGGGCCTGTCTCCCTGTGGCTGAGTGTGAGCTGCCATCATCCCTGTCCTTCCCCTCCCACGCTGTCCCCCTCATTAGCAGTCATGATAACTGTTTTCTCTCTGGAGTCCAGAGAGCATTATAAATCCTAATACTTCCATTCATTCATTCCACAAATACTTGTTTTTATTTGTGATACGACACTCGGTAAATGCCGCAGATACAAAAATGACAGGCTGTGCCTGCTCACGCAGAGCTCTCTGTCTCCCCAGGGGATGGCAAATAAAGAGTCAACTTGCCAGCGTGCGATAATGAGCTATTCCAGAGACACGCAGAGGCAGGGAGTTAGAATCAGGAGGCGAGGCGGTTGGGAGCAGCCCCGGGGGAGAGGCAGCTGAGCTAGATCTCCAGGGAAGAGCTAAGGCATCAGACAGGTAGACAAGGGAGCGAAAGAAACAGCAAACGTGAGGGGCTGGAGAGGCAACAGTGAATGACAGGAGCAGAAGGACAGCCTAAACACTGGCATCATGGGAGTCAAGGGAGACGACCACTCAGAGAAGAACGGTGTAGTTCGATCTGAGGAAGCAAGGAACATGGGGACCAAGTGCTCATTGGCTATGTTGCAGATAATCTCAGCACCAAGAGTGGGAGAGCCACAGGGGCAGAAGTCAGTCCGCGATAACTTGGGGAGGGACACGGAGCTGAACGTAAACACACCACAGGGCTTTTGTGGCCCGAGCTGCAAACACCTCCCCCCCCCACCTGCCTGCTGTGGTGGGGGCATCATGGTTCCACCAAAGTAGCAAGCAGAGGGGTGTGTCCCTACTGGCTTAGAGCCAGTGTCTGCAAACAAAAAAAGTCTCTCTCCATCCATATTTCATATTCTGAAGTACATCTATTGCCCTTCCGGTTTAGGACCCCTCACACATTTATACAAACGGTCTTTTCCCCTGAGAGATCTTTACATCATTACCACCGCTGACCCCACTACCGATACCTCCATATACTCCTGCGTGCTCACTCCACTATAATCTGGACCTCACATTTTATGGTGTGGGGCTTCATTTAGCATCTTGTACTTGATTCTGGTACATCCGCCCCTCCTCTTCCAGGGATCCATATTCTTTATAACAGGGTTACACAGAACACTTGCTCAATGTGACTGAGGGCTCCCCCTTGTGGCAGAGAGTGGACCGACAGCCCCAAAGCCATTGGCAAAGCCCCTTTTCATTCCTCTAGTACTCAGGTGGGAAAGCTAGAATGGTTTATCTTTCTACACTTCCTTGCAACCAGGCTGGGCATGCGACAATTATGGCCCAAAAGATTTAGGCAGAAATGTCTGGGTAGGGATTTTCTTTCCAAGTGTACAGGCAACGCCTCATTAGGAAAAAGCTCTTTGCCCTCGACCCTTCCCTCTTCCTCCCGATGGCCATTTGCAGACAGGAGGATGAGAACCACACATACTGGGAATGATGGAGAGGACAGATTAAGGAACCTGGGATTCTGATGACATTGGGGAACTGCTACACCAGTCTGGTCTGCTACCTAAAGACTCTTGCTAAGCAAGAAGCATAAACCTCTGTTGCTTATTGCTAAAGATGATTTACTTCTAGGTGAGTCACTAGTGGAAGCATCCGAAGCAGGCACTTGGTTGGTGGCCACTGTTCTGTGTGGCTCCTTGAAACTGGAGAGCCCTCCCACCTCCATGCTACTCTGGAATGATCCACTGTTTGGCAGCTCCAAGTATAAACAAATGAAACTTCTCCTCCTTGCTTGCTGCCTCTAGTACACCCACAGCTTCTGCCCGGAAGACCTCCTATTGGATACCCTGAAGTCTGATTTGGAGGGTTTCTGGATATTCTTGAACTCTGGACAAAAAAAAAAAAAAAAACAGAAGGACCCAGAAACTTGCCTGGGTAAGAAAGTATAAAGAAGCATGGATCACACCTACAAAAGTGGGCATATGCCCCCAGCCCAGTAATATAACATTAGCGAAGGAGGGGACAAGTGGGGCAGCAGGAAGGGACAAGGAAAAGAAGGTCTAACAGTGGACAGTGAAGAGCAGGCGGGGTCCTGAGGCCTGATCACAGGGGAGCAGCCTGAGAGCACATGAGGGCGGTGTATATTAAGACCAGGACATACAAGGGTGGATGAGATGCCACAAGGTTCCTTTAGAAATGCATATTCCTGCGACCCAGCCTCAAGGAATCTGATGCCACAGGTCCGAAGTGGGACCCAGGAATTCTCATTTTCAATGAGCACCTCAAGTGGTAATCATGCATGTGGTTCTCAATTTTGAAACTCTGCTAAAGGCTCTAAAACCATGAGCCAGGGAAGGGAAGCCTGGACTAAGAGTTAGAGAAACTTGTTGAGTAAGTAGCTTCTCTGGGCCTCAGCTGTAAAATGACTAAACAAATGGTTCTCAAACTCTTGCCATGGAACCCCCCTTTTTTTTTTACTACCGAGATTTAATACGAAAGCTGAATATATCAAATTCATGAAACAGATGCATCTCTGACTGAAGCACAGTGGGAAACCCCCCTCACCCTGTCACGTTCCTCTGAGGAAGCCTGAGGCTCTCGGTATCACTGGGCCAAGATGGCCTCCTGAGTTCACTCCAGTGAAGACATGTGACTTAATAGAATGTCACATAAATCAGGGGAACTCTTTGTGGTCCTTGTTTTGAAGGTCAAGTAGATTCCATCCTGAGATGGAGGATAAAGAAAAGAAAGTCAGGAGCAACTATCTTAAACCACATTTATAACCTTTACATAAAAGGATTTCTTCCCAGTGCTGTTTTAAAGGTATTTTAAGCACATCACTTCAAGATGTGACCAGAATAATGACACACTCATTTGAAAGTGGTCCTTTTAGTAAAGCAATGAAAGTTTAAAGGGGGGAGGGCACTGGTAATTGTGATTTGTTTCGATTTTTGAAAAAGTTAGGCTATCCAGGGTGCGGTGAATAAAGCATAAACAGAAACCACAAGAACAGCAGAGCCCATGGTAAAAATAGAGGAGGAATTCAGAAAGCCAGCACTGAGACCCTTTCTGCCATAAAATCATCCCTGGAGGAAGGAGTCCTGGCTCAAGTCCCAAGTCTTACACCTGCTACCTGGGTGTCAGGCAAATCATTTCAATTCTTTGTGCCACATTTTCTTCATTTATAAAACAGGAATGAACTTGTTTATTCTGTTTCCACTCTGTAGGAGGTATTGTTCCAGCCGTAAGGGCAACAGGCAAAGATCCCTACCCACGTGAAGCTGACTTCCGAGCAAGGCGAGGGGGGGCCGGGCAAGAATGGTGGGTGTGAAACAGACGTTGGGTTATAAGGAGAATAGTGGTACAGAAAACAATTGGGCAGGGAGAAGGTAACCAGATAGGATAGGAAGTGGGGTGAAGAGGGACACCTCAGTGACCTGACAACTTGGAAAAAGGCCTCCATGAAAGAAGGAACAGGTGGATATTTGGGGGCGAGGGCTGGGGATCAGTGGTCTGAGAAAGGCACCAGAGCATAGCATGTTCCAGAAACACGTAGACCCTGTGGGCAGCTGGAGAACAGGGAGCAAGGAGGAGACTTGAACGGGATGAAGTCATCCAGAGTTTATAATGACTCATAGGCCATTGAAAGGACTCTGGTTTTTGCTCCCAGCGAGACAGGAAGTTGCTAGAAGACAGTGTTGTGATGGGGTTTACGTTTAGAAGGACCACTCAGCCTCATTTTGAGGCTCCCCTCTAGAAGGACACCAGTTTGGAGGCCATTATAAGAGTCCAGGTGGGCGGGTGGATACGTGCCTTTTCTGCCCCACCGACAAGCCACGATGTCATGCGTATAAAGATAAGCTTCAAAACACTGCATGCATTTAAGGCTTATGATTTTTGTCATTTTACGACCTTTATGCTAAAAAACACGCTAGAGGGAAAAAAATACAGCCAACAAATACAGTTTTGTATGATGAGCTTGCAGGCGATGATGAAGATGCACTTTTCAGCTTGTCAAGGAATCACCACCAGATTGGTGTCCTATTTAGAGCCTGTGTAATGGCCCAAAGAAGCAGATGTGTGAGACTGCGGACGGAACACATCCCAACCTGTCTGGCTTCACAGGACTCAAGAAACTAACAAACATTCAACATCTGGAAACAAATAAAATCCTCTAACTTTCCTCAATGGGACAACAACACATTCCACATCAATTTGTCAAACACATGTGCACACACACCCTTGTTTTACTACTAATTGCTAAACACCAAAGCAAAAATATCATCAGGCATCATTAACTCATGCGTGAGTTAGATGAAGTTCTAAGATACAGCTGTAATACTCAACTACTAATAATCAAAGAGATTCTAATTAAAGAGATGCCATTTTCACCCATCAGATACATGTCATTATACATTGGTCCAAACCTACAGAGTATACAACACCAAGAGGAAACCCTAATGTAAACTATGAACTTTGCGGGATGATAATGTGTCCATGTAGGTTCATCAAATGATTCAAATGTCCCGCTCTGATGGGGGATGTTGACAATGGAGAGGCTGTGCCTTCCTCTCAATTTTGCTATGAATCTAAAACTGCTCTAAAAAAAAGGAAATATTCAAGAAAAAAACAACACAAGGAGAACAAAACGGAGATATAATCACAATCCAGGATAAAGCTCAGCTGTGAGCAACATTTACAAACTGTTGATAATGTGAACTTAATATAGAATTAATTTAAAAATTAATAGAACTATATTAGGAAAGTGGGGGGAATGAGGTGTGAAGAAGTGTGTCTGTCTTTTGGGGTGGGGGATAGAGAATAAGGGGACTAATTCTATTTCTGTCATAAACAGACTTCAATATAAAGTTAAATTTAAAAATTCAATTATAAAACTAAATTAAATAAACTTTATAAATTAATTAAATTTTATAAATCAAGAAGCAGAAGCACATTATTAAGAAATATGGAGGTAAATAGAAAAATAGCTAATGGGGTTGGAAGTTATCACTGCATGGGTGGGGGACAAAAAGGCAGGAATTGCTAATTTTCATTATGTCTTTTAGTCCTAATTAATGACATTTACAGAGCTACCAGGTTCTAACATGGATCTAAGCCACAAAGATAACTTTTCTAGAAGAAAATATTTAATAAAACTCTTTGGCTTTTTAATTATTTAATACACTACTTAGAAAACAACAAAAATTGACTTAAAAATAGGGCACAGTGACTCTCAAATGATGTAGTTTAATTACAGGACTTACGTGCTTCTAAATTATAAAGTTCAATGCTTACTGAGTTTACACCATTCGTGATCTGCTACACCACAGACAGACAGACAGCATGGCACGAGGCAAGCATTTGCTTTGGGAGTTCTACGGTGATGGGAGATTACTGTGGGCCTCACAGATCGGTATCTCCTCCCTGCCAAGCTCTGATCAAACACAGAAGAATAAATGCATGAACGAGTGCATTACAATATCTCACGTAACACTCCCACCACTTGGAGAGGCAGACATCGACTGCCAGCGAGAAAGTGCGCAAAGGTCCCAAGGGCACATTTAGGATGGTGCTATGGACTGAATGTCTGTGTCCCCCCAAAACTCATATGCTGAAGCCCTAACCCCCAATGTGATGGTCTTTGGAGACCGGCCTTTGAGAGATAATTCGGTTTAGATGAGGTCATGCCAGTGGGGCCCTGATCTGATGGGATTAGTGCCCTTATAAAAGACACCAGAGAGCTCTCTGTCTCTGTACCTCTATCTCTAGTTCTGTCTCTGTCTCTAGCTCTATCTCTGTCTGTCTCTGTCTGTACCTCCCTCTCTTTCTCTCTCTGCCGTGAGAGCACATGGCAAGAAGGCAGCCATCTACAAGCCAGGAAGACAGCCTTGACCAGAACCCAACCATGCTGGCACCCTGATCTTGGACTTCAAGTCTCCAGAACGTTAAGAAATAAATATTCATTGTGTAAACCACCCAGTCTGTGGTATTTTGTTATGGCAGCCTAACCACAGACCAATGGACTAAGCCATGATGAGAATTTAGGTTCATCTGACCCCACCCTACCTCATAAGCCGCTTCATCTCCTTGCTCAAAATAATCCTTCTCACACACACACACACACACACACACACATCATTCAGAGCTCCAACCTCTAGGCAGTGACCACTCCAACACTCCAGAAATACCCTACGGAAACCCACTGACACTTAGCTAGTCTCTCTCAGACATCAGCTACGAGAAGCCAGAGGAACTGCACCCACCTTGAGAAAATGTGAATCTCCAGAACTCTGTTACGATCTGCCGCCTCAACCTAGTTGGTGGGATTTCTTCCGGTGAAAGTTGCCCTGCCACCTTACAAATAACACACATCAATTCAGGCAAACCTCATTAGATGATTCCTCAGAATGATCAGCTTTAACTGGCTCACCGATTTTGTTGATGTCTCCATGTTATGGGCAGAACTGTGTCCCCACCCTTCACCCCCCAAAATTCCCATGCTGAAGTCCTAACCCCCAGTACCTCAAAATGTTGCCTGACTTGGGGATAAAGCCTTTAAAGAGATCATTAAGTTAAAATGAGGGAACTGGGTCACAGATATGCACGCAGGGAGAAGGCAGCTATCTACAAGCCCAGGAGACAGGCCTCAAACAGACCCTTCCCTCCCAGCCTCAGAAGGAACCAACCCTGCCCACACCTTAGTTCAGATGTCTTGCCTCCAGAACTAAATTCAATAAAAATAAACGAGGAAATAAATTTCTGCTGTTTAAGCTCGCCAACCTGGGGTACTTTGTTACAACAGGTACGGCAGACAAATACAGTCCGTTGGTGCACACACCCGTGACCTCGCTCAGGCTCTTTCCACCCCCCAATTCCACTCAATCACAAAGACTCGAGGATTCAGACTCCTCATGTTCCTCCTTACACTCCCATCCACTCCCATCACGTGGGTTTTAACTCAGGCCCAGCCTAGTTTCTGGCCATAATGGCCTCCTAACTGGTTTCACAGCTCTTTCCCTTTCTTCCTTTTTTAAAGATTTATTTATCTATTTTGAGAGAGAGACAGAGACAGCACAAGCAGGAGGGACAGAAGGACAGGGAGAGAAAATCTCAAGCAGACTCCCCATTGAGCACAGAGCCCAACATGGAGCTTGATCCCAGGACCCTGACATCATGACCTGAGCTAAAACCAAGAGTCGGATGCTTAACTGACTGAGCCACCCAGGTGCACCCTTTCCCCTTTCAATCCATCATCTGCACAGGGCGGGTGTTCACAACAGACCCCATCTGCACAGAAACAGACACCGGGCGCATGGCACCAAGCAAGGTACCCATCATGCAGGCCCCTGCTCAACCAGGTCACCGCCTCTGGTGTCCCTAGGAGGAGGGGAAGGGGCCAAGGCAGCCACTCTCCCACTACTGTCCTAGCGGGTATGGCCATCCGGGCTGAACCTCAGTCCTGCCCTACATCCACTCCAGAGTCGGCTTTCCAAATTACAAAGCTTAGCACATTGCTCCTCCTGAAAGCCCTTCAGTGGGTCCCCCCTTACCGTGTTACCTGGTGAGGAGCATACCTTTGCTCAGCAGTCACCTGTCCAGCATCCTCCACTCCCCCCGCCCCGCCACTCCCCCGGGGCTCCGGCCACTCTGAACAGAGTCTGGGCTTCACTAGGTCATCCTGTTCATACGTTTCTAAGCCTTTGTACACGTCAAGAATGTCTGCCTCCTTCTCCCTATCTCGGAATTTCTACTTCTGCACCATCCCCTGTCCGGCCTCCCCTGGGCTGCCCACCCCTGTCCTGGACACGTTTCCATGACAACACTTGCACTGGATGGTCACCATGGGCGTCTGGTGCTCCCTCTCTAGGCTGGGGACTCCTCAGGAGCAGTGACAGATGCTTATTCCGGGCTGTCACCGATCCAGGACCTCTGGCTGACAACAGTGGGGCCTCAGAAAATGCCTGGAGACTACAGATTGATGTGCTTGGCCGCAAACACTGAGCTGGACTTCGCAACTGCCTCCCTAAGGAAAGAAGGCTGTTTTTACCCAAATCAAATTAGGCTCCACCTGCATATCCACCCTCCTGGCGCCCAGCTCGAAGGTAAGAGCACAGGTTTCCCGCAGCATAAATATCCACTGAATGGATGAATGAAGCCATTAATAACCTTTGACTATGTACCGAGATCGGTACTGCCGGGAAGAATATTTGCAAAAGAAAAGAAAATCGCCTTTTTGAGTGAATCGTTTAGATACAGATATATTTCTTTCTTAGGGGACTTGCTCTCAGTGACATTCTTGGTGAGTGTGGTGGATGTGTGTTTGTGTTTCTTGGGCCTTCCCCAACACACAGTACGATTTCCCCAAACCTGGGGTGCTTGGGTGGCTCAGATGGTTAAGCGTCTGCCTTCGGCTCAGGTCATGATCTCAGTGTCCTGGGATCGAGTCCCACATCGGGCTCCCTGCTCCTTGGGAGCCTGCTTCTCCCTCTGCCTCTCTCTCTGTCTCTCATGAATAAATAAATAAAATCTTTAAAAAAAAAAAAAGAGTCAATCACGATTTCCCCAAACCTGGCCCGCGGAGTGGGAATGAAGAGAGAACGCAGGGCTCGGGGCGGGGGGGGCGGGAGGCCGGCACACGCATGCGCACACATACATGCGTGCGCACACACGCGCGCGTTCAATAAGCGGTGTGCGCCGGTTAGTTCCGGCTCGGGTAAAGGAAATAATGGGGTCTCGGTGCACTTCCTCGGGCACGGTCTGTGGTTTGCCTGTAACCTGAGAGGGCTATTTCTGGAGGTGGGCATGAGACCACCGGCCCACATAGACTGGGGCAGCTCTACTCCAGCCCCACCGCAAGCTCGGCGGGGGTGGTGCTGGGGAGCCACCTGAGGCCTCCCTCTCCAGGCGTGTTCTCCTCTGCATCCTCCTTGCTGCTGCACACCTGACTTCACCTAGTCTCACTCTGTAGTCTGAAGGAATTCAGAGCTCTCCCCTGGGCTGGTCCCCTGCCTTCCGGGGCTAAGTAGGCTTCGGGGCTCTCACCCCCACGTGTCCATCCTACCAGCAAGTCTCAGTCATTCGTAACCGCTCCCTGCCATTCTCTCCCACTGACCCCGAAATGACCGGAAAGATCACCTGCATTAACAGGGCCACAGTGTGACTTACCCCTGTTTCTCCATCTGGAGGACAGCCTTGGAAGTGAGTCAGCTGCCCCTTTCAGCTGTGCGGCCTGGGACACCTGACTAAACCCTCAGGGTCTTGGTTTCTCCTTTTGTACAATGGGAATAGTAATAGTCCTGCAGAACAGTGTTGCTGGGAGAAGTAAGTGAAGTCAGACTCAAAGCTGCTAAGTCTGGCGCATGGTAACAGCCCCGTAACTGCTAAAGCTCCTGGATTTTGTCCAGCTGACACCGCGCCTTATGCATCATAGGCACCCACATCTGGGGGATTATTCTCTATCTTAAATAAACAGCATTTCAAACCTGACTTGAACTGTGTAGAAAACAGGAAAAAAAATGTAGGAAATCTGCGTGTTAAGGGGGAACCTGACACATTTTGTCTATTCCTCCCCTCACAATATTGTCCCCTCAAAATATTTTAGGAGACTACCTAAAAAGACTTTTTAAATTTGGTGTTTTTCAGAAATACTTAAATCCTCTGCATATCCCAGTAACACAGCATTTACACAGTTTGGCCTTGTATATTTAACCCCCCCCCACATATGCACACACATGACATAAAGCTTACACAGTTCACAGAGGCCACACACATATTTCCTCACAAAATTTCCTGCACATAAAAAATTCAAGTGCACAATTCAATGATATTTAGTGACTTTATAGAGTTATCCAACCACCAGTTGCATCACAACCAAATTTTAGAGTATTTTCTATCACCCAGAAGAGATCCTCCCTCCTAATTTCTACCCCACCCCACTCCCTCAGGCAACCACTCATCTGTGGTTTACCTCTGTCTCCTACAGTATTTTGTGTCTGGCTTCTCTCACTCAGCATAATGTTTTCTTTGGTGTTACAGGGTGTTCCTATTTCATGCTTTTTTGTTACTAAATAGCACTTCATGTCTAGATACACCACATTTTGTTTATCCACTCACTAGCTGATGAATGTCTGGATTGTTTCCATTGTCTGGATATTACAAAGAATGTTGCTATAAACATTCACATACAAGTCATTTGCACGGACACATGTTTTTATTTATCTTGGGGTAGATATCTAGAAAATGCCTCTGGGTCGTATGACAAGTTTCCGTTCCACTCTAAGAAAACTTCAAACACTTTTTCCAAAGTGCTTACACTTGAACTTCCGTTGATGATTGATTGAGTGCCAGCAACCTCTCAGACTCTCACCTGTGTCTTGCACAATCCTAACAGCTTCCTCCCGCACCACCTTCACTCCAGTGTGTCCACGGAGGTGCCAAGTGAATAGTGAAGTGGAGCTATCTCCATGTGAGCTGAAGCTCGCCTCCTGAGGGAGGATGGTTAATTAGAACACAGCACCAAATATCTCAGCAGCTCCTCCTGCCCTTGCGTTGCTATAAAGATCCTGGTCTTTAGGGTTACGGAAGGACTCACACTTGGCGCCCGGAAGCTAAAGCCCAAATGCTCACCAGCCCTAAATGCTTTATCTCCTCACCTCCTAAGGATCACGAGGATACTAATGAGCTCTTGAGCCAATATAAAGGTCATCAGCAAAGATTACAAATCCTCCTTAGTTCTCCAGCATTTTAACAAATGCCCAAGAGCGACAAATCCCAGCAAGTGAGACTGAGACTCCTTAGGCATGAAAGCTTATAAATATCATCAAGGGGAAGATACATTTCCAGAGGTAGACCCTTGGAGTGACTGATCGAGTTAATATATTTGATTCTGTCCCCGTTTCTCCAGCATCACAGCCACCTTTGCATTCACCTTTGAGGTGTCCCAACGTCCCTTCACTAAATTACCTACGGGGTAGGCCGCCTCCTCACCATTTATGCAGACAGCATCTTCACAGGCTTGCTCTGTTCTGAAGCACCCAGGTCTGGCCTTACACTGACAACATCCTACTGAGGGGAGAGACTCATGAAGCTACTGCACAAGACATCTGAAATGTGGTCCACACTCAGACTCACTGCATCCCAATAGATGCAAGATTCCACTACCTCAGTTAGATTTAGGGGCATCATTTGGCCCCCAGAAGACCACTCCATACCAGATCCAGTCAATAACCCTATTCCAGCACTCTCAAACAAGCCCAACATCTACTTGCCTACTTAGCTTCTAGAAGCAATAGCTTCCCCACCTACACTTTTCATTAAAACCTATTAAGGTGATCACAAGAAAATCAGCTGAATTTGAATGGCGGCCACCCCAACTGGCCCTGGAAGCCACCCCAAATGCCATCCAACTAAGAATGCCACTAGCCCCATCTGGTGGTTCCTTTCCTGTGGAAGCCCTAGCCTCTAATTCTCATGTTTTCTGGAATCTCCTTGCCCAGGTCCATGCATCCAAGAAAGATCGCCCCTTTCCTCATCTTCTTGGCCATTTGCAGGGTCTTGAGTCCAGGAGAAAGGGAATCCATTTATTTTATGGACCACAGCACCACCATCGCGTGTGATGGAACCCACTGGAGACCTGCTTCTTTCCATCCCATTGCCAAGACACAGCTGATAAAGGATGGGACCCAATCGTTGGGCCACTTTGGCACTAGAGGATTCCCTCAATAAAGGTGTGTTCATTATCCATATTTTTACAGACTCTTGGGTAGTAGCTAATGGCCCCACTGTTTGGTCTCATCAACAGGCACAAAGTAGATTTCACAATCAGGATTGTTCCCTATGGGGCCTTCTGCATTGGGAACATACTTCTCCTCACACCTCACATGTTACAGTTAAAGTCTCCCACATCTCAGCTAATACTAAAGGTCCCATGGAGAAGGCTCCTTATAATGCTATAGCTGACCAGCTAGCTCACATTTTTTCCAGAAATTCATATAGCACCCCCCTTACCTTGGCCTAAAGTCCCAGTCAGTGTGGCTTTTCAACTCTTTTTTTTTTTTTTAAAGATTTTATTTATTTACTTGACAAAGAGAGAGAGTTAGTGAGAGCAGGAACACAAGCGGGGGAGTGGGAGAGGGAGAAGCAGGCTTCCCGCCGAGCAGGGAGCCCGATGCGGGGCTCGATCCCAGGACCCTGGGATCATGACCTGAGCCGAAGGCAGACGCTTAACGACTGAGCCACCCAGGCGCCCCTGCAAATAGCTTTTTATACGGACCTATCCTCTAGATGGCTTGGAAGTACACTGTATCAGATTAAGGAAGAAATGGGGAATTCTTTTTTAAAATCTTTTACCCATTCAGATAAGTGACCTCAGCATAGTTTCTTGTCCATCAAAGGACTTTTTTTTTTTTTTAAGATTTTATTTATTTATTTGACAGAGAGAGAACACAAGCAGGGGGAGTGGGAGAGGGAGAAGCAGGCTTCCCGCCGAGCAGGGAGCCCGATGCGGGGCTCTATGCGGGGCTCGATCCCAGGACCCTGGGATCATGACCTGAGCCGAAGGCAGACGCTTAATGACTGAGCCACCCAGGCGCCCCGGCTTTTCAACTCTTAAACATGAGGCTGAATGCCATGGCATTTCCATGTCACTAGGTTGGTTTAGCTGAACCCCTAGCCTCCCAATGTACTTTCTGTGCCCTGTTCTGTCCTGGCATCGTGGCCGATGAGGATTATACCAAGAAGCAAATGCCCCTCCACTCATTTGCAAATTGATTTTATTGGGCTTTTGCCCCAATCTGCAGGCACAAATCACTATGCCCTCACAGTGACCAACAGTTATGTGGGCTTACGTTGGGCTTATTCCTTCTAGCATGCAACTGCTGACACCACTGTTGTAAGTCTCACCCAAACCCTGTTAGTTCCTTTTGGGTCCCCACATAGGGTCCAATCTGATTGGGATACACACAATTCATTCAATGTAGGCATGGGTCTTAGAACAAGGCATTATTGGGAATTTCCTTTTTCCTACTGCCCACAGGCAAGAGCCCCAATAAAAGTCCTAATAAGGAGACAAAATAGCCTACTCAAAGATACTCTGAAAATTACAAAATGGACAGCGTTTCCAAATGGATCTCTCTTTTGCCCTCTGCCTTAGTTACCTTCAACTCCTGACTTTTAGGTCTTAAGACATGCTACCAGACTGCAAGTAGGGTCCCTCTACTCCTCATTCTAGCCACAAAAGGGACCACTTCCCACCTACAGATCTACAATACCCAAATAGAATTCCCCTTCCCAGTGAACAACTCCCCATTCTGCCGTCCATTCTCAAACCTGGTGCCCACACTAGGACTGATGATACAATGGGATCCACTGAAAATGCAGGCCCTAATGCTCAAACAGGCTACCTATATGCCAAATTGTGTTGCCCCCACAATGACAGTTTTAAAGGTCTTGACTAACTAGAGGACCATCTCTGGAGTAAACAGAAGTCCTGGCACCCTCTTTTCAACTCTAACTGTGGGTCTCATCACAATCTTTGGTATAACAGACACATATTTAGTTATTTTCAATTGTGTAACACAGACTCACTATCCCCTACAACTATGTGGACCTCTCAATGAAGAAAGAAAAACCTTAAATTAGTTCTCAGTGTTAACATTCTTAAGTAGGTTGCCCACTGTGGCTCCACCCCATTATGGCAGTCAGAATGAGGGCTTACCACAAGATTCAGGATTGCAATGCCCATGGCTTTCATAGTAAGAGAAAATAAGAAATGACTCCACAACTCCCAGAGCCAAAAAGATACTACATTTCAGTCATTCTTGTCAAAATTTCTTAAATATAAAACTTCGCCTCATGGTCTTAGGGTTCCCCACAGACTCATAAGGCGTCTACAAAACTCCTGTGTCCTCACCACTCATACTCTTTGTTCCGGACCTTTTCCCGGAGAGCCATTCTCCCCTCCTCCAACTTGGAACTACCCTGCTTCTGTGATTAATAAATGTTTCTTTGGTCATACCAAATGACTGCCATCATAAGCTTCAATGGCAGAACCTAACCCTGGGAGGGAAGGGAGCTGTACCCCATGCTGTGGGGGCATTGTTACAAAAGCCATTATAGAAGGTGTGGAAGGTTATCTCACTCGGATTTTCCCTAATGACTAATGATGTCAAACATTTCTTTTTTTTTTTCAAATGCTTATTAGCCATCTCTGTATCTTCTTTGATAAAATGTCTATTCTAATCTTCTGCCCATTTTTAAGTTGGGTTGTTTGTCTTCTTGTTATTGAGTATATATTCTGAATACAACTCTTTTACCAAATAGATAATTCACAAATATTCTCTCCCAGTCTGTGACTCATCTTTTCCTAACTCAATGATGTATGTGGAAGCAAAAAAGTTTTTAATTTTGATAAAGTATAATTTACCAATTTTTCCTCTTGATTACACATTTCGTGTTGTAACATGTAATCACATTTTTGCTGATCCAAGGCCATGAAAATTTTCTGTTTCCTTCTAGAAGGCTTATAGTTTTACCTCTTAGGTCTATGACCCACGTTGAGATAATTTTTTTTGTATGGTGTGAGGCGAGACTCTAAACTTATCTTTTTACATGTAGAGATCTAATTACACATAGAAACTATCCTCACTTTACCATCTGGAAGCCCCACCTCCAAATCTGTAAATTAAGTAAGTTTCATTTTACATAATTTGTCATGCTGAATAGAACTACATTTATTTAAAAACAAACTTACCTGAAAGTTCCACACTTGCAACTATCCCCAAACAGCAGCTCTATTCTGATTTTTATTCTTTTTAGAGAAAAGGTGATATAAAACAATCTTTTAAATGTGATACATGTCTTATTGTCAACCACTCTTATGGAAAATGGAGGAAATTTTACCCTGTTCAAAATTTTGTAAAATCCAGATTTTTTTTCAGATTGTTAGAACTTTTTCTAAGAAACCAGCCCACAGTTTACATTCATTTGTAATTAACATATAATCAAATTTCTTATGTGGAAACTTCCTAGTTTAGAATCTTGGCTTAAAAGGATCTTCCAGCAGAAGCCCAGTATAAACCTGAGCTGAATTTTTGATTTGAACATGCATTTTTTTAAATCATTATGTATTGAAATGTACATTTCTATAAAAAGTTTCCAATGCTCTGTGGCTTTACAAAAGTTTTCAAAACCCCACAAAAGCAGGGGTTCTAAGATAGACTATAGAAATATGTGGTTATTGATGTCTAAATTTCTATTAGAAAAATTCTTCTAAGTATAAATATCATAAGGCAATGTCTGTTTATTAAAATTCTGTTAATATAAGTTTTCCCTTTAAGAAATGTTTATAGATCTGAGTTTTCAATCCTCCAGGCTCAATCCATCCTTCTCTAATCACAAAATTTTATTTTATCTACTTACACACAAGCGCACAACTAAAAAATTAGGTTTTATCACTGATATTTTACCATGTAAAACTCACTATGCATCTCACAATGCAGTATGATAAAGTATACCCCCCAAAACCTAGTGCTGTTATTTAGACAGGGCAAGAAGACTCAAATCCCAATATGCTGGGCTTCCAGATTATGGTGGGGATACCATGGTGAAAGAAACAGACAAGACACAGACCTCAATGAATTTCAATCCATTGCGTGAGTAATATTCCCAGACAAGAAAACATGAGTACTTTGGTAACCCCAAAATGAATGGGGAGTGTCGGATGGATTGCCAAATCAAAAACACAAAAATCTGTCCACAAACTTAATGCACAAATAGTAAAGCTATGCTGACAAATATAGACATATAAAATATGGGTGGTTTCCCTGAAATAATAAAGTAGCAAATATATTATAAAATACATACCAAAGCATTAAAAGATACATTCCAAACACAAAGCATTAGGATCACACATTATATCCTACAGAGTAAGGAACTGATGAGATATAATCTCTTAAAGAAATGCTGACCCTTGAACTAAACAAGGGTTAGGGCCACCAACCCGTGTACTCAAAAATCCATGTATAACTTTTGACTCTCCAAAAACATAACTACTAATAGCCCAGTGTTGACCAGAAGTCTTACGGATAACAGTCGAGTAACAGATATAATTTGTACTGTGCAAAAATTAACAAAGGGAAACCACATTAGAATGGAGATGGGAGGTGGGCAGTGGGAGCTCTCATGCCCAACAACTCCCGGTCAATTGCGGCCCCACAGGAAGAGATGGACCTTGCACTTGGATACCACTTCACCAGTGCTCCGGGAAAAGAAAGGCTTAACTCCTCCCACTGGCAATGAGAGACCATCACAATGTAGCCAATGAAAAGCCACTATACTTCCAGCTCCCAGTTTACTCCTATGGGCTACCCTCTCCTCTACAAAAGCACATTCTTCTCCTTTGTTCAGTGCACTCACCTAAGCTTTGCCATGGCTTGCTTGTCCTTGACTGCAATTTTCTGCTATTCCTGAATAAACCCATTTTTGCTGATAAAATAACTGACAGTTTTATTTTTAAGGTTACCAACTGTATTCTTACAGTACAGCAAGCTACAGAGAAGAAAATGTTAAGAAAATAATAAGGAAGAGAAAATATACTTACAGTACTATACTGTATTTATCGGGGAAAAAATCTGCATATAAGGGGACCCAGACAGTTCAAATCCATGCTATTCAAGGATCAACTGACTATATATGGCACATTAAATATATCCTCCAAAGGCAGTGTGTAAAGGTACCACTTTGTTCCAACTGACATTCCCATGAGAGAATTTAACCATTTTCAAAATGAATTGTCTTTGCAACGTACAACTCCAATTTTCTGGAATACTAGTTTAAAAATTATGTTTGAGAATCCTAGTGCTTTTACAATAACTTACAACAATAACAAGATAATGGAAATGATTTTACAATAATTTCAAAAGCACAGGTTATGCCCTATAAAATTGCCTTTAGAAATAATTATGCCCATGGATATGAATGTTCTCAAGAATTACTGGCTGATTATCTTTAGCATGCACAAATCATTCTTCATACTTTGTGACACAAAGTTTTTCAAATCTGTGAATGGGAGCAAATTTTGCCACTCCAAGATATGCTTCTTTCACATATTGATTATTTTAAGCTGGTTATTTTTAAGAAATGGCAGACTCAGGGGAAGCTCTGAAAACTGAATACAAGTTACCTGTTTGCAAAAGACATTTACATTTATAAGGGAAATCTCCCTTTTTAAGGGTGTCTCCCTCCCTGTAGCAGGAAAAGAGGGATAACTCAATCTCTAGAAACTCTTACCAATGAAGAAGGCAGCAACTTAAATCTGCACAACCATACCCTTGTTTAAGGTGCATCTCCTGGTACCCTCCCATAACCGACTCCTCACCCCCAACATCTTTTGTCTTTAGTTGAAGACGGTATTTGAAAGTATTGGTATTTAAGGTGGCTTTGGCCACTTTGGAGGGTTACTCAGTCTTTCTGGGCCTCTGCCATATACATGCTACCAAACTTTTGCTTTTATCCTATTAACCTGTTGTATATCGACTTAATTATATGACCAACCAAAAAACCTAGAAGGGAAGAAAGGAGAACTTTTCCACTACTCCCTTTGAGAATACAGACAAGATAGATCTAAGTGTCCTTACAGAGAGCAAGATGGAGTCACTCCTGTTGAGCAGTGACGTAAGCTGCCAAGGGCATTACAGCTAAGACCAGATATCACGAAACCAACACAGGTTGACAACACCCAGAACTGATAACCAGCAGAACCAGAAGAGGCCTGCAAAGGCCCAAGATTGATTAAACTCCTTTAAAAGGGGAGGACTTTTGCAGCCCACCGTCAGGCTCTCCAGACACTGACCCTTTCAAGTCTGACCACATTGAAAAGGCAACTGCCACCGAGAGCTCAATCCATTGATCTCTGAACATAACAGAGATCGTCCACTGCTTGAACACAATAAGCAGGAAGCTCCGAGAGCTGACCCGGACCACACCAAGTCCTATCCAACTGCACGCTCATGGACTGACTCCGTGTCTGGTTTGTGAAATTCTTACCCCTTGTTGTACCTTCTTTGTTGTGTGTCGTAGAACTGTGCTTTGCTTTGTGTGACGTGGATGAAGCCAAGTTACATGCATAGTGAAATGGAATCCTGAACCTGTTTTACGATTATGTTAGCCTTGCTTTATGGCTGAATAAAGCTGACACTGTGGAAAGACACAACTCATGCAGGGCCTTCATAGCCCACAACTAGTGTCAGACCTGGACTAGCTAACTTCCAAAGTGTGTACAGCTAAATCTAACAGAGCAATAATCGCCTCCTTAATGGTAAAAGCAGCTGTAAATCCGGACATCACTGGGACGCAAGAACACTTTTCTCAAGTTTACTCATGGCATTCATTAGCTCTTTCAAGGGGTTCTTTTTCTGCCCCCCAAAGAGAGGCTGCAGAACCTTTGCACCCTGAAACTACAGAGCAGCTAATATTAGTGACTCTAAAAAGAATCCGTGCACCTGGCCAAGGAGGAGATATATTTATTTCCTTTTCTTCTCTTTATGTCCCTTCTGCTGTGTGCAGGCCTCTCCTCCCTCTATTCCTCTGTTAGCGCCTCATCTCTCAAAATGTTTGGGCTTCTCTGTAACTCCTGAAAAAAAGCTTCATTCCTATGACCAGGCAGTCAGAGGACTTCTGTTTCACTTTCACCCCGATGCCTGTCGGCTCAAGGAAACTGTCTATTAAGGGCACACCGAATTAATACACAAGGCCAGGCAGTGCTCAGGCAGCCCTGCCTGGTGTCGCAACGGAACCACCTCCGCTGTGACAGCCACGCGAGAACAGTCCTGTCTGCGGCACGTCACTTTTCCAGCCATGAGAAGGAGCGCCCAGCCTCCTTGGGGAGAGAGGCCTGCAAAGGAAGTCGTGGAGTCATAGGAGCCTCTAATAGAACATAAAAGTCCACCCCCGACCACCTCTAAGGCGACAGGTGGACAGTGAGACACCATTTCTTCCCGAACGCCGGATCTCCTCATCCACCTACTCCACAAAGCCAGGGAATGGGCAGGACATTTCTGCGTGTCCCTCAGGCCTGGCCTGGCTTGCCCGCCTACGTGTCCATGAGCCCACGGAACCCCAGCAGCGCCTGCAGCCCCGGTCTGGGCCCGCTCCACCCTCCCCCCACCCCCAGCCCGGACAAGGGTGTCCTGCAGCTCACACAGACCTCAGGAAAACCAGGACCCAGGTGATCCCCATCACAGTGGATGCGGAGAACTCCCTGCAAGCCTGAAAAAAGGAAGGCTCCAATGAAGACACAGGATGGGAAGCGGAAAAAAAGAGTCAGAATGCAAGATTTAAAGCCTCTTTTCAAATTATTTCAGAAACCAGTGCTCAAAGCAACTTGAAAGCATACTGAATGTTGAAAATCAAGGCACGTATGGTATTCTTACTCCTAAAAAGCAAAGGAGTAAAGATACCAAATGAAATATATTGCTCTCAAAAATACAGTTTGATGGCCTTCATGTATTTGGAGGGTGGGGTGGAGAGGAAAGGGGTCAAAGAGTGTGAAAAACAGCTGTGGCAGAGTTATGCTTAGCTATGTGGCCCTTTTACAAGCTCTAGTTCACACTCGTCTTGAAATTCCGAAGCTCACAATTATGATCCCAGTGTGAATATAGACAACAAGAAAATGTCAAATGAAACATGATTACAACTTTCAGTATAACAGCGCCTGGTTCTCTCCCTTCCAGACTATTCATATTCTTACAAAAGTACACAGGTCTAACGCAAGATGACAACCACACATTAGGATGGCAACAGATGAGTGCTTCAGAAACGTGTCAGATGCAGGGAAGAAATGCTGTTACCAAGAGGGCATATGGAACCCCGCAGAGAAATCACCCACAGCTGATGAAGCAGCAGGTCCAGGGAGAAAAAAATTAGGGGGGCTTTGACCGTCCTCCCACTGTCTGCCTTTTTTTTTTATTTTATTATGTTATGTTAATCACCATACAGTACATCATTAGCTTTTGATGTAGTGTTCCATGATTCATTGTTTGCATATAACACCCAGTGCTCCATGCAGAACGTGACCTCCTTAATACCCATCACCAGGCTAACCCATCCTCCCACCCCCTCCCCTCTAGAACCCTCAGTTTGTTTCTCACAGTCCATAGTCTCTCATGGTTCGTCTCCCCCTCCGATTTCCGCCCCTTCATTTTTCCCTTCCTACTATCTTTTTCTTCTTCTTCTTTTTTTAACATATAATGTGTTATTTGTTTCAGAGGTACAGGTCTGTGATTCAACAGTCTTACACAATTCACAGCGCTCACCATAGCACATACCCTGCCCAATGTCTATCACCCAGCCACCCCATCCCTCCCACCCCCCACCACTCCAGCAACCCCCAGTTTGTTTCCTGAGATTAAGAATTCCTCATATCAGTGAGGTCATATGATACATATCTTTCTCTGATTGACTTATTTCTCTCAGCATAATACCTGTCTGCCTTTCTTTACCTGAGCAGAGAGAACCTGCCCCAACCAGAAGGTCGGGTGGCTATTCCCACACAGGAGGGACCGGCATCCCAAGGCAGTTGCTGTGCCAGGTTCTCATTTATGGCTCCCTTTCTGCACTCTCCTGAGTCTCTGTCTATGCAGAGTGTATTATATTATATTACATTATATCATAAAACAAGACTGAAGGAGCGGAAGGGGACGGGACAGGGCTTCGGTCTTCCCGCCCTGGGATGTAAAGGGGGTGGCAGCTATGCGGAGAGCCCCAGGGCCCCAGCCCCGGGGTTTCAGGTGACATTTGTCATGCACCACTGCTGGCAGCAACCGAAGTCTAGGCCGATTAGGACAACCGAGCGATACGCGTCCAGTCTGGCACTCCTGAGATCAACATGTGGGAGCAAGAGACAGATTTGAGGTCTGGTCTTTAAAAACGTAAATTAGTAAATTTTATGTTACCTGTAATTCACCACAATTTTGTTTTAAATTCGGATTTTAAAAATTCAAGTATTTGTTGATGGGCTCTATGGCTCAGTGTCCCCCCCCCGCCGCCCGCACCGCCCGGTGTGTGCTCTGAGAAGGGGAACATTTTGGCCCCTGCTGGGAGCCACAAGGAATGTCTGAGGTGCACGAGGCTAGAGAGAGGCCTCCTCCTGTAGAGGTGTCTACATTTAAAAGAAGCTAAAAACAAAACAAAACAAAACCCCACATAAAACGTGTTAAAAGATTCTCTAACTGGATCCCTCTGTGTTACAGGATCTTTGTCCCCTTAGTGCCCAACAGTTCTTGGTCACGCTGCTTCGAAGAATGAAAAGGTAGACCAGACGAAGAGTGGTGAGCAGCAAGGCAAAGTTGACTGAGCAAGAGTACAAAGCTCCTGGAGAGGGAGGGGGGCCCGAGAAGGTTGCCTTTAGGGTGTCTAAGTTTAGAAGATTTTATGAGCTCTTTCACGGAACTATCTTAAGCAATCAGGGTGTGCTGAGTGCTAATCAGGGCTTTGGTCATGTGTCTGTCTACCTATTAGGTTAATATCTCTGTGCTGATGGTCTTTTTTTGCTAACATCTGGGGGCTTTTGTCTTAACTGCCCTTGCCTGTGATATTGACAAATGTTTTGTGGTTCATTGTCTTATTTGAGGATGTTTTACAGAAGTCATTTCTGCAAGGGCTGCAAAGCAGAATGCTAGTGCGGTCCTGTCTACGCTCCAGAACAGGATGTCAGTGCTGTTTTATTTTAGCTGTCCTGACTCCATATTTTCTTGTTGGGGACCCTGGCCCTACTATCTAAATGTCCAACTCACTCCTAACATCTGGAAGATGGGGGCAGAGTACAAAGACCCTAGGCTCACCTTGTCCCATGAACACAACCAGATAACTATCAAGTCATTCTGAATACCCTAGAAATCGGCTTGAAGTCTGACAGAACAAAGTCCACCACTAAAGGGAGAGAAGAGGCCACATGAAGAAAGTAGGAAGTGTGGAGACATGATTTAGGAGAGAAACGGATAGTGAGTTCTGCAGAGGGGAGGGAGCCATTGTGGAGAAGGGAAAGAGAGAGAGAGAGACGCACAAAGGGGAACTCACAAGGAGAATGTTTCCCCAAAGCCGCAAGTGGGGGAGAAAATGAGAAGGACTGAATTTCATGAGTTCCTGCAACCAGTGCGGCTTAAAGCCTGGGGTTGTAAAAGGTCAGCGGGCTAGGCTGGGATAGAGCCTGGAGGACACTGCACTGCTCCTGGGGAGAAGACAGGCAAACAAGGCCGGAGGGGTGGGGGGGGGGCAGATGGCATGGAAACAGTGATCTGAAAGAACACAGTGGGAAAATTATACACTAGTCTCAGAGAGCGTCCCTGGGAGGCAACAAAGGAGCTAGCTGGCACCATTTCCCTCCCCTGCCCCTCAGCAGAAACACAGAGCCACCTGCAGGAAACAGCACAGCACCAACACAGGCTGCCTAACTTGCTTAATCCGAATCCCACACCCTCGCACTTTGGCAGGACTGCCCTTCTCAGTCAAGCTTGCCTCAGTCCCAGTGTGGCAGGCCCCTTCTCCAGAAAAGCAGCAGAAACCCCTGCCCACACCACGTCTCCCAACCAGAGAGATCTACAGGGCCTCAGCTCTAGTGGAAGTAGCATCAGGTCTCATTTCACAAGCAGACCAGAGCACGCCTCATCAAAACTCACCACACTCAGGCCTAGGACCCAACACTGCCCACGGCCGGCCAGGAGAGCCTCTGCAGACCCCTGGCCTGAAGGATAGAGCAGTCAGAACACAACAGCAGAGCACGGAGAACATACCAGAGACACTCCCTGAAGTGTCAGGCCCTGCGTACTTTACGACCCCTTCTTCATAAAGCCATTACTTTCAGGAACAGAAAACATAACTGGCTTTTCTAACACAGAGAAGAAGGCAGAGACTTAGACAAAACGCCAAAACAGAGGAATTCATCCCAAATGAAAGAACAAGATAAGGCCACAGTCAGAGATCTAAGTGAAACAGATAGAAGTAACATGCCTGATGGAGAACTTAAAGCAGCAATCATAAGGATACTCACTGGGCTTGAGAAAACAACAGAAAACATCAGGGAGACCCTTCCCACAGATATAAAAGAGTTAAAAAAGAATCAATCAGAAATGAAGTATGCAATAAATGAGACTGGAAACAGATCTGATGCAATGAATAGCAGATGGAAGAAGCAGAGTGATGAATTTGTGACCTAGAAAACAAAATGATGGAAAATAATGAAGCTGAATAAAAGAGAGAAAGATGATGGAACATGAGAAAAGACTTAGGGAACTCAGTGACTCCATCAAGCATAATAACATTCATATCATAGGAGTCCCAGAAGAAGATGAAGAGAGAGAAAAGGGGACAGAAAATTTATTTGAGGAAATAATAGCTGAAAACTTCCCTAATCTGGGGAAGAAAACAGACATCCAGATCCAGGAGACACAGAGAACACTCAAAAGCGAGCCAATGCCAAGATATATTATAATTAAATTTGCAAAATATTGTGATAAAGAAAAAATCTTAAAAGCAGCAAGACAGGGGCACCTGGGTGGTGCAGTCAGTTAAGCAGCCAATTCTTGATTTCTGCTCACGTCATGATCTCAGGGTCCTGGGACTGAGTCCTATGTCAGGCTCCCTGCTCAGCAGGGAATCTGCTTCAGGATATTGTCTCTATCTGACCCTCCCCCTGCTTGTGCATACTCTCTCTGTGTCTCAAATAAATAAATAAATCTTAAAAAAAAAAAAAAAAAAAGCAGCAGGACAAAAGAAGTCCTTAACTTACAAGGGAAAACCCATAAGGCTAGCTGGAGATTTCTCAGCACAAACTTGGCAAGCATGATATAATCAAAGTGCTGAATGGGAAAAATCTGCAGCCAAGAATACTCTATCCAGCAAGGCTATGATTCAGAATAGGAGAGATAAAGAGTTTCCCAGACAAAAACTAAAGGAGTTCATGACAACTAAATCAGCCCCATAAGAAATATTAAATAGGACTCTGAGTAGAATGGAAAGACCAAAAGTGACAAAGACAAGAAAGGATCAGGGAAAATCTCCAGAAACAACAACAACACAAGAAATAAAATGGCAAGAAATACATCTGTCAATAATTACTCTGAATGTAAGTTGACAAAATACTCCAATCAAAAGTCACAGGGTATCAGAATGCATAAAAAACAAGACCCACCTACATGCTACCTGCAAGAGATTCGTTTTAGACCTAAAGATACCTGCAGATTGAAAGTGAAGGGATGGAGAAACATTTATCATGCAAATGGATTTGAAAAGAAAGCCGGGGTAGCAAGACTTATATTAGACAAAAATTGACTTTAAAACAAAGACTGTAACAAGAAACAAAGAAGGACACTATCTTATAATACAGGAAACAATCCAACAAGAAGATCTAACAGTTGTAATAATTTATGTACCCAACATAGGAGCACATGAATATATAAAATAACAATAAACATAAAGAAACTAATTGATTATAATACAATAATGGTAGGGGACTTTAACATCCCACTTACATCAACAGATACACCATCTAAACAGAAAATGATGTACTATACAGTGGCCCACTGAACATAATAAAAAAAATATAAATAAATAAACAGAAAATCAACAAGGAAACACTGGCTTTGAATGATACACTGGACCAGATGGACTTAACAGATATATTCAGAACATTCCATCCTAAAACAGCAGACTACACATTCTTTTCAAGTGCACATGGGACATTTTCCAAAACAGATCACATATTAGGTCACGATCAAGCCTCAATAAATACAAAAAGACTGAGATCATACCATGCATCTTTTCTGATCACAAAGCTATGAAACCTGAAGTCGACCAGAAGAAAAAATTTGGAAAGACCACAAATACATGGAGGTTAAATAACACGCCACTAAACAATGAATGGGTCAAGCAAGAAATCAAAGAAGAAATTAAAAAATACATGGAGGGGCGCCTGGGTGGCTCAGTAGGTTAAGCATCTGACTCTTGATTTCAGCTCAGGTCATGAGCTCAGGTCATGAGATCGAGCCCCATGTTGGGCTCACTCTGGGTATGGAGCCTGCATAAGAGTTTCTCTCTCTCCCTCTCCTTCCCCCAGCCCTGCTGCCTCGAATGCACTCTCTCTCTTAAAAAAATAATAAAAAAAATTTTTTTAAATACATGACAACAAAAGAAAAAACAAACAGTTCAAAACCTTTGGGATGCAGCAAAAGTGGTCCTAAGAAAGAATATATAGCAATACAGGCCTACCTCAAGAAGCAAGAAAAATCTCAAACAACCTAACTTTACACCTAAAGGAACTAAAAAAACAAAAAACAAAACAAAAAAAGCAAGCAAAGCCTAAAGCCAGAAGAAGGAAATAATAAAGATCAGAGCAGAAATAAATGATATAGAAACTAAAAAAACAATAGAACAGATCAATGAAATCAGGAGCTGGTTCTTTGAAAAAATTAATAAAATTGATAAATCCCTAACTAGACTTATCAAAAAGAAAAGAGATCACAGCAACTGGGTGGCTCAGTTGGTTAAGCATCTGACTCTTAGTTTCAGTTCAAGTCATGATCACAGGGCAGTGATTGAGCCCCACATCAGGCTCCACACTGGGCAGGAAGCCTGCTTAAGATTCTCTCTCTCCCTCTCTTCTCTCCCTTGCTCTCTGCCCCTCTCCCACTCACATTCTCTCTCTCTCAAAAAAAAAAAAAGAAAGAAAGAAAGAAAAGAAAAGAAAAAAGGGCCCAAATAAATAAAATCACAAATGAGAGAGGAGAAATAATACCAACAGCACAGAAATATAAACAATTATCAGAGATTGTGAAAAACTATATGCCAACAAATTGGACAAACTGGAAGAAATGGATAAATTCCCAGAAACATACAAACTACCAAAACTGAAATAAGAAGAAATAGAACAGACCGATAACCAGCAAAGAAACTGAATCAGTAATAAAAAAAATCTCCCAAGAAACGAAAGTCCAGGGCCTGATGTCTTCACAGGAAAATTCTACCAAATATTTAAAGAAGAGTTAATACTTATTCTTCTCAAGCTATTCCAAAAAATGGAAAAGGGAGGAAAACTTCCAAATTCATTCTATGAGGTCAGCATTACCCTGATACCAAAACCAAACAAAGACTCCACTAAAAAAAGAAAACTACAAGCCAATATCCCTGATAAAAATGGATGTAAAAATTCTCAATAAAATACTAGCAAACCGAATCCAGTAAAACATTAAAAGAATCATTCAGGGGCATCTGGGTGGCTCAGTCATTGAGCATCTACCTTCAGCTTGGGTCGTGGTCCCAGGGTCCTGGGATTGAGCCCCTCATTGGGCTCCCTGCTCGGCGGGAGGCCTGCTTCTCTTTCTCCCACTCCCCCTGCTTGTGTTCACTCTCTCACTGTGTCTCTCTTTGTCAAATAAACAAATAAAATCTTAAAAAAAAAAAAAAAAAAGAAGAATTACTCACCACAGTCAAGAGGGATTTATTCCTGGGTTGCAAGTATGGTTCAATAGTCACAAATTAATCAACATGATACACCACATTAAAAAAAGAAAGGATAAGAACCACAGGATCCTCTCAATAAATGCAGAAAAAGCATCTGACAAAGTGCAACATTCACTCATGATAAGAAACCTCAACCAAGTCGGTTTAGATGGAACATACCTCAATATAATCAATATAAGAAAAACCCACAGCTAATATCATCCTCAATGGGAAAAAACTGAGAGCTTTTCCTCTATGGTCAGAAATAAGACAGGAATGTCCACTCTCACCCATTATTCAAGTCCTAGCCACACAATCAGACAACAAAAAAAAAAGAAATAAAAGGCATCCAAATTGGCAAGGAAGAAGTAAAATTTTTACTATTTGCAGGTAACATGATACTGTGTAGAAAACCTGAAAGACTCCACCAAAAATTTGCTGGAACGGATAAATAAATTCAGTAAAGTTGCAGGATACAAGATCAATGTACAGAAATCTATTTCATTTCTGTACACCAATTATGAAGCAGCAGAAAGATAAATTAAGGAATTGATCCCATTTACAACTGCACCAAAAACCACAAGATACCTAGCAATAAACCTAACCAAAGAGGTAAAAGACCTGTACTCTGAAAACCATAAAACACTGATGAAAGAAACTGAAGAGAATGCAAAGAAATGGAAAGACATTCCATGCTAATGGATCAGAACAAATATTGTTAAAATACTATACTACCCAAAGCAATCTACACATTTAATGCACTCCCTATCAAAATGCTAACAGCATTTTTCACAGAGCTAGAACAAAATCTGTATGTACAAAAACCCTGAATAGCCAAAGCAACCTTGAAAAAGAAAAGTGACATTGGAGACATCACAATTCCAGACATCAAGTTATATTACAAAGCTGTAGTGATCAAAACAGTATGTATTGGCATAAAAAATAGACACACAGATCAACAGAATAGAAAACCCAGAAATGACAGTCAATTAATCTTTGACAAAGCACAAAAGAATACCCAATGGGAAAAAGACAGTCTCTTCAACAAATGGTGTTGAGAAAACTGGACAGCAACATGCAAAAGAATGAAACTGGACTACTTTCTTACACCATACACAAAAATAAACTCAAAATAAAGACATAAATGTGAGACATGAAACCATTAAAATCCTAAAGGAGAACACAGGCAGTAACCTCTCTAATATTGGCTGTAGCAAATTCTTACTTGATACATCTCCTGAGGCAAGGGAAGCAAAATCAAAAATAAACTATTAGAACTACATCAAAATAAAAAGCTTCTACACAATGAAGGAAATAATCACCAAAACTAAAAGGCAACCCATGGAATGAGAGAAATATTTGCAAATGACATAACTGATAAAGGGTTAATATCCAAAATATATAAAGAACTTATAAAACTAAACACTCTGGGCCCCTGGGTGGCTCAGTCGGCTAAGCAACTGCCTTGGGCTCAGGTCATGATCCCAGCATCCCGGGATCAAGCCCCACATCAGGCTCTCTGCTCAGCGGGAAGCCTGCTTCTCCCTTTCCCTCTGCCTGCCACCCTCCCCTGCTTGTGTGCTTGCTCTCTCTCTCTGTCAAATAAATAAATAAAATCTTTAAAAACAACTCAATACCCCAAAAACCAATAAAAAATGGACAGAAGCCATGAATAGACATTTTTTCAAAGAAGACATACAGATGGCCAACAGGCACATGAAAAGATGCTCAACATCACTGGTCATCAGGTGATGTATGGAAGTGCTGAATCACTAAATTGTACACCTTAAGCTAATATTACACTGTATGTTACCTAACTGGAATTTAAATAAAAATTTAAAAAAAAGATTCTCTAACTTAGGAGAACACTGTTCTCAAGGTGTAAGGAAAAATTATACTTTTGAACAATATTTATTATAAGAAACAAAAGAAATCTTTTTTTAAAAGATTTTATTTATTTATTTGAGAGAGAGAGAGCATGAGAGGGGGGAGGGTCAGAGGGAGAAGCAGACTCCCTGCTGAGCAGGGAGCCTGATGTGGGACTCGATCCTGCGACTCCAGGATCACGACCTGAGC
>NC_138373.1:50304151-50367138 GCF_054177405.1 Leptonychotes weddellii
TCGATCCCGGGACTCCAGGATCATGACCTGAGCCGAAGGCAGTCGCTTAACCAACTGAGCCACCCAGGCGCCCCTGCAAGCATGATTTTTTTTTTTAAAGATTTAATTTATTTATTTGAGAGAGAGAATGAGATAGAGAGAGCATGAGAGGGGGGAGGGTCAGAGGGAGAAGCAGGCTCCCTGCTGAGCAGGGAGCCTGATACGGGACTCCATCCTAGGACTCCAGGATCATGACCTGAGCCAACGGCAGTCACTTAATCAACTGAGCCACCCAGGCGCCCAGAAACAGGAGAAATCTTTTGAAAGCATTTGGTTTGCGTTCTCAATAAAATACAAGAAAACCTGAAGTAAGAAATGAAGGGTGAGGTGTTAAAATTAGATGCTTCCTAAGATGTAAACTGACGTGATAAGGTGCAGGCTAAGACAAGAAAAAAATTGTAAGGAATAAAAATGGAATAGATGTACTATTTTAGACAGGGCAAAACAGAGAACTGACACTACAGAAAAATCATTCAGAAATGTAGAGGACAGATCTGAGAGGCTATCCAGAGGGCAGAGGGAAAAGACAAAGAGAAAACTGAAGTCAGAAAAAGAAATAAAATTGTTTTCATGGAAAGGCAATGGTGGGGAAGAGGTTCAGCACTGGAAGACAGAAAATGAAGAATCACTTCACAGAATAGAACCAGAATGTGCAGAACACATCACATAATCCATGATAGGATACCAAGTAGAATAAATAGAAACAAAATAGAATAACTGGGCCAGTGGATTAAAAAGGCTTACAGACAAAGTTAACCAAAAGAGGTCACTGAAAAGACATACTGCTGTAAATTCAACAGCAAGAAAGAAAAGAGAGAACATTCCTCTCAGGATCAATAACACAAAAAACCAAACAGGTTACTTTTGAAAAAATAAAAGTTAAGATTACTTTTATTTGTTTTTCAGGGCCCTAAAAGGCAGAAAATAGAACAGAAATCTTACAAAAATTTTAAGACCAAAAAAAAGTGGAGTCATGAGGCAATAATTCAGCACTCAAACGTGAAAAATAAGAATTGCACCCTTAAATATGTGAAGTTTCAGAAACACCTTCATCCACGTTCCAAGGCTAAAATGTTCCAAGATTTATGCCAGCTGACCAAGAAAGCAATGGAAACAAAGACCTGAAGAAGTGGGGAGGGGCTCATTTACAATGGCATTGAGCATTGAATGTTTACAATGGCATTGAGCACTGAACAACAGAAAAGAGAATCTAAACAGTATTTCGAGATTTGTTGGGTTTTTTTTTTAAGATTTTATTTATTTATTTGAGAGACAGAGAGTGAACGTGAGAGAGAGAGCAGGAGGCGGGGGGACAGGCAGAGGAAGAGGGAGAAGCCTACTCCCCGCTGAGCTGAGCAGGGAGCCAGACAGGGGCTCAATCCCAGGACCCCGGGACCATGACCTGAGCCAAAAGCAGATGCTTAACTGACTGAGCCACCCAGACGCCCTAGTATTTCTAGATTTGTAAGCAAGAGCTTAATTCAAATTAAAAAAAAAAAAAGAATTCTTAAAGGCAAAATAACTGATAGAATAATAAGTTAAAAGTCCACCCCTTTTGCCACATGCTAAAAGAAGTTCTAGAAGGGGTAAAGGTTTAAAAATGCACTTAAAATGTACACTTAGCATAGCAAATACATCAATAAATGAACTGCATTTATCAATTCAGAAGCAGAATTGGGAAAGAAAAGTAGATATAAATGATAGAATACAGAAAGGTTGAAAACTTGCACAGATTAAATAACCACAGACATAAATAAACGTTAACTAAATTAGAAAATCTATTTAAATGCATGGTAAAGAAAAGTTTTACACTTTTGATATTTGTAAACCTCTTGTAAATCTGTAAGAAAATAGAGTATGTTTTTTTTAAGATTTTATTTATTTATTTTAGAGGGAGAGAGAAATAGCACATGCACATGGGCAAGCAGGCGGAGGGGCACAGGGAGAGAATCTCAAGCAGAGATTCTCTCTGCTCCTAGCAGGGCATTTGGAGCCTGAAGTAGGACTCAATCTCAGGACCCTGAGATGACAACCTGAGCAGAAACCAAGAGTCGGACACTTAACCGACTGAGCCACCCAGATGCCCCAGAAAACAGAGTATCTTGAGAGAAAGATAAGAGTATGAAGAGCCAACTTAGAAAGTAAAATTTAAAAATATCTTAAAAATTAAACACACCAGTGAACAAACAAATACAAATTAAGACATCAATAAAATATTATCTCTTGAGAATGAAACTAAAAAAATGAAAAGAAATTCTAATACACAGAACTGTCAGGAGTTTGAGTCAGTGATCACTCTCATACTAACAGGAGTATAAAATGAAACAACTATTGTTGTTGGACAAGTCATAGCAACATTTTAAAATTTCCTATATTCTTTGATCTAGCCCCTCCACTTCTATGAATTTATCTGAATAATCAAGAATATGTGCAAGGGTGGGGCACCGGGGTGGCTCAGTCATTAAGCGGCTGCCTTCGGCTCAGGTCATGATCCCAGGGTCCTGGGATCGAGCCCCGCATCAGGCTCCCTGTTCAGCGGAGAACCTGCTTCTCCCTCTCCCTCTCTCTGCTGCTCTGCCTACTTGTGCTCTCTCTCTCTGTGTTAAACAAACAAATAAATAAAAATCTTAAAAAAAAAAGAATATGTGCAAGGGTATAAAGTTGTTCATATTAAAGTATAAACCAAAATAAAAAATAATAAATAACACAAGTGTAAAAAAGGCAAGAATAAATTATGGTATGTGCACACATTTAAACACCATGTTCTAAAAATTATGTTGGGGCACCTGGGTGGCTCAGATTGTTAAGTGTCTGCCTTCGGCTCAGGTCATGATCTCAGGGTCCTGGGATCGAGTCCCACATCCGGCTCCTTACTTAGCAAGGAGCCTGCTTCTCCCTCTGCCTGCCACTCCCCCTGCTTGTACTCTCCCTCTCTGGCAAATAAATAAATAAAATCTTTAAAAATTATGTTGCAGAAAGAAGACTAATGACATGAAGAAAAGTTCAGATGTTGTTAAAAAAGTTTTACTAACCCATACCAAAATATGCATAGCAAAATTGCCAGATATGTGCACACAAAGTTATTGAAAATACGAATAGTACCCATCTTTTCGACACTGAAATGACAGGCAGTTTTCTATCTCTTTGTGTTCATCTAAAAAACACACGGTAAAGTCTCCGCAGTAGCACTCACTACTATAATGAGTTGGGATGTAACACAACTGACTTTTGATGTCTGCCCTCTGTGGAAGCCCGGGTCTCAAACAGAGAAAAGTCAAAGTTGTACTGCAGGGAGAAAGGGTCACAGGGAGCAGAAAGACAGCCCACTCCGGAAAATAGCAGGTAAACCTCTCTAGGGAAGAAGAGAAGAGGAAGTACGGTCCCCACATCTCTGGAAAACTCATAGTCCAGTCATCCCAGATGGAGCAATGAAATGGGCAACCACTACGAGGACATTCAAAGCACAGCTGCTGCTAGCTGGGAAATCCCAGCCGGCCACAGATCCTGAATCATCACCATAGATGTTAAAGCCAGAATGGACGCTGCCACTAATAGGCGCCAAGCCACAACCAGGACCTGGACGCTTCCATGGAAGGACCCTGGAATTCCAAGCCAGCTAGTTACACAGACTTGCTCCGGCCACATGATTAACATCACTGATAGCCCAATCTCTCATTTCTAATGATTGAATATTTGAGAACTAACTTATGACATTATAGCAGATTTTACTGATTTCTTTTATAATCAAAAATGAAATTAATAGAAAGAATATTCAATTAGTTTTTTTTTTAAATTCCAACCACCTGGAAATTTAAAAGTACTCTCCTAAATCACTATGGAGATAAAAATTATTTAAAATTTTAATGTAATTATAAGGGCACCTGGCTGGCTCAGTCAGTGGAGCATGCAACTCTTGATCTCAGGGTTGTGAGTTTGAGTCCCACATTGGGTGTACTTAAAAATCTTTTAAAAATTAATGTAATTATAAACAGTTTAGAATATATTTTTAAAAATCAGAACACTATGTATCCAAACTTAAGGAACAGATTCAAAGCTGCATTCAAAGGAAAATTCATAGTAGTAAACATTCTCTTACAAAGAAAAACAGAAAAATAAAGCATTCACTTCAAGGAATTAAGTTGGAGAAAAGGAATGACTTTTAAAAGATAAAGGTAACACAAAGGAAATAATGTGGAAAACATATCAGAATTGGGAAATATCTCCAAGAGCTGGTTTATGAAAAACAAACCCATGACAGACTGACAAAGCTTATTAGAAAGAGAAAGCATCCATTGTAATGGGGTTATATTTTGAAAATTATTACTGAATTTTTCTCTTTTGTCTTTCTGACCTTGACATGAATTTTCCTGCTGTCATTTTAAAGCATCCTTTGGGGGATCCTGGAGAGAGAAAGACTTGTTACTGAAAAAATGCAAAGAGAAAGGATAAGGTGATACTCAGCTTTAGCCAAGCAAAACAAGATATGCTACGGCCCCAAGAAGAGATTTCCAAATTCTTCTCATTCTCCCTCTTTAGCACATTAACCACCTTACTTGGAAGACACAGCTCCTGGAGCTCTCTCAATCTTTTCACTCCTGGTCCCCACGAATTACCATTAAAGCTTAGGTTTGAATTAGGCCTGGAGGTTTGAGTCAGGACAGAAGAAAATATGAGGGACAGGGGTAGCCTGCCCATTCCCAGCTGGGAGCAGAGGTGGAAAGAAGACAGAGAAAGGAAGAGGAGAACTCTGGCTTGGGGACAGGAAGGTAAGGGTAACCACAAGAGTAGAGGGACGTTGGCCTCCTCCCTCAGCTAGGACTCTGAAAAGAGATCACCTCTTGGACAGCCTCCCATCCTGAAATTACCTTAGAGCAGGGTCACATGTACTTCATGGGCAAGTAGAGGGAGGCCCTATATTTAATTTTCTGAACCAGCCTCAGTTCTCATATGTTTAGATGGGTCCCAGAAATAGCTGGGAGACTGGCTGTGGAGCTAGCTAG
Source organism: Leptonychotes weddellii (assembly GCF_054177405.1). Taxonomy (NCBI): domain Eukaryota; kingdom Metazoa; phylum Chordata; class Mammalia; order Carnivora; family Phocidae; genus Leptonychotes; species Leptonychotes weddellii. The sequence goes on from NC_138373.1 coordinate 50,309,191, forward strand.
CCAGAGCTGGGCGAGACAGCATCAGAGCAAATGTTGCAGAGTGACAACACAGGAGAGGACTAAAAGAAAATCTTCACCAGATTCCAGACAGGTAGCACCAGGTGGGAGCTCAGTGAGGAAGATAGAGTGGGGGGACCAATAAGGTAGAATACCCGAGGAAAAAGAATGAGCAACAAACTGCAATTTCCTAACTGGCTATCAGCAGGGTAGTACCCAGCCATCAGGTGGAAAATGGACAACATCCCTCTGGAGATTAGAGGAGTCAAAGGATACCATGATCATGAACCCCAACTCTTAACTCTACCAACACATCATCTAAGCCCACCTCCCCCTTGTATCTGGGTGTCATCTTTAAGTAAGAAGAAATGGTGAAAACAATATGAAAGATGGAGCATTTGCTCCCAGAAAGAATAAATATTACCAGAAGGAGTTGCTTAAATTGTCCCATCTGACTAAGCTTTAACCTCACACACACACACACACACCATCTTGCCCAGCACCTAAGAAAGGCTACACAGCAGGGACATTAAGAGTGTGGGATTCTGGATCCACATGGCCTGGGTTTGACTCCGGGATCCACAATTTGCCAACTCTGTGACTCTGGACAATTTACTTCATCTCTCTGTGCCTCAGTTTCCTCAACTATGAAATGAAGATAATCATAGTTTCTCTTAGTAGTTTTTAAGGATTAAGTGAGCTAGTAAATGTAAAGTGCCTAGATCAATATCTGGCCCATAAAAACATTCACTAAGTGTTGTCTATCTTTATTACTATTAGCATTATTATTACTTTTACCTATTACCTACAGTATGGGGCTCATGAAGGAAAGATCAGATCAGCTACAGAAAAATTAAGAAATTATAATTTCTTGGGGTGCCTGGGTGGTACAGTCACTTAAGTGTCCAACTCCTGGTTTTGGCTCAGGTCCTGATCTCAGGGTCATGGGATCGAGCCCCACTTAGAGCTCTGAGCTCAGTGGGGAATTCTGCTTGAGAATCTTTCTCCCTCTCCCTCTGCCCCTCCCGCTCATGCCTCTCTCTCTCTCTCAAATAAATAAATAAATCTTTAAAAGAAATTATAATCTCTCCCCATAATCAAGTAGTATAGATTAAAATTTGTACCCTGTTACATAAATAATTAAAATCATAAATGATAAAGGGGATATAAAATAAATCAGACAGGTTTTAAAAAACATACCAGAATGGTATAAAAAAAATATTTAAATCAGATTCAGAAAAACACATGAATTATCTATATTAGCTCAAGAAGTATGCAAAGTAGAAAAGAAGTATGCCAAAAGAAACTGAAAAATTCATCAAAGAATTACCTCAAAAAGGCCTAGGACCAGGTAATTCAATCAGTGCATTCTTTCAAAATTTCCCCAAGTGGCAATGCCAAAATGAATAACAAACAGTACCAAGGCCAGGAAAAAGATGGAATGCTCCCCAGGTCACTGGAAAGCTATGTTATCTATAGTATACAAACCTGCATCACATAAAACTAGAGGCCACTATTTTTCTCAAAAGCTTTGTTACTCTAGGATTTCTTAGTGCCTCTAACAGGCTGTAAAATCCTATTGGAGGACTGTGGGAGATTATTCCTGCACTTCAAGATTTCTTCCAGGCTCCCCCAGACCTTTCTTAGGACTATGCCATACAGAAGCCTGGGATCGTGCAATCGGTAGATTAAGAAGGTCCAAGAGCCAAGAGGATACAGAAGGAAGCATAGAAAAAAGGATTCGCAAGAGATGAGCAGAGGAAAAGAGACAGTACACAAAATTGCAGTAATAATAGCATTGCTGAGGCATGAAACAGTACATTCTTCTGGTAAAAATGTAAATTCAATCAACTCTTCCAGGATGTAATTGGCCCTATGTGTTTGGAACCTATAATGTATATACTCTTCAACCTAATAATACGACTTCTATCACTCCATCCTGGAGAATTCATTTAATAGGAAGATAAGGATTTACATACAAGGATGCACTTAATAGAATTATTAACAGGGGCACCTGGGGGGCTCAGTTGGTTAAGCGTCTGCCTTCGGCTCAGGTCATGATCCCAGGGTCGGGCTCCCTGCTCTGCGGGGAGCCTGCTTCTCCCTCTCCCACTCCCCCTGCTTGTGTTTCCTTCTCTCGCTGTGTCTCACTCTGTCAAATAAATAAAATCTTAAAAAAAAAAAAATTATTAACAGCAAATAAAACAAAAACCAAACAGGAAATAGTCTAAATGTCTAGGGCTACAGTTAAATAGATGGCACATTCATATGATGAATTATCCAACAATTAAAAACAATGTTTGGGAGAGGGGTTAATGACATGTGTTTGTCTAATTTTTTAGAAAAAAAAAAGGTAGACCACAAACTACAAAGTATAATCTTAAAATATATGTAGGTAGGAAAAACTACTGGAAGAATATAGACCAAAGCCTTAATATGATCTGTGGGTGGTAGAGCTCTGAGTGAATATTTTTTAATACATTTCTCATATTATCTAACTTTCTGCAACAAGCACGTATTACTTTTATAATTCGAAAGAAAGATAAAAACCAAGTAATTATTGCACATGGATAAATATTCCTATGAGTGAAAAGGAACAGTTTTTAAGTCTCCATTCACTAAGGACAAAAAGAGTCTCAACGTTGTGCACAGAATTCTGCCAAACGTGAATCTTACACGGGTGCACTGTAAAGCATAAAGACAAAAAGCAAACCAACCGAATCCCTCTGCAGACAGGCTGAGCTGCCTCTCTCAAGGGTTTTCAACACACGGTTACCGAGAAGGGGCCTCAGCACCCATCTTTTTGCAAAGTGCAGCTGTTTGAGTATCTCCCTTGGTTCGAAGAACCTCTACGTGGAGGTACGGGCTTTACAAGGGAGGTTGAGGCAGTGTGAGGAGTTACACACACACACTGTTACACACACACACTTCAGACACTGTGAGGAGTTACACACACACACACACGGGAGGTTGAGGCAGTGTGAGGAGTTACACACACACAGTGTTACACACACACACATACACACACACACACTTCAGACACCCAAGCGCACTCAATCGTGCGGTCCCAGCCAGACAGCTCAAAGCGAGCCCTGCGGCGCCAGCCGCGCCGCAGCCGCGCCCCATCCGCGCCCGGCAGCCGCCGAGCCCCCTCCCGCCGGCCGCCCGGCGCCGCAGGTACCTGTTCGTGGGGCGCGGTAGCTGGGTCGCGGGGCTCCGGAGCGTCCTCAGCGCGGCGGGAGTGCCGCGCGCTGTGTCCCTGCTCTCCTCCACCAGGAGCCTGCGGCGCCAGGAAGAAAACTAAGTTGTTAGACCTGGCTGGCAGGCTCGGCAGTCGCAGCGCGCTCGCACCTGGCCGGGGCGTCCTCGCGCGCCCCGGCGCCCCCGGCAGCTCCCAAACCCCGGAGTTTGAAGCCGCTTAGGGCGGGAAGGAAGGGAAAGCACGGACCAGAACGGCGAGCCCGGGAGACCGCCGGGGGCCCGACGGCGGGTCCCGCTCCGCAGCGACGCCCGCCGGAGCCCTCACAACCCCTCTCCGCCGCAGCCGCTGCCCACCCGGTCCCAGCGTCGCCCCTCGGTCACCCCCGCCCCGGCCAGTCCTGCCTCCTGGACGCCCCCTTCCCGGCCCGCCCTCGTGCGACCGCCGCCCGTCGGCTTCCCTTCGCCGCGGCCCCAAAGTCGGCGCCCGGAGTGGAGCGGCCGGGCGGCGGGGGAGCCCCGGGGCGCGCGCGGAAGGCGGGGGGCGGCCCGGGCGCGGCGGGTGGGTTACCTGGAGCGGGCGGGCGCGTCGGTGGAGCACCAGAGCAGGCGCAGCAGCAGCAGCAGCAGCAGGCTGGCGAGCAGAGCGAGCAGCGCGCCCCCCGGCCGCATCCTGAGCCCCACGCACGGCCGCCGCCGCCGCCGCCGCCGCCGCCCCGGCGAAGCGCAGCCCGGCCGGCCCGACTCGCCGCTCCCGCCGCCGCCGCAGCCACGCACACCTCCAGTGTTCAAAGGCGGCGGGGAGGGGCGACGACGGTGCGTGGCGCGGGCCCGCACTCCCGGGCGCCCCGGGCCAGCCTTGCACGGTGTGCGGCGGCCAAAGGGAGAAGGCGTGGGCCGGCTCTCGCCTTCTCGCGCCCGGCCCCGGACCGCCGAGCTCGGCGCTCGGGTCGGCCGTGACGATTCGCCGAGCTCGCCTCTTCTCCTCCCGGAGGCGCTCCGAGCTGCTGCGGGCTCTGGTCGCCGCCGCCGCCGCCGCCGCTGCCGCCGCCGCCGCCGCCGCCGCCGCGCGGGGTCACCTGAAGGTTGGGACTCGCGAGCTGGACTCGGTGCTGATTGGGCTCCAACTTTTGTGCGCCCTCGCCTTCTCCGGAGTGCCCGCGGGCTCTTCCCCGAAGCCCACGCAGCTCACCCAAGCACACCACAACTCCTTCCGCGTCCCTGCCGTGGAGAGCAAGGACTCAGAGGGGTGGAAGAGGAGAGAAGAAAGGGCCCACTTCAAAACTTTTTTAAAACTGTGTAGTCGCTCGGCTGGATCGCTCCACGCAAAGGCTGCTAGGGACTCGGTTTTGTTGGGTAGATCCTGGTCCCCAAGAGAAGGAGTAACCGTCCGTTACTTGAGCGCAGATGCAGAGGCACAGAGAATGGATTTCCAGGAGCCAGGGAATCTTTAGGGGTTGGCATACCGCGTGAAGGCCGAATTCGGCCCCAGCCTGGTTTTGTAAATAGTGTCTTTGGAACACCTGCATGCCCGTTCCTTTGTATTATCAATGGCTGTATGTAGCTGTGTCACCTGGGGCTGCTTTTGCGTTACGAGGGCAGGGTTGGGTGGTGGTGACAAAGATCATATGGCCCACAAAGCCCAAAGTATTTGTCTATCCCTTTCCAGAAAAACTTAGCGGCTCCCTGGTCTTAATCATGTTGGTCTAGATCATATTGGTTAGATACCGGAAAATGATCCTATGACAGTGTGATAACGGTCTGGCTCTCCTCTTTCAGCCCCAAGCTATTCTGCCCTCGTACCTCCGTGCACGTCTCCTGCCGTGCAACGTCAGTTTTGCTCCTGACTCAACCCTTGAGGAACCTCAGTAAACCATAAACCCCATAACTGTTATATGGGGCTCATTTGACCATTCACTCTACTTTTGTACAGATTTCAGATTTTTCCAAAAGCAACACCTGGAGTCTACCATCTCACAAATACCTTGATAAGGTACTTTGGAAAGGCTTAAACTTTGAAAAGGCTTTGATGGGTTAGGTTTCCCAAGTGACAAAAATATTTGTATTTCAGTTGGAGTCTCCTAGAGGCATAAGGTCTTAACCTGAAAGACCCACGCCAGAGCCTTTGGGGGAGCAAGTTGGCCAAACAACAATAAAGCTGTTGCCAGGGATTTTGTCACTGAAAAAATAACATATTAAGAAGAGAAATATGGGCTGCCTACTTCCTTTCTGCTAACCCTGCATTTACTCTAATTAAAACTAGTTGAAAACAAACCAGAACTTTGCACATAGTAGTCGATCAATTAATGTTTGATCGATGAATAAAACACCTAGGAACTAATACTTTTCTTAAAGAGAAAAAGGAGAGGGGCGCCTGGGTGGCTCAGTTGATTAAGCGACTGCCTTCCACTCAGGTCATGATCCTGGAGTCCTGGGATCAAGTCCCGCATTGGGCTCCCTGCTCAGCAGGGAGTCTGCTTCTCCCTCTGACCCTCCCCCCTCTCATGCTCTCTCTCTCTCTGTCTCATTCTCTCTCTCAAATAAATAAATAAAATCTTTTAAAAAAAGAGAGAGAGAAAGGAGGAAAAAAACTGAAAATAGGTGTGACTGGAAATATGATTTCCTTCCATAGTTCACTCCTGCTGTTAAAATATGTACTAATCAATAAAGAGAAAGTTGCTCCTTTTACATAAGGCCAACATTTTTAGGAATACGGCTGCTTATCTGAGTAGGGCATAAAAAAGTAATACTATATTCAGGTGGTGCTAAAATAAAGCAACCCAGTTCTACATGTTTGAAAGTTAAGCATTCTGTTAGACAAGTAGGATGTGGCACAATTATCTTGAAAATGAAAAGTTGTCTGGATTTGGGAGATAGTCTGAATTTTATTTCTCTTAGAGCAGAATTGTGCAGACAACTCATACTGGCGATGGTTTGCAGAAAAAGAAAAGGGCATTATTGTATCAGCCAGGAAGCTGCAATTTCACCTAATTTACTAAGGTTTAATATTTCAGCACAGCTGGGCTCAAGGCAACAGCAGAAGAGTCAGCCTTGCACTGGGCTCCCTAAACACCCTTGCTGTAAATTAAGTTACTTTTTATCAAGCCAATGGCTATCAGCAGGGGACTCACAAAAGCCCATTTTAATTGGAAAACCAAGTGTAAATTTGCAACGGGAATTCTGAACCCAGTGTTAAAATTTGACAGTAGAGAACTTTACCACCAGCTTTGTAAATGAAGACTTGGGTTGGTAAAATATGAATTATCCTACTTATCCTTGAGAGATTAAAAAAAAAAAAAACACCTAACAAAAACATGAGTCCTTATATATTATCAGCCACAGAACCCAAACTGGACTACTGTGTATTTGGTAATTTAAGATTGGCAGGTTTGACCAACAACCTCAAAGATCCATTTTGGTCATTCAAGTAATCAACGGAGGCCCAGAATCTAAACAGAAACTCTGGGTGCTGTGCAGAAGTCTGAGCTGGTGTGTGAACCTATCTCACTCACCCAGTCTGTCCAGCATTTGCCGCTCATTTGCCTTTTATTATCCTTTAGTTATCACCATGAATGCCCTTACTTTCAGAAGATCACCATTAAAACCTGGTTGGGAAGTACTGATGCATAAAAAATGTCCAAATAATTGAAAATCTTCCTGGAAGTTGGGGTTTCTCATTTTTGGTGTAAGGTTTTAAACATTTCCATGTGCATGGATTTGGGGAGTCATAAAGAAGAATCCCAAATATCAAGTGGCTATTGTATCCATTTGTATACATGAGTACAAACTCTCAATATAGAGAAATGCAGAAAATTAATACACCCAAGAATCTTTTCCTTCATTTGGGTGACATTTTTATCTCCCTGATAGAAAGGGTGGTTCCTGATGTCTTCAGGCTGCTTGATTGGTTTTAGTAATATTAGAGATTTGTGAAGACTATAGAACAATAGCACATCCAGGGGCGCCTGGGTGGCTCAGTCGTTAAGTGTCTGCCTTCGGTTCAAGTCATGATCCCAGGGTCCTGGGATCGAGCCCCGCTTCGGGCTCCCTGCTCCGCGGGAAGCCTGCTTCTCCCTCTCCCATTCCCCCTGCTTGTATTCCCTCTCTCACTGTGTCTCTCTCTGTCAAATAAATAAATAAAATCTTTAAAAAAAAAAAAGAACAATAGCACATTCATAAATATTAAACTATTCCTTGGGGGAGAAAATTCATGAGGATAGTATAACCAAGGCTACATATTTTCAATAAATCATAAGGTATAAATAAAAGTAGAAATAACTTCCAGAAATCAACAACCTTGTATGAGATGGTGCTATGTTTCCAAATACGTTTTATTACAGATTTCTCCCACTGCTAACTGAATATTTAAAAAATTGATGCAATTCCCTGCATAACATAGTTTTAACTTTAAAGATAGAACACCTAAGATGATACATAAATTTCACATAGGTCTTACGTTTGTAAGAAATCCAATTTGTGGTATAACTAAAATTACAGAACAAAAAAAAAATAAGAGTTATTATTCACAGTGCAAAATAGATTTTTAATGTATAAAACATTCAAACTTCAAAAATTCCTCTCTCTGAAATCCACTTAAAAGTCCATCAAGGACCAAAAAGAGAAATGGAAACTATTTATCCTGAAACTATAAAATGTCCACAATCCCATTCCACAAATTCCCAAGAATATCTGCGAAAGGTGAACCCATTGGACAAGAATACCAAGTTCAAGACTCATTGCCCCTATTTATGAACTTAAATTTGTAGGGTGGGGGGAATGGAAAAGTTTCTGAAGGTCCTACTAATGCACAATTTGGAAGAACAAAGCCTGGGAGTAGGTCACATCAGAAATGAGCAGTGACTAGTATAAATGGCCAGGGTTACAGAGTTAAAAGAGAGATGGTGACCAATAGTTCTGTTTCCAGTGAATACAGCTTTCTAGCCAGAGGAATGATGACCTAGACATAATGCTATTCTTAAAGAGAGATGCTACCAAAAAATTGTGTAGCTACTGATTAAAATCAATTTACCAAAGAAAAATTAGTACCTAGTCTATGTATTCAATAAACAAAAGGCCCTCACGCCATTGGTTTTTATACTGAATTGGCTTCTCCCAGACTATCCTTGCTGATTCCAGAGTCTGCAAGATCAGGCAGAACTCCAGCTGTTTCAACAGATTGGGGGTGGGGGTTGCATATGCAAAGATAATGTACCCAAACCTGCCATGTTCTCTCCTCAACTTCTCTTCCTCACCACTTCATTGTGTACAACCTACACTATAAGCAGATAAATAACTAAATAAAAAAAAAAAATCCAATAGCAAGCCCTTAATGCAAAACTAAGTTTCAACAAGTAGGAAGATGAAAAGGAAGCACTGCCAAAAATTTTCCATTCACAGTATTCCTGGCAAGTAACAGGAAAAATAAAAACAGGCGTGATTTATTTCAGAGATGAGTAAGCAAAAGAAAAAAAAGATGGAAAAGTTCTGCAAAATATAAAAGGAAAGGAATGTAACCAATAAAAAGGAAAATGAAGACTATAGGTTGGAACAAGACTTCCTCCAGGAAACAGCAGAAAATGTAAGCAACAGTCACTTCATACTGCCCAGGAAATGAAACACAAACACTGTGATAGAAAAACCCAAAGAAGAAATAAGAACTGAAAGAAGAGATAGCAAAGCAATAGTATGAAAAGTGAGCTGATGACAATAGAAAAACACACAAGCAGAAACCATTACAGAACTTAAACCTTAGAAGTCTGAGCAGAATTTAGGTGGCAAAAATCTGAATCAGTGTTATGGAGATTAGGTTAATGAAAATTACAGAAAACACAAAGGAAAGGGACAAGGAAAATACAATCATTAGAAAAACAATTATATATATCAAAGACAGATATTACATATCTACCATGTAAGTATTAGGGGTTCGTTTTTAAAAGCAAAGGAATGAAATATTAAAAATAATTAAGGATATAGTAGAAGAAAACTTTACTGAAAAAATATGTAAATCTGCAAATATTTTATGTTCTCATTGTCTGAACCCATTATGTGCACTTATGATGTTCTAGAGAAATTTATAGAGAACAACTAACGTCGTGATTTATTCTCCTCCAGAGACTATTCAAAAACAAAGAATCCTAAGAGCCCAAAAGACAGAAGAAACAGGTAGAAATTAATCTTGTTTCTGACTTCGCCTCAGCAACAGACTCAAAAGGAACAAAACTAGGAGCGCCTGGGTGGCTCAGTTGGTTGAGCAGCTGACTCTTGATTTTGGTTCAGGTCATGATCTCAGGGTCCTGGAATTGAGCCCTGCACTGGGCTCCATGCTCACCTGGGAGTCTGTCTGAGAATTCTCCTTCCCTCCCCCCTGGCCCCCTCCCCTACTTGTGCACACACACACTCTCTCTCTCTCTCTCTCTCTTTCTCAAATAAATAAATGAATCTTTAAAAAAAGAAACAAAATTATATTTATAGGGTTTTGAACAGAAAAGGTGTAACCCCAAAATTCTATACCCAGCTAAGATAGTTTTTATAAATAAAAGCAAATATTTTTACATACAATGTTTTCAAATATTTGAGAAAATAGAATATGTATTACTTAAGTACGTATCCTGGAATAAAATCAACTAGATTTATAATCCAACCATAAAACATGAATCAAAATAAAGAATTCACAATGAAGAAGTGTTGATCATAAGGAACTCGGTTGAGCCATACATCATTTTAAAAACAGAACTGAATCTAAATAATAGAATCTCACAATCGAAGTGTTACATTTTCTTTAAAAACCACTACATAAATATAAAATTAAAAGCTGATGTAATAAATCTGGGAAGGAAAATCTCTAGCTCACAGTAAATAGTGGGAAATATGAAATAAGAATACTAATGAAGGGTGGAGTGCAAGCACATTATTTTCCTCATCTTTCAGGGCAAATATATATAATCAAATCATCAAAAGGCAGCTATTTTTTAAAAAGTAATAATTGTTTTATTACAAAAAAAGGATAAAAAATATATACGTATTTTCTAAAGAATGGGGGAGGAAGAAAAATTCAGACTCTTTAAACTAAAGATAGAAAGAGTACCTATTGGAGTAATATATGGATCTGCTACAAACACTTAGAAATGTTTTATAAAATATAACAATAAAAAAAGAATGCATCACTGACCTCTCATTAAAGAAAGGAAAAGCCCCAAGTACCAGAAATGAGGAAAGAACTGAAAAAAAGAAAGAGCAGTAAGTGTGCGATGTGACCAGCAGCTCACCTGATCATCCTGGTAACCTGAAGATTTACTTTTAACATCTATTCAGGGGATGAAAGAGGAGGACTGGGTTCTCCAGTGAGAAAGAGTTAGAATTGAAATTCCTGTGTAAAGCTTTTTTTCTTGTTAAAAACAAAATATGTGAACTAGGAAAACAAAGATCCACATACCTTCCAATGACATCTGTTTGTCTCCATCTAAGCTCTGGGTGAAAGAATTTTATTTTATTCTAAAACTTTTGCTTCATTTGAGTTTGAGGCCTAATTTTATCAAACCCAAGTTTGTTCTGAAGTTAACATAAAGATTGGCCCCTGCCTAATGATGTTCTGAGGTGTATGGTAGGAAAGTGCTAACTACTCTGGTTCCATAAAAAATCTCAAAGAAAAGGAATCTCACTAAAACTAAGCTCAAAAGATAAAAATATTTTTTAATATTACTATTACAAAACACTTAAGGAATTCACCCATGAATATGTCTCAGCAGGGGGGACGTCTGGGTGGCTCAGTCAGTTAAGCATCCAACTCTGGATCTTGGCTCAGGTCACGATCGCGGGGAATCATGGGATCAAGCCCTGCATCAGATGTGCACTCAGTGGGGAGTCTGCTTGCAATTTTCTCTGTCCCTTTCCCCCTGCCTTCCCCTCCCCTCTAAAATAAATAAATAAACCTTTTAAAAAGTATGTCTCTGCAGATATCACTAATGAAAGGATCATCAACCGGTAATCAGAAAACAATGAAGTTTAAAACCATTAAGAACATGGAAAGGTGAATCAACACACTGGGGAAAGAAGAATAATAAAAGATATTTCCTAAAGAACCAACAGAACTGTGAGAAACAAATATATAGTCATTGATACCAAAATAGTCGATGATGACTCAAGACAGAATCAGTGATCTAGAATACCAATCTGAGAAAATTATCCATTGAGGGATAAAGAGATGGAAAAATGAAAACATGACTAAACCTGTAGAAAAGTAGATCTATCCTGTTATCAGCTGCTGCATAACAAAGTACCCCAACACCCACTGGTTTAAAACAATAACATTTTATTATATCTAAAGATTTTGTGGGTCAGGAATTCAGAGAGTACCCAGCTGGGTGATACTGATACATCACACAGTGTCGAATGTGATCTGGAGGGTTTGATATGGTTTCACTTATGTCTTGCCCTTTGAGGGATGGTTGAAAGGATAAGTTCAGCTGAGACTGTCTGCTGGAGTGCACAAACATGAACTCTCCACCATAGTCATCTCAGGGAACCCAGACTTCTTACACAGAGGCTCAGGGTTCCCAGCAAAACGGTTCTGACAGGCCTGGACAGAAACTGCACAATTTTTATGAGCTAGTGTTAGAAATTCCAGGACATTACTTCTGCTCTATCCTATTGGTCAAACAAGTCCCCAAGTCTAGCATATATTCAAGAGGAGAGGAATTAGACTCCATCTCTAAGAGAAATAACAAATAATGTGTGGCTATCTTAATCAACCACAATCTAATATTTGTGTAATAGGAATTCCAGAAGGAGAGAATAGAGAGAATGGGGAAGAGGTAATATTTGAAGAGCTAATGTCTGTAAAGTTTCCAGAGAAATGATTTGAAATCTCATTTAAAAGTAACAATAAGTCCTGACCAGGATGAATAAAAACACATCCAAATCTAGATACACTGCACTAAAACTACAGAACCCCAAAGAGGAAAGAAAGGTAACTTCCAAAGAAATGGTAATTAGATTACAGCATTATTTCTCATCAGCAAAAGTAGAGCCCTAAAGTTAATTAAATCTTCCAAGAGTCAGGGGAAATAATTATCATTCTGAGATTTTATACCTAGCTAAACATGAGGGTAAACTAAAAAGTGTTTACATAGACTGAAAACGTTTACCACCCACCCACAGACTCTTGTTGAAAAGAAAGTCTATAAGTGGTACATTCCAGGAGAAAACAAGTTGATCTCAGCAGAAAGGAGTGAGATGCAAGAAAAAAGGAGAAGAAGGAAAATGGCAAACTAGCAATGGCTAGATAACACAAAATAATGACTGATCTATGAAGGGAACTGCAAAGCAAGATTGAACTAAAATAATAGTAATAACAAGAAAGAGAATAGTAGCTATCAGAGTGAAAGCACACAAAGATCGCTGTTCTATTTCAGGAAGTCAGTAGCAATAGTAATTACCTTTATACATTGTTAAGTCAAATATGCACTTTTTAAAATATTAAGACATCCACTATAATATGTGAGGTGATGAGTATGCCAACGAACTCAGTTGTGGGAATTGTTTCACAATACATATGTTTATCAAATCATCACACTATACACTTCAATTATCTTATAATTTTCTTTGTCAATTATACCTTAAGAAAGTCAGGGGAAGAAAGGAGACATCCACCATAACACAAAAACATGGTAACTCCTGGGGACACCTGGGTGGCTCAGTCAGTTGAGTGACTGACTCTTGATTTGGGCTCAGGTCATGATCTCAGGGTCCTGGGATCAAACCCCATCTTGGGCGCTGCACTCAGCAAGGAGTCTGCTTGTGGATTCTCCCTCTCCTTCTCCCTCTGCCCCTCCCCCTGCTTATGCTCCCTCTCTCTCTGTAAAATAAATGAATGGTAAATCTTAAAAAAAAGAAAGAAATATTCTTCTCAAGCGAACCTGAAACACCTCTGAAAACTGGCCGTATTCTACTCCACACAGCCAGTTGCAACAAATCCTACAAAACATTATTATAGAGCTCATATTCTCTGATCACAAAGCAGGAAATTAGAAACGAATAACAGAAAGATTAATAAAACCATTCCCATACTTAAACACACTTTCGAATAATTCATAGGTCAGAGGCCATCTTAATTAAATTTAGAAAATATTTAAGACAAAACCAATAATGAAAAGACAACATATCAAATTGTGGGCTGTAGTAAGAGCAGGAAAATGTATATACTATGTATATATTAAAAATGTAAATATTGCAAATCAATGAGTTATGCATCCAACTCAAGATGCTGGGTAAATAAAGCCAAGTAAAGCAAAAGACTCTGAAATACACAAAAATGGCATTATAAGATAAGGAAAATGGGAGATCAGTCCAAGGAACTTACCCAAATAGCCCCAGTCTTCCTGCTCAATCTCAGAAAGCAAAGTTGAACTGGGGCTTTTGTGCAGGTAGTTTGTTTAAAAATAAATCCCCCAGAGCAAGAATGTGAAACTGAAGAAAGTAAAGCAGAGATGAGAAAGCGTGTAAATGCACATCACTGAACTGGATGTTCCTGTGGATGCTGAGTTTCATCACCCCCGGGAATCTCGGACGAACCTCACAGAATGTGCGTGGGTCCCATCTGCCTGAAGGAAGACTGGAGTTTCTCCATCTCCGCTATTGCACTGTGCATTTTTCAGGTTGCACAAGAATGAGTGGCAGGTGTCCTCGCAGCGGTCTTCCTGGTAAGCAATTCAGTTCCAGAACTGTATCCTGAGGCTCTGCTTTCTAGGGCTACTTACGGTACCAATTCTTGACCTGCCCACCACTCACCCATCCCCAAGCAAAGCTGAGGCAAAAGCTTGCAGGTAGAAAGCTTATTTGAGAAGTGATCCCCAGAAGTAGGACTGAGGGAGGTGGGAAAGAGAAATCATTCCATTGGAATCAGGCGCCCAATCCCAATAGGTGCCCCCTAAGGAACCATGTGGAATGTACCTCAGCATTTTTCATCTGATGGCCAGTCGGGAGGAGCATTTATCCACCAGCTTGTATCCCCATCTGTCGAGGGTTGTCTTCTGAGCTGCGAACTCCCTCACGCTTTCAGGTTGCCCATGAGTGAGCAAGGAGCAGGTGGGTTCCTGCAGAAATAGGACCATCACATTGTGATATCAGAAAAGCCCCAGGAAGAAAGCAGGAGATACACCTAGCAACTGAAGGTTATACCTGCACAACTAGAGAAATCTCAACAGTGGATACCAGATTAAAAAACAGGTCATGCACGAAGGATCAGGAATCAAACTGTCGTGAGAGGTGGGATAATCTAATGGTTGAAAAGGAATTCACAAAGCACTCAGCTTGGATTCACACGCAGGCCTTCCCACTGACCTGCTACAGAATTTGGGGTAAGGGAGGTAGGCTGTCTGTGCCTCAATTTCCTCTTATTTATTTATTTATTTAGAGTGTGAGTGGGGAGAAGAGGAACAGAGGGAGAGGGTGAGAGAGAATCTTAAGGCCACACCCAGTATGAAGCCCAACTCAGGGCTCAATCTCACGATCCTGAGATCATTGACCCATGCTGAAATCAAAAGTTGGGCACTTAACCCGCTGAGCCACCCAGGTGCCCCTCCTCGTATTTAAAATGAGGATACTAATAATAGTATCTACCTCCTAACGCTTTTACCCTTATTAAATGAGCTATTTTATATAAAGAGGTTAGGACAATGTCAACATATAAACACCATATAAACGTCTACTGCCACATTCTCGACAACAACAGTGGAAGCTGGAAGGCAATGGAGCAGCAGCTTCAAAATTCTGAGGCAAAATTATTTCCAGTCTAGAATTTTATACCAAGGAACAAAGTAGGAACTACCTAATTGCCCTTCAGTAGGAGAATGATCAATATTTTGTCACTTACTCATTCAGCAATTAAAATGAATGAACAAGGCTACATGCCATAAATCTCAAAAACTACATTAAAAGAACCATTAGCACTTTATGATTCCAACTATATGACATTCTGGAAAAAGAAAAACTATGGAGACATAAAAAAAGATCACTGATTGCCAGGGGTTGGGGGATGGGGAGGAAGGCAGAGCACAAGGGATTTTTAGGGCAATGAAACTGCTTTGTATGATATTGTTATGGCGGATCTGTGTCACATTTGTCCAAACCCATAGAATATACAAAACCAAGAGGGAAACCTAATGTAAACCAAGGACTCTGGGTGATAATGAAATGTCAACGTAGGTTCCTCAATTGTAACAAATGTCTCACCCTGTTGGGAGATGTTGGTAGTCCGAGAGGTTCTGCACATGTTGGGGGAGGGGGATGGTCTATGGGAATTCTGTATTTTTTGGTCAGTTTTGCTGTGAACCTAAAACTGCTCTAAAAAATAAAGTTTTTTAAATATAAAGTCTTTTTTTTTTTTAAAAAGAACCACTAGCATTTATTCTCATGATGCAAAGATAGGTCAACATGAGAACATCTAATTTTATTTATCTTATTACTTGATTTATTGCAGGAAATCCACAATCATCCTAGGAAAAGAAAAAGGGGCATTTAATCAAATTTAGCAATATTTCCTGGATTTAAAATATCTTTAATAAAACAGGATTTGATAGCAGTTTCTTTAAAAAAAGTGATAGAAAGATAATAAACATCTCAAATCAAAAGGCTTCTCATGTTTAATTAAAAAATTTCTTTCTATCAGGAATGAGACGAGCTCTCAATAAATATTTGTTACATGAAGTGTAACCATGGTCCTGAGCAGGTTCTTGACATGGCATGTGACTGCTTAACACACTAAAAATAAGTTTCAAAACTTTTTTTTTTTTTTTTTTGAGAGAGAGGAAGGGGGAGGAGCAGAGGGAGAGGGACAAGCTGAATGCAGAGCCCCATGCAGGGCTCCATCTCAGGACTCTGAAATCATGACCTAAGCTGAAACTGAGAGTCGAACGCTTAACCGACCAAGCCACCCAGGCGCCCCAAGTTTCAAAACTTTAAACCCAAATGGAACCATGTAAAAATACTCACCGCTTTCATCCATAGCTTAAGAACCAGTATAATTGCAAGTTGTCAATTGTCCTATTTCTAGATCTAAGACTCAACATTAGGTGATTTTATAGCTATCTCTAAAACTGGAGAAGAGAAAATTAGAAAAGATGTCTGATTTTACAGTCGGTAACAATTACCCCAACTGTTATTCCTCACCACTCGTTTGTGGGACCGATTTGATCCCCACCTGAAAGCACACAGATTTTAGACCTAGTAGAAAGTTTCTAGCTCTGTTAGCACAAGTAATCCAACTTCTGTTGTCACTGGCCATTCAGAATCCCTAAAGGCATCTTTCTTCCAGACATGTCTCCAGAACACGATCTCATAATTCAAAAGCGAAGAAAAATATTTTAGAAATATTTTGGAATCAGGGATAAATTTGAGATCATTTTCTTCTTGCCTCCCTTCTCACTCTTTTGTCCTACGCTATGAGGAAGGGAATATACAACACATGTGTGAAACATGAGGTCAAACTATTTTGTCACAGTGCTTTGCACTTGCAGTTCTGTTCTCTCTGCCAGAAAAACTCTTGCTCCAGATATGTCCAGGGTTTATTCCCTCTTCTTCAGTATGATCAAATATTACCTTAATAAAATAAGAACTGCCCCTCAACTCTGGGTTCCCAGCATTTCTCACCTCCTTACCTTGCTGTATGTTTTCCATAGCACTTATCAGCACCAAATACATTATATATTTATTTGTACATTTCAGTCTCTCCCAGTTACAACAGAAACTTTCTGAAGGCACAGACTTTGCCTATTTTGCTCTATTCCTGCATTCCCAATGCCTAGAACACCCAGAATTTACAAAATAAATATTTGTTAAGTAAATAATGCATGTAAATTCTACAATATGTGGGATATACAACTACTATTTTTCCATAGCTAACCTAAATACTACTTTTCCTCTGAAAATTCGAATGGCCTTTAGACATGCTGGGCACGATAACAGTAATAATAAAGTGCAAATATAAGAAGTGTTAGTCACTAAACAATGCAGAAGAAAGTATAATGAAAGACCAAGAAATTGTACTAACCACAGACTAGAAAATTCCAGCAAGCTGTTTCCCTATGAAAATATTTTTCCCATTAAAAATGTCAACTGGAAATACTTCTTTGGAAAAGATGACATGTGTAAATAGAGAACTAAGATTTGAATAGATTACTCCCCGATGTTCCTATTCTGATACTCAGAGCATTTTGTTGTAAGAGAAAGAGCAAGAGGTTTTCATTCAAACAGATCTGCTGTGTATCCTGGTTCTGCCACTCACGGTGGGGCGGGGGGGGGGGTCACTGGAAGCATGATATTTAACCTCCGAGTTTTTCATCTGCAACACAGGGGTAAAATGAACCTAATCAGGACTCTATTCCTCCTCCTGCGTTCTCTAAGGAGAGAACATCAGCAGTCAGCAAGTTGCCCAGGCCAGAAAAATTAGTGCTATCCTTCACGCTTTCTCTTCCCCTCATCTACCTGATCAATAAACCATCTCAGTTCTACATCATTAAAGCATCTTGAATCCACTCATTGCTCTCTATCACCCCTCTTTATGTGAATTATTGCAACAACTTCTTAGTTGATTTGATAGCAAGCAGTTTCCCCTCTACCATGACCATGTCCCCCCAATGCCCCAGACAACAGAAGGAATGATCACTCTAGAACATGAACATGAGAATAAGAAGCAGACATTTGCCTCTTTTGCTGGCAGTCTAATATTCTAATCCCTCTTTCCATCGTGTCATGGGAGAATTCCACATTCTATGAGTTTGGGTAGGAAGAAAGCCAACCTCCCACTATCAAAGTCAATAGGAGTCAGACATTCTATCTCCTAACCCTCTGGCAGCTAAGTTATGGGCCTGTGATCCAGGCGTGGCTACACACACTCACCTCCAAAACTCTATTGAGGAAGTGATACCAAATGGCAGGGACAGTTAGGAAACCACCCATCATGGCAGCAGCGGCATCCACGAGGATTGTGTGGCTCTGTGGTGGTGTTCATCCATGGAGCGGCGTAGATGACAGAGCCCTGGCAGGCTTGTCCCTGTTGCCTAGCCTCCTTTCATCCAAATCCATTTTCCAAGCTCTCTTCTCTAGGCCTCCTGATATTTCCAGAACTAGCCAATAAATATCCTTCCCCTAAATTCCACTCCTGCCCATGTCAATTGCCTATGCTGGCACCCAAGAGCAACACCTGACACATCATGAAACACCCACCCACTCCAACTCCTACCACTTCCAGTGGCCTCGTATGAACACCCACCATCCTTAGAATGGCTTCTGGGCTCAAGTACCGCTCACCTCTCATACTTCCTCTTATCATTTTACACCCCGGCCACACATCCCTTCCTACAGTTGAGCTAGCCTGGCATGTTCTCTCTTGCTTCTGGACATGCTTTCTTTTCTCTGCCTAAAAGCCTCCCCATTTGCATGTAAGCTTCCTTCTCTCCTTTTGCTAGAGGACTCTTCAACTAGCAGGGAACACAGCGAGAGGCAGAACTGCGTTTACACTAGCTGCAGTTAGAAAAATCCCAGAGCAGGGCCTGGGTTGGGTCATGAGTTTACCTTTCTCATCATATGGATAAGGAGTTGGGGCAGTCTAACGAACGTTCCACATGTGCCCACCTGCGTGGCCCGGAGGCTGAGTCTTTGACTGTCCTCCCTCTGCCCCCTAGTGGCGTACTTTCCCCAAATAGATTGCCTGGTATCTAGCTATTTTATTTAGAAAAGAATTTCTGATTTCTGATTGTGAGGGAGAGGTATAAAGCAGAGAGAATGCATTAGGCATTTCTGGAGAACACAACAAGGATAGAGCTTTATAATAAGAACAAAGCTAAAGTGGAGCGTTGTCAGTTGTCTGAAGGCAACAGAAGCTCAGGGCTGAGAGGAAATTCCAGGAGTAGGGAGAAGAACGCATGAAGAGAGAGGAGAGGACAGAACTTGCAGGTGTTTTATAAATTTGCCCAGGTTTGGTGGCAGTCACCACCATTTATAGATGGAAAATCACCCCCGTGCTTTAAGTGACGAGAAGAAGTACAATGAACTTGAGATTTAAAGTCAGGCAGACATGAATTCTCAGCTCCGGCAATTGCAAGGTCAGTCAGCTTAACCTCTTCGAGACTCCATTTCCTCATTTGTAAAATAAGGATCAAATACCATTCTCAATATTAAATGTCCAAAGCAAGGTGCAGAGCTATGTGTATAGTATGGCCCCACCTGTCTTTTTTAGAAAGGGTGGTATATTCATCAAATATCAGTATGTATGGGGCGCCTGGGTGGCTCAGTTGGTTAAGCGACTGCCGTCGGCTCAGGTCATGATCCTGGAGTCCCTGGATCGAGTCCCGCATCGGGCTCCCTGCTCGGCAGGGAGTCTGCTTCTCCCTCTGACCCTCCCCCCTCTCATGTACTCGCTCTCTCTCATTCTCTCTCTCTCAAATAAATAAATAAAATCTTTAAAAAAATATATCAGTATGTATGCATGAAGTGGAAACAGTGGTTACTTCTGGGAGAGGAAGTGGAGTGAGAGATTCCATTATAGTATATTCTTTTGTCTTTCTTGAGCTGAATACTAGGTATGCAATTTAACTATTCTCAACAATTAAATAATTGCATAAAAATATCTATTTCCCAGGGTGCCTGGGTGGCTCAGTGGGTTAAACATTCAACTCTTGATTTTGGGTCAGGCCATGATCTCGGGGTCGTGAGATCGAGCCCCATATGCAGCTCCTCGCTGGGCATGGAGCCTGCTTAGAATTTTCTCTCTTCCTCTCCCTTTGCCCCTCCCCTGGCTGGCGCTCTCTGTCTCTCTCTCTCTTTATCTCTCTCAAAAAAAAAAAAATCTATTTCACAAATTTGCTGCCAAGAAAACCCACCATATATGGGTTTCTAGTCAATACTCGGGTTCTCTTCCTCTTTGTGAGAGTTCATAAATCACTCATCTGGATTAACATATGAAAGCTGGAGACCTTCTAGTGTAAACCCCACTGGTCCATGTGAGGGAGCTCACACATGTGCCTTAGTATGAGTGCATGTGTGTGTGTGTGTGTGTGTGTGTTAAATCTTGCATGTAGACAGCAAATGGGAATCGGACAACTTGAACCCATATCCCGTCAAGTGGAGACTGATGTCTTGTCAAGTTGAGACTGATGTCTCACCAAGTTATCTTCAAAAAAAAATTACGAAGTTTGAAGATTCTTCGTTCACATCTCAATCCATAACAGTTTAATTTTTAATAGGTACAAAAATAAACATGAAACATTGAACAGGCAACTTTGACACTTTCCATTTCTGAACATTGATGTACAAGGGGAAGGTGGTCCAGTCTGAGCGAATAATTCTGAAAACTGGAGGAAATGTTTTAGTACTTCTAGAATAACCCTCATTTCTACACCTCAGGAAACAGCTATCTGGGACAGCTTCTCTAACTCATTAACCATCACCTGCTAAGGTCTGCCCACTCTTCTGCACACGTTGCTCCCACGAGCCATTCATTTTACCAACCCAACCTCTCAATCAATAGCATATTTGTCCACCTGTCCATTTCACACTACCAAAGTATGAACAGAAAAATGGAACACATGGTGGAAAGCCAGGGTCTTTTGAAAAGAAAAATCTATTAACCCAGAATAACTAGTAAAATGCAGACGCCACTGTGACTTACAAACCACTCTGGGTTGGATATTCATTAGAAGTAAATATATGAAATACATGTGGATCTAAATATATAACTCATACTGCATAAAGGTATTCCAAAGTAACAGAGGCCCAGGTACCTATCAAATATTTATGTGGTTCTTCTAAATACATGTTTTATTTACCATAAAATATATAAAATATTTACTTTTTTTTTCCAAAAAGATCCTGTGAATTATTCAAAGTCCAAAGAAGATCATTTCACCATTTCTTTCCACAGGTAAAATAGGTTTCTTGGATCACTAGCTATTTAAAAAACAAACAAACAAACAACCTGAGATCCCAGGAAAGCGCAATGTGGTAAAATCAAACACCCACACAGGAGGCTTAATTGTTCCAAAAGCTAAGATGAAAAATTGGATGCCTATGGAAAAATCAAAGGTAGTCATTGAGGATTAACAAATGGCACTATCATGATGAGAGACTAGCACAGAAATTAAATATCATTCTTCTGTATCCTGCTAAAGTAGGAAATGAAAAATTAAGGTTTGGAGGAATTTGTTTTTTTATCCAGAGTCACATGAACAGCAATGGAATTTCTATTTAAGTCAAAACCATTCTGATAATGAAGCAAATCTTTGATGAATACAATACTTCATTTCAGCCCCCTTATCTTTTTGTCATTATTTTTTTTCCATTTTGTTATATACAGACACGTAAATAGCATTTCCCCAGAAGAACAATCATTAAGGAGACACCTGCTTAGTATTTTACCTTGGAGTCAGTGTTCTTCAAGAGAACATTTTCTTATGCTCTTAAATTCATTGAATTACTCAGCCTGGCTTCATCCCAAACACATGGATCCCTTCACTGTTCCAACTCACATATGTTATAAGTTACAATTCTTACTCTCTTAGAGTCTACATGATGTGTCAATGGTGATTTTGCTTTTAAGTTAGGAGATAACTAGATGTTTACCCATCTTAATTTTCCCTTGGAAAATGTTCCTTTAATTATGTTTTGCATATTTGAGTGCATCCCATTTTCCACCTGTGTTCAAAGGCACCTGAGTCTAATGGATTGATTCTCTAGGTTAGAGAAAGGATACTTTGGTAATGGACCTTACATGTCTGACGTTTTGTAACCTGTTTTATCACCTCATTACTCCATTAAGACTTTTCAATGATATTGAACATCTTATGGAGACATAGCTAAAATAGAAATCTAACCAAATTTATATGATAACTAAATTATAGAGCCAAGACAACTCGCCTTTTCTTGGTGGTTCCTTTGAGCGGCTTTCGTTAACAATGTGGATCCTCTCTCAGCCCGTGATCTTCACCGTTTTTCTTCCGCGGGCACTTTTGTTTCTCTTTAAGTTTTCCTTTGACTCTCACTCTGGTCAGCTAACTTTCCAACATGCACATGAAATAAAATAAAAGTCTGAAGGAGTTATTCCGATCATCTGAGCCAATACCGTATTTCGTGTCTGGATCACTGGAGGTTAAGACCCGCAGAGCCAGAATTTTCTTTCCTGCCTTATCCAAACAACAGCCTAATTACCCTGCCTATTCCAGCTGTGAAAGCCCAGCCAGTGAGAAGGGAAAGGATTTTTCTCTCGTCCCAAAGCAAGTGATTAGCAGCTGAGGACCCAGGAGTCTCTGCTCTCTCCACGGGTGCCCATCAAATATTACCCCATGTGCTACTGAGTTGGAAGAAGAGATTTTTCCACACTCCTTCCTGGGCACAGCTGCATGTTGATGCAGTTACTGATTATGTCCCACCTTAGAATGACTGTGTCCTAATGATTTTAAATCTGTTCCAGAAAATAGTTTAAATATGTACAATAAGGTGAGTGCTAATATTGGGGTTTTCATTTTTTACTCAGAGTTTTTTTTTAGGTTGATAAGAATTATAGGAATTTGTCAGTGATAGAGAGATAGCCACGTAGGACTAGGCCAGGGCCTCTAAGAAATGTTTAGGTATTTAATTAAGAGCAAGGACAGCTAGAGAATTAACATTTAATACAAGAGATTGCAAAAACCTAAAATGGCAGATGAAGGCTGAATTGCCATTTTAAGAACACACCTTTTTATAGAGTTGGTCCTTACGTTTAGGCAGAACTGAACAGACCAATATCATTCAGCACAGGTAGGAAAGATTGCTCTTCTGTGAAACAGCACAGCACAACACACACCCCAGGGAAGGAAAATTCCTCATACTTCTTTCTCAGCTGTTTTTTAGTAAAGCACATTTTCAGAATTTATAATGCTTCAATGCGGATATTGGAATGACACAACTTACTTTGAGCTCCACACGTAAGTAACTGGTCATTCTCTCATACATTTTCCCCCCTAGGAATGACCAAATAACTTTATACATCTGGTTTGGTTTTGCTTTTTTTATGTTCCCAGGTATTTAAGAAATTTGAATTTTTCCCATTTGCTGATTTCTTTTTTTAATAGTCCCTTTTATTTAAGGAAATATATAAAACTCAGAGTTTTTCTGTTTGTAAGTCCAAGCTCCCTGAGGAAGGGGGTGCTGCCTACCTCGTTCACCCTCTGAACGACATTCTTTCTTGGGGAGGTGTTAGCAAGAGTTTGCAGGGTAAATGGAAAAAAATCGCAGAAGGAGCGGAAATATCACTTGCAAAATATGCATTATTATGATGCCTTACAAATATAAATAAACGTCATACTATCTTTTTTTTTTTTAAAGATTTTATTTATTATTTGAGAGAGAGAGAATAAGAGAGAAAGCATGAGAGGGGGGAGGGTCAGAGGGAGAAGCAGACTCCCCGCTGAGCAGGGAACCCGACGCGGGACTCGATCCCGGGACTCCAGGATCATGACCTGAGCCGAAGGCAGTCGCTTAACCACTGAGCCACCCAGGCGCCCTAAACGTCATACTATCTTGAGCTCTTAAAAAATATAGGTAGACTCTTGAATTTGAAAATGACAGATCTGTGGGATTCACTACAGCGGCAAACAGAGCAAAAGACTTTCTTCTGAGACCACGGACAGGCCTTACTGGGGAAAAGAGACCGGTTCTCTTATCAGAAGCGGCGACACCGAACCCCAGCCATGTTCTGCTCTTTCCGGAACAGGAAATCCAGAAAGGACAAAATAAAAACTCTCGGATGGAGAGCCACAGCTATAAGGAGTGGACCCGCCTTTGAATCCACCGGCACCCACCCCTTAGGACTGAGTGGGAGAAGGCAGGAACCAGAGGTTCTCGTGATCGCCACAGGTTGCATTCATGGTCGCACTGGTCATGCCACCTCATCCTCAAACCAAAGCGAATCACATCATAATCAGCTCAAGGCTCCATTAGTGCCAATGAGTATGTGGCTCCCACTGCCACGGGTCTCCCCTGTGACAGCGTCAGAACTGGTCCCTTCGCTTCACTTCCTCTTCTCGTCCATGCTACACGTCGGTACCGAAGTAATTCTCCTTAAACTTGTCACACTGCTGTTTCAAAATCTAATACTTAGTGTCCTTCAATTGCCTCTCAGTTGAGATGAAATTCTGTGGTCGACACCTGAACTATTCTCCCCCGTTATTACAACCCTGCCCACACAGCAGGGTTCAATATCCTGGGTTTGTTACTCACTGTCTGTGTGATCTCAGACTACAGATCATCATGCCTCAGTTTCTCCACCTGAAAAATCTCCTCTTAGGTTGTGTAAAGATTAAACGAGGTAATATACATTGAGCACTTAGAACAGTGCTGAGCACTTAGTATGTATTTTATTGGTGTTTCTGGTTATGACTGATCTTACGTGGAACCTCTCACCATTTCCCCAACATATCTTCACTTTTATCATTCCTGGATTTTGTTCACCTTGTTCCCTCTGCCTTAAGTGACCTTTGTTCCAGCTGAAATCCACCCACTTTTCAAAATCTACTTCAAATACCAAGTGTTCCCTTGAAACTTTCACTCAAAGAGGTTTTTTTTTCTGAATTTGAAATAATAGATCTACCCTATCTTTATTCACAATAAATGAAATAATATATTTTAGTATTTTTAAATCTCTATAAGATGCTATCTTCTATAGAGCCATTATGTTCTTAAATTGACCTTCTTACTGCAGCCATACTCCAAATATTTTTTATTATGTTATTTTATTCCATTTGTTTGTAAGTGACTTTGAATTTGAAATCATTCTCAATAGCGAAACCAGAAACAAAAACACAGCTTTGGAAAGAAATAAATTAGAGCTTTCTAAAAACAACATTTTAGGCTTCAGGAAGATTTTAAGAGAAAAGATTTAAAATACTTCTTTTTTTTATTATTATGTTATGTTAATCACCATACATTACATCATTAGTTTTAGATGTAGTGTTCCATGATTCATTGTTTGTGCATAACACCCAGTGCTCCATGCAGAACGTGCCCTCTTTAATACCCATCACCAGGCTAACCCATCCCCTCACTCCCCCTCCCCTCTAGAAACTTCAGTTTGAATAAGTGTAAATACAAAGCATTTCTGAGGAATCTGAGGAAAAAGACACAGCATTATGTTGGTATCATACTGTTTACTAGCATTTCGCAGATGATTTTCAAATTTAGATGACTCTTTTTTCCCCTCAACTGCACTTTTTCTGCTGTATTTGATGCATTGTGAGATTTTAAAGGTTGGCCACTTGTGGAGACAGATCACACCTGGGGAAATTAGTCCAGGTGCAGCCAATTAATTGTGGAGTCAGACACTCCCCAGGGTAATGACTGTGCGTTCCCACCACGGACTCTACTTTAGGCTTTTTCTCACATGATGGATCTTTGCTTTTAATGAGAGAAAAGTGCCCCCAATGAGATTCGGACTTGGCCTCGGGTTTTTTTGTTTTTTTTTTTAATCTAAAGATTACACACTTCCCTACGGAAAATCTGACACCATGCTCTCCCTGGCTTCCTGCTCTCTCCCTTTTGGGATCCTTATAGTTGCAGATCCCTCTCGGGTGGTCCCTTTGCTCACCCACCTACTTCAAATCAGTGGCCATACACCATCTTCCACGGGTCCTCACTGGAATGTTCCTTCAGGGCAGGATCCCTTGATGGACCAATCCACCCCAATGTCTTCATGAGGGAACCAAAAGAATGGCTTCAGGAGTGGTCTGTGCTGGGCCCCTCCCTCCTTTCATCTCTTGATTCCCTTGGTTTCTCTCTCCCACTCTCATCTCTCCAACCCCCGACCCACCCCCGGCTTTTTAATATCTGTGATGAATATTCTCTGATCTGTGTTTATTCTAATAAAATGTGTATTTTAGATACAAATGTTTGGTTTTGTGTGCATTTCTTAAAGCCTCACATGAATGGTATTGGGCTACCTATATCATTCTTTCTTCAGTTACTCGGCATTGTGTCTTTAAGACATCCACGTTGCTGTGTGTCTGCTCCACACATTGCTTCCCACTGCCTGCATTCCATATAATGTTCCCCTTAGAATATCACACTTCTCTTCTTCCTCAGGGATAGACAAGCAGATGGCCTCCAGCTCCCACAAACTGTGCTATGGTGAACACCCATGATCCCCTGTGGGCCTGGGCATGAGTTCCTTTGAGAAATACCAAGGAAGAGAATTCCTGGAATCTAGGGTATACACATACTTGACTTCATCACTTCTTGCCTGAATAGAGTGCCAACTCTCTGGATGGCTCCGCCAATCTATATTCCCACCAGCCATGCAGGAGGGTACCTCATACCCTCTTGTGGTAACTCTACATCCCTGTCAGTTGGCCAGGCTGACATGTGCAAAAGAATACCTCATTGTAATTTTATTTATTTATTTATTTTTGAAAGAGAGAGCGAGCGAGCACGAGCAAGGGGAGGGGTAGTGGGAGAAGCAGACTCCCCACTGAGCAGAGAGCCTGACATGGAGCTCGATCCCAGGACCCCGAGATCATGACCTGAGCCGAGGGCAGACGCTTTAACGACTGAGCCACCCAGGCGCCCCTCATTGTAATTTTAACTTACATTTCTGAATAACGTATTTGAGGAACTCTTTGGCGCTTGTTAACCTTTGGGGTTGTCCCTTCTGTACATTGGCTCTTCATATTCTTAGCCCATTTTTTAGGTTGGGGTCTTGCCTTCTTCCAGTTAATTTGCAGACAGTCCCCATTCCTTACGTGTTAGGTTCTAGTCCTTTGTCAGTTTTAGGCACCATCAAATAATTTCCAATATCTGTCACTTCTAACCTTGTCCATGGCATCTTACATTGAATGAAATCCTTAGTTTTGCTTTATGGTATGTTCTTTGAAGGTGTAGAGGTCCTTTTGATCCCCATATAAGAAGATACTTTCCTACATTGTCTTCTATGAAATTTTAATGCATACTTTTCACATTCGGGTCTTTAATTCATCTGGAGCCCACCTTTGCAGTAATACTGGAAATTATTTTCATTTTTCTTTATGTGGGGAATCCATTTTCCCAACATCATCTACTAGCATGCAGCCTTCCCCATTAACTTGTAGTGCCATCTTTATCATAGATTAAGTCACTGAATTCTCTATTCTATTCCAGTCTGTATTTGTTCTTACGCCAATATCATCCTTTTAAAATTACTGTGGCTTTGTAGTGTATCTTAATATCTTATAGGGCAAGAACCCTCTCTTTTCCTTTTCCTCAAGACTGATTTAGCCATTTGTGGATGTTGATTCTTTCATATAAATTTTATAGTACATCCAACCAGGAATTTAAAATTTCCTTTGAATATATAGATTAAATTGCGAAAAACTGACATCTTTATATTAACATTCATCCAGAGACATGGAAAATTTATTTATTTGGATTCATTTCTGCATCCTTTATTCAGCTTAGAATTTTTCTCAAAAAGTTTTATGTATTCTTTATTAATTCTGAAATACCTTTAACTTTTATTGGAATGATGAATTGTATCTCATATCTTGCTGTATTTCTAAACAATTAATATAATTATTTTTTTTAATTATTGATTTTTATAAGTTGACATATCTAGCAATCTTCCTAAACTCCCTTGATTGTTCTAGTAGCTTGCATATTGATTCTGTTGGGGGTTTTTTTAGGTAAATATACCATCTACAATAATGACATCTCTTTCTTAACCAAGCATTGTACATCTTTTTTTTTCTTACAGCATTCACTAGAATTATATGAACCAGTAATAATGCTAGTAGACACTCTTGTCTTCTCCCTATCTTAAGGGGATTTTTTTTTTTAAGTGTGGAGTATATA
The DNA here is from genome assembly GCF_054177405.1 of Leptonychotes weddellii. Lineage (NCBI taxonomy): Eukaryota > Metazoa > Chordata > Mammalia > Carnivora > Phocidae > Leptonychotes > Leptonychotes weddellii. The sequence goes on from NC_138373.1 coordinate 50,337,229, forward strand.
ATGGTGGCAAACATATTCTCCTTTCCCCATGTTTTCTGTTTTGTTACAGAACCTCTGAATTTTTGGCTAGACTTATATCCATCCAGAATCAAGACTCCCTCCCCCAGCCTCTCTTGCAGCTAGATATGGCCTCGTGGCTAAGTTCTGGTCAATAGGATGTGAGTAAAAGTGATACATTCATCTTTTGGTTGTAACTTTACAAAAGGAAGTGGTATGACTTCTCCCTCCTCATTCCTGCTGGCTGAAATATGCATATAGTGGTGATAGTTAGAGTAGCCACCACGGATCATAGAGATGATGATACCAGCCCCCTAGGGATGTCACACCAACATGACAGAGGCAGCCTGGGCCTCCAAAAAAATGACCTTGCCCTGTCAGTCCTGAATCGTTATTACACAAACAACGCAGCTGGAACAAGAACTTCAACTTTTATTTATACCCTCATGATGAAATGCTGATAGGGCTGGATGTAAGTCTTAGCTCAAAGTTCATTTCTTTTCAAAACTTTAAAAATATTAAGCCATTAATTCCTTGTATCCAGTGTTGCTTTTGAAAGTTTGATTTTCGTTTCTTTGTGAGCGATCTGCAGTCTATCTCTGGAAATTTCTATAATTCCCTCTTTGTCTTTGATGTTCTTAAATTTTACTCTGACATCTCGGTGTGTGGGTTTTTGTTGCTTGCTTTTTAATAGCACTGTCATACTCAGCACTTGGTGTGGCACCTGCTCTGGTCAGAGATTCATCATTAAACCCCTCAAGAGAACAGGCATTGTGAGTAGGTGGTTCCACCCTGTTGCAATCTACTAGCCCTGGAGGTTTAGAGACACAGAAGTGAACACATTGCCAGAGTGTGGCTGGTCATTCCTCACCTATTTTTATAAACTCCTCACTCCTGTAAGTCCTTTGCTCTGCCTTGTTATTACCCCAAAGTCCCTGGCACCAGAGACCTCGGCTGTAACAACTGATTTCTGTAGTAAAGGATCCATCGACTATTGACTCAAGGCCATGTACGGAAGAAGCAAGAATGGAACATAGACCCTTGTCTACAACATTTTGTCTCACTTGTACTGTCGCCCTCAAGCTACTCCTCTTCCCTCCAATCTGCCCTCCACTTGACCCCCACCCATACACAGGAGTTCACCATCCTGTCATTCCCCCAAGGAGGTTCACGCCATTTTTGTTAATTTCGCAGATCCATGCTTTCCTCTCACTTCTAGTTTCTCTAAGTTTGATTTGAAGAGAGGAAACTGGCAAGCTTTCCTAGTTTACCGTCCTTGTGGGAAAAGCCAAAACCAGATACAGGAATTTTTAAATGGCATCTTGGAGATATTGGCATGTTAATAGTAAAACTTTTATACCTGCAAGGAAGAAAAGATACTTTCACTAGAGCCTGGAGAGGAATATAAACTAAGCCAAATGGGACCTTGCTGGACCCCTGTTCACACTCTGCATGTGGCTACAAATTACTCCAACCATCAGTCGGGCCATCCCTGGGGAAAGGCATGACCTAGAGTAGAAAAACATTTGGATTTCCCTAGAAAGTCCCCTAATGAGGCATTCCCTTAACTGGTTCCAATGGTGAACAGGATTCAGGTAAAAAGAGTGAGCCAATAAAGCTTTCTTTCTCATTACTGATCAGTATACTTTAGAAGCACATTGCAAATTCAACACAACTGAAATAAGACTGCGCTGGGTGTCCTCAGTTTTTTCTTTGCATGGGTTGTTCATTACCTAACTAAGAGACTTTAGGGAGGTCATCATTTTAACATGTAACAAAGGACTCTTAATGCCTGCATATTCAGTGCTGCTGAGTCAACGGGACTTTGCTTAAGCCCAAGGACTGTTGAGAAATCACAGCCTCTGAGCATTGTCTTAGCCCAGTGCCGGAAAGAAACTCTGGGGCTGTGATTAAACTGATGGGTGTCAGGAAAGAGAGTAAAGTTCTAAAGTCTTGCATGAGAATTTTGATGGGTCGGAGTTTGTTCTCCTACCTTTTCTAGAGAAAAAGTAGAGAAGTCTAGTCTTTTAAAGTAAGCCTTCGAAAATCCCAAATGCAAACCCCAGAAGGGCCATTTTAGAGCAAAATAGGGAAAATATCAACAGAAGATACTACTGTTGGCAATCAAACTGGATTAATCGTGAAATAATACTTGCACCCACTACCTTTATTATCTGCTTCTCAGACTTCATTCTATCGCATCATCTACGCCTAGAGACAGCTGTACCCATTAGTATTAATTAAATGTGATTGTTAACATGGAGAAAGATTTATAACTTCCTTGGCCTGACAGGTATGCTGTAGCTGAAATGCATGAAGAAGGAGGAATGACCCAAGTCTACCAAATGTGAATTACGATCCACTTCTCCAAATTGGCCAGAGCATTTTAAAAGTATTTTGGGGAACTTCCCAAGTAAGCCCTTTCCATCCCTTCTCCTCACCCCCATTCTACCCATTGCCACCATCATAAAAGGACTGCATCTACAGGAAGCAGCATATAAAATTGGGGCCCAGGTTTAAAAAGGGAAAAACGAGTAGAAATACCCAGTAATCGAGTGCCAACTTACACAGTTGCAAAGTAAACAGTGTGGCCTAGAATCTCCCCTACTTGAACCACGGCCAATGTGGACAAACAGAACAATATGTTTCATGTAATCTACCTGTATAGATTTAAGTCAGGTCAGAAACAAAATTCTCATCTTATTTTAGACTATGGGGCTAGACACCAGAAAGAATGGATGTCAAAACAGCTCTGAAATTTCTCGACAAGAAATAGAGAAAACAAACGTGAAACTGGCAGTCATTGCTCATCATGACACTTCATGATGTTTTCAAATCGAACTTTTCAAAACTTAACAGATTTACCCAAATTGTGATTTGTGGGAAATCGCATGAAGATTTTAAACCCTGATTTTAGGTATTCAATTTATGAACATGATCAGAGGGTCTATGTGAATATGACTTGACTGTCCCTTTTTCTTTATAGCTTTAGAGCATAACATTACAATTCTAGGACACTCTTCCTTGGGAATGACTTGATTGATCACTACAGGAAATTCCCAAGAGATCCACTCAGACTTCCCCAGAAAGCATCAACACTTGGTTTATACTTCCCTTCCCTCTTTAAATCTCTTGCCTCAAAGTTTTCGTTTGGCTGTTTCCACCAGTCCTAAACTGTTATATCACGATCTTATCCAGTCCTGGTCAAGCCTGTGCTTTGAAAGTCCCACTTTCAACAAAGCCTCAAATTCTTCATAAAATCCAACTTCCTTTTCTCCCTTGAGACCCTGTAAAAACTGTTGAGGTGATGTGCCCCCTAGGAAGCGGTAAATTTTGTCTTATGCACAGATTGTCTTGGTAACGTTTGGGAAGCGTTTGACAGTAGATAACGTACTACAGCTGCATACCAATTAAATGCACTCGGAACTTACAGAGAAAAGAATAATACAAGTGACAAATTATTTTTCACTTTAGGAAGGATTCATCTGGAAGGGAAGCTGATGGGGAGAACTTTAAATTGTTATAAATAGTAAATAGGTGGGTCTTGTTCTATTTATAGTTATGCGTCCCCTATATAAAGTAGCAAGTTTCTCCTGCTCCACACCCAGTATTTCCCATATCCTGCTGCCTTTCTTCTATGGGGGGAGGAACAGGGCGTGGGGGATCAGCACTCATCTGACATACTAAACACACATATACACATTTGCTTATTTGTTTGTTGTCTGTCTTCTCACAGAATTCTAACTCAAATGTAAGCTTCATGAAGACAGGGACATGATGTATTCTCAGTGCTTAGAACAGTGCCAGACTAACAATAAGTATTGGTAGAAGGAAGGAAGGAAGAAACGAAGGGGGTAGGGAGGAGAAAGAAGGAAAGAAAACAAAATAAGCTAAATAAAATGAGACTACTTAACCCAGTGGCAAGCACCCAGATTTGGGAGTTAGAACTGAATTTGAATTCTTTCATCAACTTACTATTTTTATGACCTTGAACAAAATACTTCAATGTTTTGAGCCCCTAGTTTCTGGTCTATAACATGGAGATGATAATATCTATTTTGCATAGTTGTGAGACTAGCAAATGTCTAAAAATCGCTGAAATGTGTCTAATATAGTGTCTCCCAAGCAGTAAGCCATTAATAAATAGAAGATGGGCACGTAAAGAGAGAAGAAACTCAGGAGTTTCTTTAGGAAAGAATGATGGCTAAGCATTGCATTCTAAGAGAGGGGGAACATTTGCCCATTTATTTTAGTGGCAAATGGAATTTGGGTTAGAAAAACTGAGCCCCTTTGGTTTCAAAATTAGGGCGCTCTTTGGCCAGTCAAGGAGAGGAGAGATTAGTGCCAGTTCTGGGAGTGGAAACCGTGCTTTCTGGTGTGAACTCAGGAGAGAGGAGGTCAGGGTCCTGGGGGGGGAGCCGAGGGAAAGAAAAGAGGAGTGTCCTCTAGAGCAAGGAGGTGGAGGTGGGCCCTGCAGAGAGGGGCAGTCAGGGCCTGTGCTCTGGTGCTATCCCACTGTCTGTTCAAGTGGGCGTGTGCATGTGTCTTGGGTTCCCGGCACCCTGGGGAATTGAGGTAGGAGCCGTGAAAGGAAGCGCTGCTTTCTTGGATCATCCAGTTTTAGATGCTAGCGTGGCCGTGGTCATATATTAAAGGGAGGGCAACCGCCTCCTGAATACTGACTCAGGAGCAGGTGTAAGCTAACCCCACTCCCCCACCCTCCACCCCTGGGGAAGGCAGCCGGCGAGAACCTGCTGCTTGGCAGATCCTGTTATCTGCAAAGCAGGTGCGAGAGAAGAGAGCTTCAAGTGACCCCAGCAGGGCCTGAGTAGGGTAAGGCAAGGGAGACACAGCTCAGTCGTAACATGTCAGGGCTCTCCAGAATGCTCAGTAGTCTAGAAAAATGATGTTTTCATGCAATAGGTCAATAAGCCAAAATAATGCAAAAATATCCCTGAGGCACGAATATCAAAATTTTAAATAAAGACACAATCCTTAAGGCTGATCTTTCCTTTGGCCTCAGCCTCCAGATGGCTCAGCATGGTCTTGTTAATGAGTCTGACTTTATCTAAAATTCTGATATTTTGGTCTTCATGGATGTTTTTACATTGCTTTTGATGTTTTAAAATATTGTGTTAAAATAGTGTATTCGCATTTTCCAGAGAAACAGACTAACAGAATACATATATAGCATATAAATGTACACATAAGATTATATATAATCTATAAAACAATACGATATATATAATAGAGATTTTTTATAAGGTACCAGCTCATGTGATTATGAAGCCTGGGATGTCCCACCATCTGCCGTCTGCATACTGAAGGCCCAGCAGAGCTGGTGGTGTGGTTCTAGGCCTGAGAGCAGAAGAGCCAACGGTGCAGATTCTAGTCCAAGTCTGAAGGCCTGAGAGCCAGGAGCACCCAGGTGAGAAGACTGACATCCCAGCTCAACAGTCAGGCAGAGAGCAAATCCAACACCCCTGCACCTTTTTGTTCAACATAGGTCCTCCGTGGATGGGATGATGCTTGCCCACCACTGGACTGGGTTATCTTCTTCACTCAGTCCTAAGAGATACACAGGAATTGCCTAGATGAAAGAGGAGGTAGAGAGCAGATGAGTGTTCCAAGCAGAAAGAATAGTACAGAGAGAAGCCTGGAAGCAAGGAAGCTTGTCTTGGCACAGGCAGCAAAAGAAGGTTAGCCCCTGAAAATAGAATTCGGCTAGTTATAAAATAACTAAGTCCCGGAGATGTAATATACACCATGGTGACTCTAGTCAACAATACTGTGTTGTACGTTTGAAAGTTGCTAAGACAGTACATCTTAAAAGTTCTCATCACAAGAAAAAAAAAATGTGTAGTACACTGTGCTGATGGATATCCACGAGACTCAGTGCAGGGATTGTTTCACAATATCTACAAATATCAAATCATTATGTCGTACGTCTGAAACTAATATAATGCTCTTTGTCAGTCCTATCTCAAATATAGAGGGGGGAGATTCTGAAAGCCACCTTAAGTGTTCGGAATTTTATCTACAGAGCAATGAGAAGACTTGAAAGCGTTTTAAAGTGGAGAAGGGACAGGATAAGATTTGTGCTTTGAGAAATCGACATTTGGAGACGGTACCAGACGCAGGAACCGCGTACATCGCCAGGGCGCAGGCAAGAGGGAAGGCGGTCAGGACCGAGGTGGTGGCAGCAGGGTCACAGAGAAGTAGAAAAATGTGAGGCATTCATAGACAAAATAATCTGACTTTGATGACTCTTTTATAGGAGTAATGAGGTAGAAAAAGGAATCAAATGTGATCCCTGGGTTTCTAGCTCGGGCACCTGAGTGAAGGACAGAGTTGTTTCCTGGAGAGCAGGTACCGTTCATTAATGTAGCCCTCGCTGAAGACACGATAGACATTGAGACCAGAAATGATTTTGCATGCTACCGACTGCGCTTATTTACTCCCCAAAGAAGAATCAGATCCTTCTGGACAAAGGAAGTTTGTTTAAAAATAGAAGTCAATTACATAAGTTGATTGTTAGGCCATGTGATAAGAAATTACAAGTTGTCATTAATCATTTTGAAAAGAAAATAAGTGATCTAAGATTTGGCAGTCACGCATGATACAGTAACAGAGTAACAATAGAGGGATGTTGAAAGTGTGGAAGTTCATTTCCTTTTAATTCATCCAGTTGGTGTTGCTGGGCTGATTAGTCATACATTCTGTAAGCTTAGGTTTCTAAGAGGTTTATGGTAGAAAAAAGGTCATAATTCTCCGTATTTATTTTGAAGGGGATTGGAATGATTCACTCCATAATATTACAAACGGAGACAAAACGGCCTTCTCTCCCGAGACCCTTGATATTTTCCAAATCTCGCTCAAGGATTTTCACTGTGGCTCCAAACAGTATCAGGTTTATTATCTCGTATGTTTAAGGGGAGAAAAAGGACAAAGCCATTCCGAAGAAAAACAAATAAAATCTCACCTTGGGTTTCATATATTTAAAAATGTCTACAGCAGTCCATTTGCTCCCAAATTACCCGGAGGCAGAAAGATGGTAGCAGTGGCAAGAACACAGGTTTTCAATCTTCCCAAATCACCCCTGCAAAAACAGACCGAACAATTGAGACGCAAAGCAAAAACCCATGGGCAACGTCTACAACAGACGTGACAGAGAACCTATTCCCACAAGCAGGAGGGGTCAAAGCACTAGCCGCCTCAAGACGTGTAGTGACAAGTGACAAGAGGAAGCAGGAAGACAAAGGACTTTCAGCAAACAGCTCAGAAATGGAATTACCAACAGCTTGCCACTCCCAAAGGGAAGGTCCACTCTGAGCATGGAGGGCTCTTCAGGCCAATCAGACAAGAGCAACCAAACCAAGGAGGGGTTTGCCAGCTCCAGATGCCCTGCAAACTCTCTGCTTGCTGAGATCACAATGCATTTAAAAGGATAAAGAAGTCTTTGTAACTCGAAAAGCTAACCTTCACCATGAAGTTATGACAGGTGTTAATATTTCTGCACTCAGTACTCAATATCACTTTCATAAAGGGGGGACTACAAGAAATCCCCAGACTGGGGCGCCTGGGTGGCTCAGTCGGTGAAGCGTCTGCCTTCGGCTCAGGTCATGATCCCGGGGTCCTGGGATGGAGTCCTGCATCGGGTTCCCTGCTCAGCGGGGAGCCTGTTTCCCCCTCTCTCTCTTCTCCTGCTTGTGTGTTCGTGCTCTCTCGTTCTCGCTCTCAAATAAACAAATAAACTCTTAAAAAAAAAAAGAAAGAAAGAAATCCCCAGACTGAAAAGAAACTGGGATGCATTGGATGCAAACGGAACAGACCAGGGACACTAGAGGCAGAGGGGAGAGAGGGAGAGAGAGAGAGAGAGAGAGAGAGAAGAGGCAGACCACGGTGGGAGGGGGAGTGAAGACAACACATCTCAGAAAGGGTAAGTCCGAAGAGCCGCACCACAATAACAATAGAAAATGGAGCCCTAGGGCATTGAAGTGAGGAAGGATATTCGCGGCACCCTCCCCTCTAAGAGCACAGAAAAGCCATGAGCAATCGCAGTGATTGTGCTTGCATCCATATGATGTTGTTTTAAAGAAAAAAAAGAGACAATTGACAGAGAACACTATTCCTATAGACAGTGAAATCCAACAATAAAGATATGACCATAAAACAGTAAAAACCTTAAGGGTTCCAAACGAGCTAAGAGAATTTGAGGAAATCTTAGAAGCTATGGAAGAATGCCATAAGACAGGGAGAGAACGTGAGATGATTGGACGAAAGAAAAGCTTGAAAAGTGAGCTGAGAGAGTTTGAGAATTAGAAGCAGTAATAATAATAAATAATTTTAGAAAGGAACAAAAGTGAGGAGAACACGGTTCAAATCAGCATCATAAGAAAAGACAGAAAAGAGAATGTGGATAGAAAATAAAAAACAGAAACAAAATAAAAAGATTAAAGGAGGGGCGCCTGGGTGGCTCAGTTGTTAAGTGTCTGCCGTTGGCTCAGGTCATGATCCCAGGGTCCTGGGATCGAGCCCCAAATCAGGCTCCCTGCTCGGCGGGAAGCCTGCTTCTCCCTCTCCTACTCCCCCTGCTTGTGTTCCTGCTCTTGCTATCTCTCTCTCTGTCAAATAAATAAATAAAATCTTTTTTAAAAAAAGAAAAAGATTAAAAGTATTAGACAGAATGTACTAGATTATTCAAGAAAATGTTGTCAATATAAAGAAGATCTGAATCTACATACTTAAGGGCACAGGGGACCCTGGAAAATCAGCTCAGAGTGGCCAAAATGAGACATATTTTAGTAAATGTATTGAACTCAAATAAAATGGAAAGAAAAAAAAAACAAAACAAGAAACAAGAAACCTGAACACCCTTTAGACAACAAAGTAAAAATGACCAAGCCCCTCATTAGAGAAAGAATATAGACTGGCATTAGACTTCCCAATAGCAACATTTTATGCCATAGGACAATGGAGTAACATTTATATTACAAGAGGTAAAAAAATGTGGGCAACGATTTTGTACCCAGGGAAGGAGACATTCAACTTGAAAGCCATATAAAAACTAATGAATATGTAAGAACTCAGGGAGTGTTGTTCTCATGTGCCCTTTCTGAAGAATCCACTAGAAATGACCCAGACAACCATTTGGTTGAAGAACTGGCATAATGTCTGGTTAAGAACACTGGATATGTATTTATGCATAAAATTAAGTGAGGGGCGTGAGGAAGCCAGTATACAATGTAATTGTTATATGATACAGTGCAACCATAAATAATTATAATTCAAAATTTTCTTTAAAAAACAATCTCTATAAATCAAAGCAAAATGAAATGAAGAAACCTAACCGTTCATCCATTTGGTGGAATAAGTACAGGAAAAAGGAAATTCTTCAAGTGACTTTAAAATAGGCCAATGTGTTGGGCGCCTGGTTGGCTCAGTTGGTTAAGCGACTGCCTTTGGCTCAGGTCATGATCCTGGAGTCCTGGGATCAAGTCCCGCGTCGGGCTCCCTGCTCGGCAGGGAGTCTGCTTCTCCTTCTCCCGCTCCCCCCTCTTGTGCTCTCTCTCTCTCTCACTCTCTCTCTCAAATAAATAAATAAAATCTTAAAAAATAAATAAATAAATAAAATAGGCCAATGTGGTGACACATCCCTAGTGATCTGGACCCTGAGAACAAACAAAACAAAATTTTGAACTATTTTTAGTAATAGTATTGGCATTGCTATTTGTAACTATGATACATTCTATAGGAAAAGTCAAATAATTCTGTGAATGTTCTTGGGAATGAACCAAGATTTCCAGCATGAGGGGGAAAAAAAAGATAAAATTGAAGAATTCTTAAAACTCTGTAATCTAAAATTTCAATTGGAAATGGAAATATGAACTAATAGTATAATTTAAAAATATATAAAAATATGGGGTGTCTGGATGGCTCAGTTGGTTAAGCCTCTGACTCTTGATCTTAGTGCAGGTCTTGATCTCAGGGTTGTGAGTTCAAGCTTCGCGTTAAGCTCCATGCTAGATGTGGAGCCTACTTAAAAAAAAAAACAAAAACAGAAAAACCCAGCCAAACAAAAATATATACGTATGCACATATATGTCAGTAAAACCAAGGCATCTTGGATAAATGGCTGACTCCAGGTCTCAGGCAAGAAGCGTTTGAGATGAGCCTAAAATGTCTTATTTTGCCAAAATATGCCTAAAACACCACATCAAAATAACTTAAGAGCCAAACTGAAGAGTCTCTAACTGGCCAACAACGGGACAATTTGAGCATCAAATATTAACTGCAATGAATTGAAATGTCAACTGTGTTTAAGTCCATTAGGCACTAATGATACTAAAAAAATCTCATCGGTCACATTTGGAAGATGGCAGGGAATCAATTTGTTATTTTGAAAACTGATGAGGGTGAAATAAAGTCAAGCAGTTATCTTACCTTACGTGCTTGGACTGTACCTCAGGACAATAACTGATGAGGGAAACTTGGACAGCATTTTATCTAACAAATGAAGAAAGAGTGATAAAATTAGAACATCACCACATCAGCAAACCTTAATGAGATAATGCATGTTGATCTAGGCAATGATCATTAATGATTGTTGATAACACAGACAGCCAATCAGATAACAGGTGCCACCTGATGGAAATAAACATACTTATGAAATATTACCATCAAAAGCACGAATTTGAATAATCAAGCCTCTAGATTGCACGATCCAGTTTGCAGGAAGTGCAAGAAAGAGAAACACGTTAAGCCATATACTACAGGAATGCAATTAGAAAATTTCAGAATATGGGAAGCTTAACAGACAAGCATTCGGGTTTCTTTAAATGAATTATAATGAAAAATGAAAGGTGGGGGGAAGGAGGAATCTATGGGTAAAATGAAACTTAAAAGATAAATCAACAACAACAACAAAAAGATAAATCAGATTGCAATGTTTAGATCTTATTTCATACAAACCAATTGTAAAAAAAATTGCAAATCAGACAAATTTGAACACTAATTGAATAGCTGATAATATCAGGAAATTATTGTTAATGTTTTTAGGTTTAATAGTGATGTTCTGGTTGTATTTTAAAAGAGTCCTTATGCTTTAGGGTTGCATAATAACATATTTTTGGATCAAAGAATAAGAAGAGTATCATAACATTTGTTTCAATAAAACATGAACTTGCCTCAAAATAATCTAGTAAAGGAGAAGGGTATTAATAGGCCAATATTGGCCTTGAGTGCATAATTCTTCAAACTGAGTGATAAAACCTGGGGTTTCATGAGAGACTATGGACTCTGAGAAACAAGCTGAGGGTTCTAGAGGGGAGTGGGGTGGAGGGGTGGGGTAGATGGGTGATGGGTATTAAGGAGGGCACGTATTGAATGGAGCACTGGGTGTTATACGCAAACAATGAATCATGGAACACTACATCAAAAACTAATGATGTAATGTATGGTGACTAACATTAACATAATAAAATAAAATTTAAAAAAAAAACCTGGGGTTTCTTATACTATTCTCTATACTTCTGTATATGTCTGAAAGTTTCCATCATGGAGAGTTTCAAAACACTCATGGTCATTTTTGGTTTTGTTACTTTCCAAATCAATCTCAACCAGTCCATCAACAACAAGCATATTAGATTAACTTTCCAGGTTACCAAGCCATTGGAAAATGGACTGTAAGTTGAAAGACTAAACCATACTACAAGTGTGATACACTTCCCCTGATGTTGGTGTATATCATTTGTCAATGAATTTTAATAAACACTAGGTGGCATAGTGATTGCTTTATACTAAGCAGGCAAAAGAGAAAATGGATTACACACGCTGACATGCAAAATGCCATCTATCAATGCTAGGGCATGGTGACATCACTTTTGAAATTACCCCACCTCTTAATAGATGAAAATATATTTTTTCATTTTAAAATTACAACTCTGCCTCAGCATTACAAGTTCACCTAAACGTAATTTATTAAAACTTCTATTTACCTAGTCATTTTCATTCTTGCATTTTTTTTTTCAACTTTCAGCTTATTTTAACACACCTGAGACCTGCTGGGAAGAAGATGGAACTGAAGTTTGCATAGTTAAATAGGAGGAAGAGTGTTATAGTCTTCAAACTGGATTGACACCAAGTGTTCCATATGCTGCAAAAATTAATATGAAATAGCCTTGAGCCTCTTCTCTAATATCTGCATATTGCTTCTAGCTTCTCATTCTCCTGTCATTAATTGGTCCCAGATCTTGTTTTAGCGATCTCGATGTTGCTGTCAGCTGATTTTTTTTCCTTAACCAAAATAATGTATCATTCTATTTTTACAGTGCATGACTAATTTAGGGAATCACTAAGGTTTTAATTAATGGATTATGATTAAAGTATTCAGCTTCAAAATCCATTATTTTGGACAGGAAATGAACTTAACACCCAGTGGGATAGTAGAAGGAACAATGGATTTAAGTGTCTGGAGATCCGCTGTGCCGCATGGCATTGATCCACTCACCTCATTTCCCTGCATATCCGTTTCCTCCATTCAATCTTTTATTAAATGACTAATTATGCACCTACTAAGTGGCTGGCTTTGTGCTAAAGCTAGGAATACAGCAGTAAATGCATGGTAGTGTTTGGATTGAGGCTGGAAGTGAGTTGGAGTGAAGAGTGGGGGACAGGAGTGTTTGAGCAAAGGAACAAATTCAGTGGTGCTGAGGGAAGGAACTGGTATAAAAGGGACAGACATGATTTAGAATGAAGGGGGAAGAAAAGAGAGAGGCACACCTGCAAAATGGAAGGATTGAACAAAACCACCCATTGGATCCTTCCAGTTCTTAGTATTTTATAATGGGGTTAGCAGTTGAATCAGAGAATCTTGGCTTTACCATTTATTACCACCATGATTACGTGCAAATTCTTAGTGTCTCTAAACCTAAGTGTCCTAATCTATAGAACAGTGAGTATCCTTACCTCAAGATTGTTCTGGGGCTTAAACAAGGTCAGACATTTAAAGCCTGTGTTGGTATACACAAAGCATTCTGTATAGAAATGGTCAGGAATATTAGCTTATACTGTGCCCTTCTCAAAGAGACACTTACATCTGATATCTGATTTTATTCCAACAAAAGACCTGGGAGAGACTTATGAGATTTCTGGCAGAATATTACTTCTGCTTTACAAATGAGAAAACATGAAGTCAAAGAAAAAGCATCAGAAATGACTGGAAGAACCTGGTCTCCTGGCTTCCTGTTCAGCCTGCTCCTTTTATCCCCCGTCACACAATACCCTTCAGACTATTTTAGCTTCCTTTTGAACAAATGAGGAATCTTAGCGCAGACTGAGGACTTGTACAAATTTGCTCCTCTTAGAGCTTCAGATTTCAGGTTTTCCTTTTTTTCTTCTTCTTCTTCTTCCTATTATTGCAACAGATCGATCTTACACAGAAGCTATTTCTCTCATGCTAAGCCTTCTTTTTGGAGTATTAAGGTTATGAATGTCCTGTCACTCAATGACCTGTTAGAATGATGATCAGCAAGTGTTTTTAATCATTTTTACGTGCACCAGAGTCTCTTCTCTGTCATTCTTCCATTACTTTGGATTTGTGAGGGAAAGCTTTCTTTATAAGCTATTTCTCACGAAATCAGGGAAGCTTCCACTAGAAATTGCCTCAATCGGATGACATACCTCAAATAAAAAGTCACAGTATCTTGCACTGTGAGCTCATCTTCTTTTGACAGTTCAGTAGAAGTAGGATCATTCTTAGACTAGTTTTTACTCAAATTGCAGATAATCGGGGAAAAACCGAAAAGCTACCATGAGGGTATGTTCTGGGGAGTGGAGGGAAGGAGAAAGATGGGCACTAAGGGACATATTACAACAGTGTTTCAACTTTTCAACGCTTGTGGAGCTGACCTCGGTACTATTTAAAAATGATTAAATGGAAGCTCCAGTTGGATGTGTGGGTATGACTCCAACTTAGTTCTCTTCCAGGCAAAGCTCTTAGTTGATCCAGGAAGAGGTTCAAGACATTTTCTTCCTGAAAGCGACTCGGAGGGACTGTTCAACTGATTGATTTCCATAACTCTATTGATAAAATGTTTTTCTCCCGTCCACCTGAAATTTGCTTAGATATTAAATTTGCAGTACAGCTAAAGATGTCTCCTAAATATTAGGTGCCCATTTTGAGTGTGTCGACAAGTATGACAAGTTAATTTTACCAACATTGTTGCTCCTGTTTCTATCTTTCAAATTTCTCCTCACCTTTATAAAACTGTCCCGGTTCTCCCCACCCCAATCACATGGAAACTTGCCTAGACTCATGCCTCCACCCAGCCCATAGCGCTCTCTACCTCCCTTGAGTTGTGGTTCTTTGCATTCTGGTCACAGCTCTTTCTAGACTATACGCTTCCTGAATTAAGCCTTTGTTATCTTCACTTCCCTACAGTACATACTGTGGCTCCCTGCACCTAGTAGGTAGGAATCTAGGAGATGCATGTAGAACCGAATTCTCCTACCTCAAACCAAAAGTACTTTATGTGCCAGAAAGCTGATGCTTAAAGGGAAAAATGCATTCCTTTGAAGCCTTTGGAAAAAAAAGATATTAACAATGATACAGTATACTTCAAATTATGGATCTTAGAACTTCTAAGCTTTTAATACAAGCCATAAATTTAGGCATCAAATTGTTCTTGCTACAAAATGAATGAAGGTTTTGGTTGCATGCTGATGATTAGGGTTGCTTTTATGATGGGAGAAATCTATCAAGAAACTCAGAGTGCTGTTTGCTACATAATCATTACCACTCAGTACAGGGCTGTCAAAGGTCTTATTTTAAGCGTGTTTCCCTGAAAATTATCCCTGGCCATTTGCCTTGAGTAGCTATATTTCAAAAATAAAATCTTTACTGAAAAAAGTAAAGACAAAAGGGAGAAGAAATGGATCCTGATGAAAGGTATCTCACAGGCAAAGATTCACAGGATGGGCACAGTGACACAGCTGGGTCTTGTTGGAATCCTGTCTTTCCATGGACGTTGGAATGATTTCTACTATGAAGTCAAATTTGCAGATAGCATACCATCATCAGTAGGGTTCTATGCTACAAGTCAACCGAGAAACTAGAATGCCATTAATTTCTTAGACATGATTAAATATGCACATGATAAAAGAGATACAAACTCATATGAAATGCCTACTACAATGCTTAAAAGCTGATGATTCACAGAAAATGTATCTAATCTTTCTGGGAGGTACGCAATGAGAATGACACCACTCCTTGTCTCTCTTGACCTCTCACTGTACCCTGAAAAGCACCGGCCATGACAGGCAGATCCACTCTCTATTTCCTTACTTTGTACTTCATTTGCCTTATCATCTTTCTGCTGTTTGAATCACAGTGCTGCCTTACTATTCTCACTGGAGAATTTGTCATCAAAATCTACACAAGTGTGCTCCTTCTAGTACTAAAACCAGAATCAGATGACTAATTTCATTTGACTTCTAGGTGATAACTACCTTCAAATCCATGTGACCAGCAGTTGTGCTGTTTCTCCTTAGGAAATGACATGGGTGATATGGATCATGTCCCAGGGATGATATGAATTTTAGAGCATTTTGAGTGTCCTTTTCGTTTTGGCTTCTCGGATGCTCAGAGTCAAATCTGTAACCCCATTTAGTAAACTCAGAGGGCCTTGTTCTTTGCATTGCTCCATAATATTTTCCAGCTTGTCTTATCTTGACAGTATGTCTGTATTTTCTCTGGCCTTGATTTTTTTTTAACTCTTACATTTTATATTGCTTTTAAACCACATCAAAATCTTTATATGGTAAACAAGCATACAGACACATAAATAATTACTTCAGTTACAGAATGCAGTTCAGAGAGTCAGAGTCTCTTTTTGGTGGGGGGAGGGGATGACAAAGACAAAAGATTAATGTCTCTGTAGAAAATTGTATCTGAAGGACCTCGTTGTGCAATGGTACAATGTCTGACTCCAGAAAATTATATCTGAAATAAAATAACATCATGCCTAATAATTATCCTCTAATTGTTTGCCTCTGTTCTAACAACATTCTAATCCATCTATCGTCTTGAAATTAATTATCTCTCTTAAGCATAGATTAGATCATATTACTTTCCTGTTCAGATACCCTAGATGGCACTATCTACAGAGTGAAGTTCAAGTTCTTCACAAGATACTACCATCTTACGGGACACTTGGGTGGCTCAGTCGGTTAAGCCTCTGCCTTCGGCTCAGGTCATGATCCCAGGGTCCTGGGATCGAGTCCCACATGGGGCTCCTTGCTCAGCAAGGAGCCTGCTTCTCCCTCTGCCTGCCTCTGTCTCTCTCTCACTCTCTGATAAATAAATAAAATCTTTAAAAAAAGATACTACCATCTTACCTGTCCAGCCTTTTCTCCCTGCCCACCTCCAATGTAGCCTGTGCTCAAGCAAATTTATACAATGTATTTCTTTTTGAGAATTTTATTTTATTAAAAAACTGGCTTTGGTATTTTCTTATTAACATCAAAAATTCTCGTTTCACCACCTCTTCCCGAGTTCAGCTCAAGAACTGTATCTTTTAGCTCAAAATTAGCTCCTGTGATTGCTGTTTGCCCTCTAGCATATTTGGAGGCAGTACACCTTAATGATAGAGAGGTTTGGCTTTGGAGTCAACTGACTTTGGGTTCAGCCACTTAACCTTATCTGTAGAATGAGACAATAATGTTCACTGGTGTTTTAAAATACATTCCCCAATGTTTTGACAACTCTCCAATGAAGAGGCAGAGTCTTCATATTCTCCTGTTAAAACCAGATGCATTCACTACTTGTTTGTAATCAATACGGTACAGGAGAAATGATACTGGGTCATTTCCAAGACCAAGTCAATAGGAGTTGTGCACTTTCTGCCTTATTCATGGAGATATTCACCGTTGGAGCTTCGAGCGATCATCTAAGAAGTCCAACTACCCTGAGCCACCATGCTGTGGGGGAAGCCCAGGCCACATGAAGAGGCCATATGTTAGGTGTTGCAGTAGGGAGCCCCGGCTGAGGTCCCAGCCAGTGGCCAGCTCCAATTACTTGACATGCAAGTGAAGACCCCTCCAGATGACTCCAGCCCTCAACTGTCAAATCACTGCCTGCCCATTGATTCTTCCCAATTGAGGACCCAGCCATCATGGAACAGAGGCAAGCCATTTCTGTTGACTCTATCCAACTTCCTGAGCCATAGGATACATGAGCATGATAAAATGGTTGTTTTAAGCTGCTCTTTTTGGAAGCAATTTACAACACAGCAATAACAATAAGGACAGATATTTGATACTTGTTGGTAAGGATTTGAAGAAAAGCAAGGAACATGTTATAAGAAGCTAGAGGAAAGTGAATCTCATTACCTAGTGGTGCAAAGTTTGGACAAACTATCATATGTTGTAATGTGAAGAATTGGAAATATACCTAAGGAATTTGATGATCTAGCTAAGCAGATTTCCCTGCAGAATATTTAAAAAGATATCTGGCTGCTTCTTGCTACCTATGAAAAAATGCATGTAAGATGAACTAAAAGGCAAACTGTTTAGTTTTCAAGCAAAATTTTGAGGAAACACACAGAAGCCAGACATTGCTGAGCTCAAAAGTAAAACTGTTTCCCATTCCTGGCATCGTCAAATGGCAAACAATTTCCAAATTAAAAAGTATTTCTAGGGCAAAGATAACATCTAAAGGGGAAGCTGTAAGATCATTTGCTGAGGCCCTAGGAAGATCTTAAAGATTCTAATAGAAATTTTCAGACATACAAAAAGACCTCTAGGGGCGCCTGGGTGGCTCAGATGGTTAAGCGTCTGCCTTCGGCTCAGGTCATGATCCCAGGGTCCTGGGATCGAGCCCCACCTTGGGCTCCTGGCTCAGCAGGGAGCCTGCTTTTCCCTCTGCCTCTGCTTCTTCCCCTGCTCATGCTCTCTCTCTCTATCTCTGTGTCTCAAATGAATAAATAAAATCTTAAAAAAAAAAAAAGACCTCTAATGATACCAAAGGCATATCTCATAGACCCTCCCTTTTAAAGGGCTTCCAGTAATTTTCAAGGGCCTCGTCACTCAGCAACCTCTCAGGGACCTCAGGATAAAGAAGATAGCTTAAAGATATCTGTGCTTGTGGTTTTTGTATGATGGAGTGGATCTTAATAAGAGCCAGAGAAAACCCACAAAGTTTTAAGAAACTTGTACTGATGGAAATATGTTGGTTTGTACTAAGAGGGACAGAGATAGTACATGAAGGGAGGCCTTCTCCCATACTACTATGGGCAGGAAGCAGGTTGAGATGTTTACTCAATTGCAAACATGGACCAATTCCTATGGAAAAGAAAAGGTGATTCAAAGGGTTGAGCCAAGAGTTCAGATGGTAGAGTCCAAAACCAGAGACAAACTCCTAAGAAATAGAACTGAACTCTAATCAAGGATCTGGCAGCCATGTCTGACTGGATTTCAGAATTGCTATGGACCACTGACTGTCATGTGCCTCCCGTTCTCTACCCTTGAAATAGGATATATAAACAGTTATCCCAACCCATCTCTGAGTGGTGCTAAGTTGGGTGTGTGTAAGGTACATACTTTGTTTCTTGGATCCTCAGGTTCTTGGATGAAGAGGAACCATAACTTGAAGAGCCATACCTGAGAAATTGTCCCCAAGAAGTCTCATCCACACATGGATTGATTTTGATGAAGAGATGCTAGACCTCAAGCCTAAGTCTGATGACATGTCACTTTTAGGGGATCTTGGGAGGAAGCAACTGTGTTTTACATGAGGACAGATTGTGGCTGTTTTAAAATATGTCTGCAAATTCTTTGACAATCTTTCTTCAAGAGGTGGGGATCTATGTACCCTCTCTGTGAATTCAGGGCAGACTTGAAATTCTGTTGTAACCAATAGAGTGCACTGGAAATAATGTTAAATGACATCCAAGGCTATTCATTAAAGCCAATGCAGTTTTCCTCCCTGTTAGCTGGAACAATCACTTTGGGAGGTCCTGAGGACATTATGCTATGAGGAAGCCCTGGCCACATGGAGAGGTCAAGCGTAGGTGCCCCTGTCAGCAGCCCCAGTCAATAGCTAATATCATCCACACCAGGTATGTAAGTACATTTCTAGATGGTTCTAGATGGTTCTGCTCTCAAATTGTCACTGATGAGACCTGAAACTTCATGAATCTGTGCTTTAAATTTTTGACCCAGAATCTGTGAGCATAATAAAATAGTCATTGTAAGCTGCCAAGTCTTGGGGTTATTTGTTGTACAGTGATAATAACTGGTTCAATCCCCCCAAAGAATTATGAGGATTAAATGAGACTTATACATAAAGTAACAAGCTTGGTGTTCGGCAAAATAAACACTCAGTGAACGGGACTTATCAAGGGCTAACTCTTCTGTTTATTTGGTTCTGCTCAAAATAGTTAGTATGGGGTATACAAGAGGTGCCTAATATATCATTGTTGGCTTGAAGTGATTACAGACTTGAGGACAGAAAAGATGGGATTGTAGCAAAAACACAACCTCATTTTCCTGACCTGGGAGGAATTTTTTTTTCTGATGTTACGAAAAGAAACTGGATTCTTTCAGTAGCAGTCTATCAAATTCTAAACTTTATCTTGGTGAGAAATCAGATTGTGCAATTCATTTAATCCTGCCTTCTCACCTAAGTCTAAGGTGACAAAATTGTAAGTACTTGGATTCAGTGAGCAATAGTTAATTTGGGAAATCAGGGATCCTGGCTAGCAAATGTGGGACATGGCTAATGCAGCAGCCCACATCTGCCCCAATCTTCCCTGCAGCTGTGAAGTGAGGTTTCCTCCCCCTCATCTACCTTCCCATACCCTCAAACCCTCTCCACATGCCAGCCCTGTCACTGTCACCCTCTGTCCACTATAACTTACTAGGTCTCATCACGGACAGTCAAACACTGGAAGGAATTTTTGTACCTAAAGCATTCAAAAACTTTTTTTCCTTGGGGACAAAACCCCACCTTAAGGGGTGGGGTTTCCCCACCCATTTGGGGATATTTGCATCACAAGTAAAAAATATTTTCAGAAAATCACCCTGGATTAAAACAGTCCCTAATTTCTCACCTACTTTGTCACAGTTGGTGGAAGAGATGATACAAAGTGGTAGGCCTGCCTGGTTCCTAACCTGTGGAGCCTGAATATCCCACAGATGAAGGCAAGCAACCCTGCAGCCACCTCACTTGGAAGGCATCTGCAGAGCTCTAGCTCAGCCCACAGCAACATTCTGGGGTCTGTGTTCCACGTCTGACAAATGGTCTTTGCCTCATCTCCCAGTTGGAAAACCTGCTAGAATCTTTGCTCTTCTTGGACTAAGGTCCTGCCTTGCTGTTATTAATCAATTGCTTAGGAAGTTCTAATTTTCTTCTTAAGCCCCCTGAGTAGTGGCTAGAAGCCTTGCTGGCAACAATAGTCTTCTCTAACACTAAGGGTTCACAACTAGGACTCCAAAAATGATCTGTGCCAGTTTTCTCCCTCACCAAGCTGGGCTAGCCTTCTGGAGCACTGTAACACCTTTGCCAGACTCCTTCATCTCACCCCACACCTCCCAGAACTAATAGCTGGCCTCCTGGTTGGCTGATATGCCCTCTGAATAGTGTATTCTGCCTCTCCATGGAATTTTCCTGGATCTGCCCCAACCAGTGAATGAGACTAGTTTTATTCTTGTTAAGCCAGGCATGTGGAATAACATGATAGTAATGTGAAGATGAAGACCTTCTTAGGCTTTTAGATGGCTTGATTTTACAATTATAATATGACAGATTAAATATGCAAATACCTTTGCCTCTCGAACTGCTCTTTAGAGAAGCAGAAAAGAGGTTTCAAAATATCTGTAAAATGAGGTGAAAGGACATAGCTTTCAGTCATTTGAGTAATTATTTCCCTGCTGAGAAAAGGGCAAACAGTAAATAATTTCATTTTATTGAATACTACAGATACAGAAGATGCCTCTTTTTAATTAATTTTTAAAACACCATCCTCTTGGCCCTAGGACAAACCTTTTACTAGAACCAAAAAATAACAAAAAAGGAAGATAAGACAAGGAAGAAATACTTTTCACCTAAAAACTGGTCTCATGCTTTTTTTTAACTCAAGGAGCACTCTCCGAGGGAAGGGGGTGGGAAGAACAGTAAACTGCTAAGGTCCACAGTCTTTTCCATCACGAGGAACACTGGGAGATAATGAGACAGAAATGCTTGACAGGTCTCCCCAAGGACAAGGCCAACAAGCTGCTTCAAGTGGCAGCTCCAAAAGTACAACTCTAAATTTCTCAGGTTTCTCACCCATTAAAATTCTAGGAAAAGGAGGCTAATTCTGCAAGTAGCCAACTCTAACTTCTTGTTATATGTGCCTCTTATATTTAGACGCCAGCCACCAGGTAAAGAAACTCAGCTAGACTATCAATATGATGAGAAACCAGATGGAGGAAGAAAGACCCAGCGAGCCCCAGCCATTCCAGTCACCAGCTGAGGTCCCAGATGTGTGAAAGAAACCATCCTGAATGTTCTTGCCCAGCAGAGCTCCCAGCTGAATGCAACCACATGAGGGATCCCTGAGAGGAGCAGAAGAACATCCCAGCCGAGGCCAGAGAATCCACAAAATCATGAGAACTAAGTGGTTGCTGTTTCAAGATGGTTTTGAGTAATGGATAACTGAGACAGATCCTCTGTCCCCCAAGACAATGAAGAGGTTGTTTGGCAACACATATGCCTTGAATGGAGAGTTGACTAGATGTGTGGACAACTTCTGTGTAAGCCAGTGGACTTCTGGAAGGTGGGCAGTAAACCATGAAAAAATATGGCCAGTTCTGAAAGGATGAAGAGAGGGCAGATAAACCAGGATGGAGCAGGAAGATTTTCCTAGAAGCTTTCAGAGTCAGGTCAGCGGCAGATCCCAGAAAGCCGAGTGAGACAATTTAGCAACCATCACTTCCCGAGTTCTCTCATGCTAGCCTGGGAGGGGAAAAAAAGGGAACAAAAGGCAAGCAGCTATAGGATGTCTTACTTTGGGTTTCCACGGAAGGAGAGACCCTGAGCCATGGATTTGGGAATTTGCACAGACTGCTGAGGGGGAAGTTTGACACAGGGACGGGAAGGCAGCCAAGGTTAGGGAGCCAGGTACCAGAGCCAGAGTCTGAGAATCCCTGAGAAATGGCACAACAAACACACTTTAGAACAATCCAGGCCAGGCTGCAAGAAAGCCAGAATGAACATACTCATGGCTTCATGTATATGTATGAATATGTGCTGGAAACGGGGTGGAAAATTCTTCCCAATATATTCCAGGAAACTGATTTTCTGGACGAAGGTAAAATAGCCAATGCACTGATTAAGGCTTACAGTTGAATCCGCAGACATTCCTAGTGTAAAGGAACTCAGAGGCCACGCTCCCCGCCAAGTTAGAAACCAGACAAGCAGCAACCTTGCCTCAGAATTGAAGGGAATTCCCCGACAGAAAGGAGATCTACAAACTCAATGGATCTAGAAGCTTGGCAGTCAGGGAGTCATGTCTTCTCACTTCTGCTTGTCACATCACTATAGGCAGGCAAATGACAGACTACTTAATGCACCCAAGTCCCCAAGGCACTCCTAAGATAATAAAAATTGTGTTTCATGGGGACATAAATTTTAGTCAGTAATGAGACCAAATACCACTGAGAAGCCTGCTATATCAAAACATCAGACAAATCAATTATTATTTTCATGACAGAAGTCTTCAAAGTCACGAGAGAGAAACTGTATTCAGCAACTATAGTAAAATACTCTGTATTAAATGAAAGAAAAAAATCACATTGACACTTTTACCTTCTAATTGTTCTCCCTAGACCAGCTTCCTGATACACCAACTTCATTGTTTATGCACTTGATATTTATTAAAGGGCAGATGTTTAAATATTAGCTTATTAAATTGCTCATGATTTTCAGATATTTCCACTGCTAGACAACTCAAAGTGTATGTTTAATTTCTAATATTTCTTTAAAGGTTTTCATAATTTTACCTTCCCTTCTATTTTCGTGCACTGGTGAATGAATTCATTAGGTAGAAATGCTCCTTTTTAGAAGATATTCAAGTATGTATTATAATTGGATGAGAATAAACTAAGTAATGACTAGTTTATTTGTTCTTAATTCTTTGATTTTTTATTCTTACTCTTTTGAGCGTATGACGATTCTGATAAGAATATCCTATTCTAAGGAATCAAAATATAGCAAACACATCACTTTGTGACATTGACATTTGATTTTAAGAAAACTCAACAGTTTTTGCACATTAAATAATAGCTTATGTTTGGCAATCTATAGTCAGAGACTGTAATTGAAAAACAACAAAAATATTTTTACACAAAGAAAAAGATTGAAGAAAAGAATTTCCTTCTCTTAGCACAACTAATTTACAAAATTCTAATAAACACCAGCCCTTTACCCTTCACAGAGTGATGTAATTTATTAAGACCTTATGGTCATTATTCAATCCATACTGCAACCTTTATTTTACAGATGGCAGAAAAGAGAGACTAAGAAACCAGCCCATGTTCTCACAACCACTAAGGAATGTGGTGCTCCAAAGCTTATCCTCACAGTATTAACCCAAAATGAGAATTTTGGTGGCCTTTGGAACATCAGCGATTTCCTCTTTTCAATTCCAGAGCATCAGGTCGACATTGTTGCAAAAGATTTAGGATCAAGATCTCACTTCCACTCCAAGTTTAAAATAATGTATGGAAACCGGAGTTATGTCAGTCAAATTTCTTAAGCTTATCATTATACTATTTCAGCAATTCTTGAACTGGGAAAACAGATACACTTAATAGTGCAAATTCTTTATTAAATAGTTTTAATTCGCAATAAACCCTCATCGTATAATACTCAAAAACAAGGAGAAAATGAGAAAGAAAATGATTGACCAAGAAACACAGTATGAAACTTCAACATCTGAAAAGACGTACAGCTATTTTGGAAAGAGCCTAAGAGATAATCTGGTCTGGTTCCTACCTAAGTAGCAAAGGCATTTTTTTTTTTTTAATCCAGTGAAATTATGTAACTTCCCTAGATCACATAGCCACTAAGTGGTGGAGAGAGAACAAGAACCTCACTCTCTTCCTTCTCCATGTCTCTCTCTACAATGTGACGCCATCCTCTGTAGCATCTTACAGACTATTCAAAAATAGATAGCTTTCATCACACGCATTAGAATAAATTTGAAAAACAAGAACGTCCCTTTGGAGGACAAGCTTCAGGTTGATTAGACCCACAGTCCATCAGATGGATGACTATGCATTATTTCAGCCTACCTCTCCTGATTGTTACACTCTCTGCTAAGACTCACTGTCGCTTTGGAAGGCACCTATTATGGTTTGAATTTCTGCATGTTTCTGGAAGTCATGGGAGAGAATCTGAATTATTTGGGGAATTATCAGTACCACTGCTAGGTCTAGAAAATGCTCTGTGGCATTTCAAAACAGGGGCTAATGCAAACTTACTTGTAAAACAAGTCTTGAATATGTTTTAAATCCTAGATTGGATTCCTCCTTCATTCCTCAATCCTGGCACTGCTTCCAAGTCTTCAGACACTCATAAAATTAAAATTAGTTATAATATCCATCTCAAGAATATTTTAGCATGACTATCTCGCCACCTTCAGACACAAATAAAGTTATAACTCCATATTTTTCAAATTAAGTACTCCTATACCCACTTGCCCAGAACTACGTAAGAACCCTGGCAGTTCCTTCCATCTAAAGTGGCCAGTCTGGCTTCCAAATAGCAGGTAGAGAGAAAACTATAGATCTGATCAGTCTCTACCTCATTGCCATTTCTGGTGTTGCTACCAGAGAGTTTTTGGAAGGCCGTGTACCATTGTTCCCTGTTTTAATGATGTCACTGGCAATCCTGATCCTGTTCAGACCATACATTTTCTTAAAACAAGAGAGATCCTTCCCTCTCTTGAAGGCATTTCGTGACAGGGCACTTCGAGCTAAGTTCTTTCATTCGTATTCACCTGCTCAGTCATTGTGCCCCAAGCCCACCCAAGCTAAGAGAGGCAGGAGAGATGTGCAGCCTCGTCCAAAGGTTGCACTGGAACCAACCTCCCCATCCAAGGGGCAGGGTCTTGCAGGGGGATCCATGGCTGTGTGCCCAGACATCCCCTCCTTGATGTGATCTCCATCTTGGGAATCTCTGATATCCTTGCAAGCCATCCAGACATCTATCAGCAACCCCTCAGTCCTCAAAGGGGTTCTGATATATTGACCTTCAATCAGAGAAATAATAAGCATTTTGTTCATTTAATCTTCATACAGACCCTATGAAGTAAATGTTAATTTTTGCCCCATTTTTTCTGGTGAAGGAACAGAGACACAGAGAAGTAAGGTAACATGCCTGGTAACTGACAGGGGGTATTTGAATGCAGGAAGCCTGGTTCCAGAGTCTGCGCTTTTAACCATATCTCCCTTAAGGTCATGAGGAAAGAGACTGAAGTCTCTGCTTCCTGGAAGTTCCTTGAGCCCTATGTAAGGTTGTCTTTTCCTCTCCACTATCCCAGCCTTGATACCTAAACAATTATAGAGCAAAGACTCTGTCAAACAGCAAAAGACCCCGGCTGATCCATTCTTATGAGCAAGCTGCCTCACCTCACTCTGCCTCAGTTCTCCCATATGCAAAAGGGGAGCAATCATCCTCCTTCATGGGGTTACTAAGTGTGAACTCAAAGTGTTAATACACGTGAAGTGCCCAGAACAATGCCTGGCACATAGTAAGTACTCTGTAAGAGTACTCCAACTATAATCCCACTACCTCTATGACTATCAATACTATTATTGATAGTTTTCCTCATCATCAAGATGATACACAGGGGTAGGAAGAACAGATAATGCTTTTCAAGGTAAAATACCGTCTACTCGAGTTAGTCACCATTTAGGATGATGTGTGTCATGGCTCCTGTCTATTAGGAGGCTGTATGAGTCAGTGCTCTCCAGAAAAACAGAAGCAATAGGCCGTGTGTGTGTGTGTGTGTGTGTGTGTGTGTAGAGATTTATTTTAAGGAATTAGCTCATATGATTGTAGGGGCTGACAAGGCCAAATTCTACAGCTTAGGCCAGTAGGTTGGAAACCCATCGAAGAGTTAATGTTGAGTCTAAAGGTAGTCTGAAGGCAGAATTCCCTCTTCCCCGGAGGACCTCAGTCTTTTTTTCCTAAGGCCTTCAACTGATTGGATGAGGCTCACCCACATTATGGAGGGTTATGTTTCACTCAAAGCCTACTGATTTAGATGTTCATCACATCAAAAAATACCTTCATAGCAAGAACTAACTGGTGTCTGACCAAATATCTGAGTTCTGTGGCCTAGCGCCGTTGGTACATAAAATTAGTCATCCCAGGCATAATCATAATCTATCATATTGGCTTTGGAATACAGCCACACAGAAATGCTACATTTTGCTCCTCTGCGTCAGAATCCATCTCCACCCAGAATTAGCTGCAGAGGAGAAGAGAGCCATCCACTACTCAGGTCATGAGTCCTGGTATATGTATGTGTGGCCACAGGCAGGACGCAAAAATGCCCGAGAGCCCCGCTTCAACAGCCAAGTCAGGGTCATGGAAGGTTTTGAGCTTTGAATCCCAAACCGCTGGGATTCTCTTTTCTCCGCTGGAACTGACCAGGAACAGGAATTAGCCGTGTAACCATAAACCACGGAGCTGTGACGGGGCTGCTGCCTTTGCGAAACACCACGTCTATTCTAACAGAATTTAATGGGAAGCAAGACCGCCTCTAAGCCCAGGATGGAATCTTCCTCCCTTATTCATAAATGCATTTCTCCTGATGAACCCCATCTTCCGGGGCAACTGACAGCTCTGTCACAGAATGCGCACTTGGGGTGGGAGACTTTCAGTAGCCCGGGGATTTCCCAATTACGAAGAACTGTCAGCCTCTTCTACTGGGCTGTGGGGACCTAGGCTACGGTCCAATCTCCAGAGCCAAACAGTGAGGTTGAAATAATGGTAGTGGCGGTTCAGCAAATAATTTTTAATTTTTTGCAAGTTAACTCAGGTGGCAGCCCCAGAGAGGTGCCTCTCAGATTTTCTCAAGAGCTGCTGTGGGGAGCTACTAGCTGCCACCCCCTGGGGACCCGGCATGGTGCTCACGTTGAGGCCAAACTTCCAACGTGTAGTCCCACAGGAAGGGTGCCCGACCAGCCCACTCCTGCGCAATGTGGGACTTCTCCTTTGCTTTTACAGGGTTGAGAGGGTAACAATTGCTGTAACTCGGAGAGTCTCACCTCCTGTTTTGCCCACTGCAATCCCACCTTCTACTGGTTGTCAGGCACCATTATTAATAACTCACTGAATATTCTCAAAGACGCTCATGTTGGATAATAAATCACACCGGTTACCCCAGCGGCAGCTTATATTTAAAGCTTTGTCCAGTAAAATGTTTCTCAAAGTATGTTTTGTGGAACACAACTCTTAGAAGATGCTCCAGGGAAAAGAGGTCACTACACAAACAAACTTGGGAAACAGTCCTGTAGGTGGACAACGCACATTAGCATGCTCACATCTTAGAGAGGTCCTGGAGTAGAAAACCTTGTTTAACTTTGTTTTACTCAACATTCCCCAAGCTCACTGGACCATACATTTTAATCTTGAATATATGATGCCACTGACAGAAACACAGCCAAGACTGAATACTCTCTTCTCGAAGCTACCCTTCAAAACAGCTCAAAATGTGAGGAGGTTCTGAGTATGACAGCTGGTTCACTTAACGGTTCTGGCTTGATGCAGAAAACAACTGTCCCAGTCTGTTCTGGCTCCTGACTCACCTCTGAGTGCTGTTCACATTAGCCACTGTGATCCACAAAGGCATTTTGGCCCTCGGTCAAGTGAAGTCATTTGGATCTGGATGTTGCTTTTAATAGCCTCTAATTTTACTCATAAAATTTTTCAATTGCAAAAGTCCTCATTTTGGGTACCAAATTGGGAATTTTGTTAGCAAATCACTTGATCCAGTTACTGAGGTGATTTCAAAGAGCCCTTTCCATCTGGCCAGGTCTCCTGCTCCCAGCCCTGCCAAAACCATGCCATAAACCCAGTTTCTCAACTTGGAATGTAGAGGTTGGCTGCGTCCGTGTTTAGTACACATCCAACTCATTCTGTCTCTTGAATCACCCACTTGCATCACGTGGATGCATATCTGTCCTCTAAGGGGCCACATCATGCTGTAGACATCTACATATTCCCTACATGTTTTGGCAAAATGTTTTGTGCTGAGTATTTAGCTGCAAGAAAGGAAGGAAGAGAATGAAGGAGAGAGGGAGAGAGAGAGAGGGAGGGAGGGAGAGAGGGAGGGAGGGAGAGAGGGAGGGAGAGAAGGGGAAAGAAAGAAAGAAAGAAAGAGAGAGAGAGAGAGAGAAAGAAAGAAAGAAAGAAAGAAAGAAAGAAAGAAAGAAAGAAAGAAAGAAAGAAAGAAAGAAAGAAGAGAAAGCAAGAAAGAGATGTGGGGAGGGAGGAAGGAAGATTTTACCAACACAAATGAACACTACAGATGGCTTTGTGTTTGCACTAAAAGACCAATGACACTTGGTTAAATTAGTGCTCATGTTCTGTTAATGCCCCCAAATATTTTACATATTGGAATGAAAAAATATTTTTTCAAGAGTTCATCAGATAAGAAGTGCAAGGACATAAGGAAAATGAATAAAATACAATGTCTCTTGTTTTTTGGTTAAAGAAATCCTGATTCAATTCATTTCAGTCTTACATCATTTTCTGTAATCTCCCAACCAACTGAATTAGACACTAATTATGAATAATACTGAAAGCTATATCAAGTACTCTTGATATGTAAGAAACAAATAGTGTCTAAATAATAATTTTTAAAATCCTATTATAAGGATAGAGTTCTCTTGTTGCTCTCTAAATACCAAAACTTGCTTTTAAAATATAGTATCAGGGATGTCTAGGTGGCTCAGTCAGTTAAGTGTTCAACTCTTGATTTCGGGGCAGGTCATGATCTTAGGGTCCTGGGATTGAGCCCTGTGTCATGCTCCACGCTCAGAAGGGAGTCTGCTTGAGGATTCTCGCTCTTCCTCTCCCTCTGCCCCTCGCCCCTCCCCCCCAGCTCACACAGTCTCAAGTAAATAAATCTTAAAAAAAAGAAAAATGAAATAAAATATAATACCAAATTTCCTGATTTGAATAAAACATGATAGTCTAATATATTACTATTATGTTATTATTACTACTAGTATATATTATTATACTATTATATTATTATTAAATTACAGTATTATGATTACATTACTATTTTACTATTACATTACTATTACAATATTATTAAATCATCCAATGGGATAAAAGAGAATGTCCCATTCATGCTAAATATTGATCTCTTAAAATACAAATTTTTTAAACTACATAGCTTCTTGAGTTCTTATTATTACCTTTAATTTTCTGTCTTTAAAATTTGGGAGGAGTTATTTAAAATATAGCATCATTTTTCATATTCTTTTGGTTAGATTTGAAAGAAAGACTCTAAACAAGATAATAATGATACATTATGCTAAATTAACTAAATCCACAAAAAAACTTTTTTTTCCCTGTTTCCTCATCCCCTTTCTCTCCTCTCACTTGGATACTCCGATACATGTATATTAGCTGCTTAAAATTTTCCCACACTCGGGCGCCTGGGTGGCTCAGTTGGTTAAGCGACTGCCTTCGGCTCAGGTCATGATCCTGGAGTCCCGGGATCGAGTCCCGCATCGGGCTCCCTGCTCGGCAGGGAGTCTGCTTCTCCCTCTGACCCTCCTCCCTCTCCTGCTCTCTGTCTCTCATTCTCTCTCTCTCAAATAAATAAATAAAATCTTTAAAAAAAAAAA
>NC_138373.1:50367238-50378374 GCF_054177405.1 Leptonychotes weddellii
TTTCCCACACTCATTAATGATCTTTTCATGTTTAAAGTTTCTCCTTCTACGTTCATTTTGGATAGTTTCTTATTGCTGTGTCCTCAGTTCATGACTCTTTTCTTCTGCTGTGTCTAATCTGCCATTCATCCCATCCAGTTTTATTTTTTGTTTTTTTAGTCTCAGACAATCTTATCTCTAGAAACTTGATTTGGGTCTTTTTTTTTTTTTAATCTCCCATGTCTCCATTTGTCTTTTTGAACATATAGACTACAGTAATCATCACAGTTTTAATGTTCTTTATACTGGTTTTAACATCTGTATCAATTCTGTGTCAGTTTTGATGAATTGATTTTTCTCTTTATTAGTTGTATTTTCCTTCTTCTTTAACTATCTGGTAATTTTTTAAAAAGATTTATTTATTTATTTGACAGAGGGAGAGAGATGGGGGGAGGGGCAGGGGAGAGAGAGAATCTCAAGCACACTCCCCACTGAGCACAGAGCCCAGAATGACTAGGGGCTCAATCTCATGACCCTGAGATCATGACCTGAACTGAAATGAAGAGTTGGATGCTTAACCAACTGAGCCACCCAGTCACCCAGGCACCCCATGGTCTCCAGTGTCTTTTCTTATTTTAATTCAATTAATTAACATATAGTGTATTAATAGTTTCAGATGTAGAGTTCAGTGACTCATCATTTGCATATAACACCCAGTGCTCATTATATCACGTGCCCCCCTTAATGCCCATCACCCAGTTACCCCATCCCCCCACCCATCTTCCCTTCAGCAACCCTCAGATGGTTTCCTCTAATTAAGAGTCTCTTGTGGTTTGCAGTGTCTTCTAAACCATGATGATACAGTTATGCAGAATCAACTAAATCCAAAAAAACTATTTTAAAATGAGAAAGTAAGGGGTGCCTGGATGGCTCAGTCAGTGAAGCGTCTGCCCTCGGCTCAGGTCATGATCCCAGGGTCCTGGGATCGAGCCCCACATCGGGCTCCCTGCTCAGTGGGGAGTCTGCTTCTCCCTCTCCCTCTGCTGCTCCCCCTGCTTGTGCTCTTTCTGTCAAATAAATAAATAAAATCCTTTAAAATATAAAAAAAATAAAATCAGAAAGTAAGAAATTTGACTAGTGGTTTTAAAATGATGTCTGTCTGGCAACTTCTGATCCAGCTTTCTGAACTTCCCTTAAAATATGCTGCACAACACAAGAAAATAAAAAGTAATACCACCACAAAATCCTCATATTGGAGATAATTTCCACTTAATGTCAGTCCAATGGAATTCCAAACAAAATGAGATTAGCCCTACTGAATAGAATAGGGAAAGACTCTAGATCTGCCTCAGGATCATTTTCCAGGCCTAATACCCAAGACCTAAATCACTGGGGAAGTTGGCCGCTGTTGTTACTCTTCTGCTTGAGTATAATTTTGAGACACTCAGAGTGCTTTTTGGTCTTTCGTCACCTTCCATGCATCCCTTCCCCCAGTGTCATCAGTTCCTGTCTTCCAAAATCCACTTGGAGACGGCGATCACCATGAACTCAACTGGGCAGAAAAGTAGGTGGAGTTCTGGAAGCGCAACTTTTCATTCTAGAAACTTTGACTCTGCCCCGATTGGGTCAAAATCAAAGCATCTATACAGCAATACTCTGGATGTCTCCCTTCCCTCCAAACTGTCTACTTGATATTATTACACTTGGAAGTCCCACAGACATTCTGAGTCCAGAGGAGTTCAAAATCTCCCCCCTCAAGATTGCTCTCCTTTCAGTGTAACCTCTCCCTATAACACCATGCATCCCATTAGTTACCCCAGAAAATTGGTAGTAGTTTTGGACACCTCCTTCTCCCTCCTCCATATCCAAGGTTATCAGTCTGTCTCTTCAAAACTTCTTGGAGATACCCTCTGTTCCCCATCACCACTGTCATGCTGTGTGTAGCCATCAGGGCTCCTCCCTTCTGCAATAACCTACAAACCATTTCCTCACTGCCCCTCCCCCAACCCTCACTACTCCAACCTCTCTGGGTGATCTCGAACCACATGTCCAATCACAGCACCACTCTGCCTAAAACCCTTTAGAGGCCTCCTATTCATCTTAGGAAAACATCCCGAGGCCGCGCAACAAGGGCTTCATGGCCTGCATTGGCCCTTGCACTTGGCTCCAACCACCTCAGACTTCTTTGCGTCCAAATGCCCTGAGCTCCCTTCTGTCTCAGAAGCTTTGCACATTCCATCTCCTCTGACTGAAATAGTTTTATTTCCACCTGATATGAAGCTAGCTTTAAATCACCCTTTTTTACCTCAGCTTGAGGAAATTCCCACAACATCGTAAGCCCTCGATTCTAGGAAAGAGGCCCCGTTACGTGTCACATCTTGCATTTTTTTAAATTTTATTTTATTGAAATTCAATTAATTAACATATAGTATATCATTAGTTTCAGAGGTAGAGTTCAGTGATTCATCAGTTGTATAGAACCCCCAGGGCTCATTACATCACGTGCCCTCCTTAATGCCTGGCACCCAGTCACCCCATCCCCCCACCCACCTACAACCTGCATTTTCCTTTCACACCAAAAGTGTTACTAGAAGTTATTTATGTGATGATTTGTGCAATTATTTCACAACTCTGCCATTCCACACCTGTCATAAGAGCGTCTCTACTACTCATACTGACTGCACAGACGAAGCTCTCGGTAAATATTTGTTAGCAAAAATAAATGAAAGCACTATTTTTGAGAAACCCATGTAAAAGAAACAACACAGATAAATAATAAAAGAATTGGCAAAGACAGAATTTTTTGTCAAAATAAAGGAAAGTCCTTTAAGTGCCAGAACATGAGGCCAACAGCAGTGCCTCTCCCTTAGTATTAGACTTAGTTACTGTACTTAAATTTAGCTTGTGAAAATGCAATGCTTTCTTTCAAAAACCCGAATTAGCATCTTAATACATAATAATATGTGATCTCTAATAAGTAGGTGTCATTTAAACTATTTAATTTATTTATGTAATACCATGTGTCCATCTGGATTGAATAAGGGAGAAGCAATGTGATGATTAATTTTACGCATCAATGAGACTGGGCCATAACATAAATGTTATTCTGGTTGTTTCTGTGAGGGTGCTTTTGGATGAGATAGACGTTTAAATTGGTAGACCGAGTAAGGCAGATTGCTCTCCTGATGTGAGTGGGCCTCGTCCAATCAGTCGAAGGCCTGAATAGAACAAAAAAGCTGACTTTCCTCCAAGTAAGGGAGACTTCCTCCTGCATCATGGCCTCCAAATTAAGACATCAGCTTCCTTCCTCCCTTTGGACTCAGACCGAAACCACAGCTCTTCCTGGGTCTCAAGTCTGCCAGAAAGGCCAGAAAGACACTTTCGCTTCTCCTGGATCTCAGGCTTTTGGACTCAGCCTGGAGCTACACCACCAGTTCCAGGCCTCCAGCTTGCCGCCTCACCCTGCAGATTTTGGGACTTGCCAGCCTTCTTAATCACATAAGCCAATTCCTCCTAATAAATCTCTTTCTATATACACATCCTTTTGTTCTCTTTCTCTGGAGAATTCCAATTCATGGAGGTACCAGTGAAACTAGTAAGGCTGGAGCTAAAATAAATACGGGGGCTCTCAGTGGACCTAATAGAAGCACCATCCTCAGGTGCTTCTAGAAAACACGGAGGAGACACTAACACAGGGAAGGTTTAGAGAGAGACTGGATGGCTTCGTGCAATTTAGAGGCACAAACCAATGGGGGAAAAAATCTCTAACGTAATTTAATTCATACTCAGAGTCCTGGGGAAGTTTGGGTTCCCTCCATAAAATAGCTGGCACATCATAACCTAATAAATTTTAGTTATATCCCTTTTGAATATAAACTCAGTGATTCAATTATTTTAATTGGAAGAGGCTAATAGGCCAGATACATGTAACTAAACTCCTCCTTATATTGTCTTCCCCCGAGGTCACATTTTCAAACTTGACTGTGAGAAATAGCTGAGGAGGTTTTAAACGCTGACTCCTGGACTCATCCCCCAGCGATCTTAAGGGGCCAAGAGTCACTGATTCAAGTTCACAGGAGTTTCGGGTGCGGATGGCCACCGAGAACAATCTCGAAAACCCTGATGGAGAGCCTGTCAGCTGGCCTGTGATAACTATTCTTTAAAACTGCCACACATAGGATATTGGGCTATTTGACTGTAAATAAAATAGCCTTCTGGAAAATAAATAAATAAATAAATAAATAAAACTGAGCAATGGCGTTCTCAGCACTTTTAATTTCCTTTTATACTTTTCTGGACTTCCTAACATTTACGTCACGATGCAGGATTTGAAATTCAGAAAGCAATGTTTGGAAAATCATCGGTATGTGCTGTATTGTTTTTAGCATCGGTTTTTAGTTGTGGGTCCACTCACACTAAAAATGAAGCCCTGTCCACTTTTGAAGGCAAAAGCACTAACGCGTCAGAGGTGTAGTTCGAGTCCTTGGGGGACAATAACATGTTTTAGTTCTTCCTTCACTCCATTCACTTTTTGGTGGCAGAACATTAACTTTATTTTTAAGATAAAATAAGGATGTTTTCGATTAAAAGAGTCTCTTCTCTTCTCAAACCACTTCATAAAGTACTTGACAGTTTGGGCAGAAATAAAAGCAAGTCCCCATCACAATTCGCGCTCCCCATTTATTCCCGCTGGAAATAAAGCGAGGTAAACCATGAAGGCTCGTTTATTTTTGTGCATCTCTAACTTCCCGTTTTGTCACGTTCTCCCTCTCACCCTGGGCTTATTTCCTCCACCCACTCCAGATGTGCAAGCCGGGTGTCTCCCCACTTTTAAATCCCCTACTCCTATCCAAGCAGAGTAGCAATGAGTATTCTCTCCTTGTTACCTTGAACTTATTCACACTCCAGTGTTAACTCTCTCAGGAGCCCCTTGTGCCCAGAGAAAACCCATCTGCCCTGACCCCCTTACCTCCTCACTTCCTTGCTTCCTTTGGAAGAAATAATGAGAGGCCCCAAACGTCATCCCTGATTCCCAGCACTCACAGCCTGGTGGCTACTCTCAGCCTTGAGGCCACGGTGTTAATCCCATTTTACCCTTTGTCTCTTGTTTAATCCACAAGTCGCTCCAGGCTCCTGGGTCACACTTTACTCTGTATTTTAATAATCCCACAGTTCTGCATATCCCTCTGCTGTCGTTCCCTCCCACTCCACTTTCTCTCCTAAAACCCACTGTGCTCTTTAGAACTTATGGTCCATTCATCAGCAAATTCCACTACACTCAGCCCGTCTCCAAACACAGTCAGTTCTGCTATCACGCAAAAGAGATGTTATTAAAAACCACTGTGCTATTCAAAATCACCCTATAAAAACCACAGAGGTGATGGGGAAAATATCTACAGTGCGCAACATTTAAAAACTTCATTGATGACATTAGGAAAAAAAAAAAGGTAGTAACCTAATACAAACAGTACCACGGTTTTACACATGTTAAATGGTTAAGAAAGATGTAAGTAGTGCAACAAATGTGTTAATTGACCTCGGAAGAGACCTAAGTGTGCCTAAGGAAAAGGATGCCAGAGGATTGCAGCTTGTGAGCTATTGTGAAGGGTGGAAGGAGGGCCAGCTGAAATCGGAGGGAAATTTGTAACACCAGGTGTGGATGGTAGCCAATAACGCACAGCTGGTAGATGTTCGAGGCTGTGCATTTTGTGTGTGTCTAAGGAGTTCCCGGCAGCCCAGCACAGTTGTCTGTGTTTCACTTAGTATAGGCGTACCTCGTCTTATTATACTTTGCTTTATTGCACTTCGCAGATAATTGCTTTTTTTTTTTTTTTTTTTAATAAATCGAAGGTTTGTGACAACTGGGCATCCAGCAAGTCTGTCAGCACTATTTTTCCAACAGCATTTTCTCACTTTGTGTCTCTGTGTCCCATTTGGGTAATTCTTGCAATATTTCAAACATTTTCATTGGTATTACGTTTGTTATGGTGATCCGCAGTTAGTGATCTCTGATGTTACTACCAGAATTGTGTTGGGGAGCCCCGAACTGTGTCCATAGAAGATGGAGAATTTAATTGATAAATGTGTGCGTTCTGACTGCCCCACCACTTCTCCCCCATCAACAGATGAGCAAAATACGCAATTCACACAGTGGATGAAGAAAAAAGTCCTGATAAAAGTCAGTGGGAGGATCCTATATAAACACTACCAGCAAACCAGTAATATAAGGGAATTCTCTCAATTTGATAAGATGTCTATAAAAAAACTTGCAGCTACTATCACCTTTAATGATGAACTATTGAATGCTCTCCTCCTATGTTGGAAACACAACAATGATGTCCCCTCTTACCACTTCTATTCAGTCTTGTACCAGTGGTTCTAGCCGGTGAAATAAGGCACCCAAAAAAGAGATAAAAAGCAAAACAATTGGAAAGGAAGCATTAAATTGTTATTTACAGATATACAGTTTTGTACATGGAAACTATTCAAAGGAACAAACAAATTTCTAGAACTAATTGAGTTAACATGATTGTGGGGTACAAGGCCAACACACGAAAATCAATTGTACCTCTATATACCAGCAACAGACAATTGGAAAATTAAATTTTTTAAGTTACCATTTGTAATAGCATCAAATGACATTAAATACTTTCGAATAAATTTAATAAGAGATGTGTAAGACCTCAAAACTGGAAACTACAAAACATTACCAAAATAAAGAAGAAAATAAAATGAAGAGATATACAATTTTCATGGAATGGAAGCCTATCATTAAGATGTCAGTTCTCCCTAAATCAGTCTATAGATTCAATGTGATGCCAGGAGACTGGGAAGAGGAGGAGGGGAGATTATATTACTGAGAATTTTAAAAAAGCACAATCTCTTTGCAAAATCTGGCAAATTTATAATAAAGTTAAACATAGAGTTACCCCATGATCTACGAATTCTCCTCTTAGGTATATACCCCAAAGAAACAACAAAATATATCCACTAAAAGGCTTGTCCAGAAATGCTCATTAAAGCTTTATTCATACAAGTTCAAAACTGGAAGCAACTCAGTTGTTCATTAACAAGAGAATGCATAAGCCTAGTATGGTATATTCAGACAATAGGATACTACACAGCAATAGAAAGAATAACCGATTGAAATATGTTGGAAAATGAATGAATCTCAAAAACATTATCTATTATGACATAAAAAAGTACATACTGTAAGATTTCATTTACATGGAGTTTAAGAATAAGGAATAGTATCTATGCTGTTAGAAACCAAGTCAGTAGTTACATCTGAGTGAGAGGGCTCTGACTAGAAAGAGGCATGAGAGAATTTTCTGAAATAATGGAACTGTCAGTATATATATATATACATATATATATAAAATCTAGTATATATAATGCTGTGTTATATATATTATAATGTGCATACAAACACATATGTATATAAAATTCTCAAGCTGGTCACTGAAGATTTGTCCATCTTGTTGTATATGAATTAAATCTCACTAAAGTATAAAATATATATTTTGCCCACACTCCCCATCCCCCTCCCTGCTTTATTTTTCTTTATGACATCTATCCCATTTTAACTTACTACATGACTTTTTATTTAGCTTTAGTTTTCACATTGTTTTTCTCCCCTAGTAGCATGTAAGTTCTAGAAGGGCAGAGCTTTGTTTGGTTCATTGCTGGATCTCAATGATGAGAACATTAGTGTATAACAAGCAGTCAACAATATTTCTTGGAGGAATGAAAGACAATTGAATTTTTGTGTCAGATACCTTGTGTCTCTTCTACTTTTCTTTCTCCTCTAATACTATTTTTCCTCTCATCTCTTTATCACTAGACTCTCAGACACTGGGTCCCCTCACAGTGCTATACCCAGTGATACCAAGAGCATATCATTTTTTAACACATCCCCTCTATGACAAAATTATCTTTAAGAATACCCTGTAAGAAAACAAATAATAATAATGGCCAGAAAAAAACACAGTGAAAATTTTCTTTGAACTCCCTATATAGGCTTGCAGAAAAGCATTGTTAATAAAAGTTGAAGCAAATATTATACCAACAAGGAAAAATGTAATGGATAGATACTTTTTTTTTTTTTTAAGAGAGGGAGAAAGAGGTGGTGGGGGAGGGGCAGAGGGAAGGAGAGATTCTTAGGCAGCTTCCACACCCAGTGCCGAGACCCACTCAGGGCTTCATCTCACAACCCTGAGATCATGACCTGAGTGGAAATCAACAGTCTTGGATGCTTAACAACGGACTGAGCCACCAGGTGCCGAGATTGATACTTTTAAATTAGATTTATTCTTTCATCTTGAAAAATAAAGGAAAACTTACATATACATACTATTCAATCTTAGTAATGAATAATAAATAACATCATAGTTTCTGCCTTAAAGTCTAACTGACCCCACCAAAACGGCTCTTTTCTGCATTTTCATGAAGCAAACAGTATAGCGAGATTTGTCAACCTACTTGTACCTATAGGTGATCAAAGCACACTTTATTAGTTTCAACTTCAAAAGTTTATTTCACATAAAGCAACAGAAGCAGAAAAGGTCTTAAAGACAAGCATAAGTTTGACAGGACTTTTAAAAATCCTTTTAAATTCCAGAAATTGCAATGCTGTCTGCATATTTACTTCTTTGGGATAGATTCTAGCAGCTTCCAAATGTGCTTGCAGCCCAGAAATTTGAAACAAAATTAAATCTCCAAATGGTTACATAGAATGACAGATCGAAGCAATTCGATTTCTATGTCTTTGTCTTTTTTTTTTTTTAAAGCATGAATTACATTTTTTTTTAAGATTTTATTTATTTATTTGACAGAGAGAGACACAGCGAGAGAGGGAACACAAGCAGGGGGGAGAGGGAGAGGGAGAAGCAGGCTTCCTGCCAAGCAGGGAGCCCGATGTGGGGCTCGATCCCAGGACCCTGGGATCATGACCTGAGCCGAAGGCAGACGCTTAACGACTGAGCCACCCAGGCGCCCCTCTATGTCTTTGTCTTTACAATCATTCCACTACTATTCTTTACTTTCAATCCACTGTGTAAACACAAAAATATGTAGTTTTACAGGGATTGGACACACAGACCACAGCTGAGATGAGCTCCAGCAGATCTCAACTGTGACATAGTTGCTCTCAACACAAACGGGGAGCTGAGTGCATGTGTGCCTGGGGTGATGATATAACTAGGCATTCTCTGAATTAGTATCTATGCAGAATTTGATGCATACTACAAAATAAGAAGCTAAACTTCTCTTCTTTGAAGCTTGCATAGATACCTTTAAAACTCAACAATAAGCCACAGCAGTGGATTAGGACTTAGACCAATAAAAGACTTTGTCCCACCCACTGGGGCAAGTGGAAAGCATTCAAAACCTCTTAGCACAAAATTTCACGGCCCAGAATCTTTGGTGCAGGGAATGGAGCAGTCCTGGGAAGAGAAGAGAATCC
Source organism: Leptonychotes weddellii (assembly GCF_054177405.1). Lineage (NCBI taxonomy): Eukaryota > Metazoa > Chordata > Mammalia > Carnivora > Phocidae > Leptonychotes > Leptonychotes weddellii. The sequence continues at coordinate 50,376,681 of NC_138373.1, forward strand.
CAAAAGGAAGTGTCAGAAGCTTCAAGCCCTCGGACGATAGTACAGGGCAAATCCTCGTGAGATTCTGGACCTTTGCTTTGTGGAGTGGTCTGCATACTGATTTGGATAGAAAACAGAGCATGGAGTCAGAGGGAATAGTGATTCGGATTGAGTCCAGATACTGGAGAACTTGGAAAATAAAAAGAAGAAAACAAGTGTTTGAAATGGCTCTGTGTGCAAATAATACTAATTACAGTCATTCATGCGAGCTAATTGCCATTTTCCCTAATCATCATACAGCATATTTTTTTAAAGATTTTATTTATTTATTTGACAGAGAGAGACACAGAGAGAGAGGGAACACAAGCAGGGGGAGTGGGAGAGGGAGAAGCAGGCTTCCTGCCAAGCAGGGAGCCCGATGCGGGGCTTGATCCCAGGACCCCGGGATCATGACCCGAGCCGGAGGCAGACGTTTAATGACTGAGCCACCCAGGCGCCCCCATCATACAGCATATTAACAATAGTCCATATCACCCCAGATGTGTCAGATTAACTAAATTTAATTGGGCAATATATATTCTGTCATCACAGTCTGTAGCTCATATAGCCTAACCCAGCCTATCTGCCCATAGGTTTAAAGAATTTAATGGAACACTTATTTGTCTGTGAATTTTTTTCCCCATCAAAGCTGCATTCTAGGAAGCTTTGGGCTTTCCACAGTTGGGAACTCAATCACTGTTCCCTGCCTTTGTTTATGTCTCTCTCTGTGGCCATCCATTGCAATTGCTGCTGTGTTTCCATCTGTTGGAACTCTGGCTAACTTCAAAAGACACAATGGACAGGTCCAGTGTTTCAACAAGAAACCGTTTGGCATTGTTTCATGGCAATTAGTCAAGAAGGCAATAACAAGGAGCTCTGCCTTCTGAAGGCTCCCATTATTACCCACAGACGGAGGAGATCGTCAATAATCACTCACGGAGCCATATGCATGATAACCACAGGTTCCAGATGTCCCAAAAGCCCAGACTGCAAATATTCTGTCCTCCAATTTTTGGTTCAGAAAATGTGGTTTTTGAATGGAGGGCCCGTGATTCTGTAGCTACACGTGACTCGAGGGACAGGACCTGGGACAGCAAGGAAGGGGTTTCATGGGGGGCTGGTGCCAAGAGTTCTGTAGTGCTGTTGGGTGTTAAACGTCCCTTGGAGAGGCAAATGGGATGACAGTGACAATGGACACGTTGCCAGGCTGTGTCCTGGAAGCTGGTCACACTCCACAGCCACGGACAAAACCTCCACACGCAGACCTGGCTGCATTAACTCAAGTGCTGTTTCCCACTGTTCGTTATTTCAAAACAAGGGCATGATTTGGGAAACTGTGGTCTGTGAAGACAATGAGCAGTGATTGTCAGCAATGCTTGGATTAGTTCCCTATCGCCGCTATGACAAATGACCACAAACTGAATATCTTAAAACAAGATATATTTATTATCTTGAATTCCGAAGGTCAGACTTCCAAGATGGATCAATAAGAGGCTCCAGCAGAGAACCTGTTTCCTCACTTTGTCCAGCTTTTAGAGGCTGCCCGCATTCCTGGTCCTTGACCCCTCGTCTCACGCCAACCTCTGCTTCCATGGTCACATCTCCTTCTCAGATACTCCCCCCGCTTTCATTTAGAAAGACTGTTGTAATTACAGCAGGTTCACTTGACAATCCCG
>NC_138373.1:50378874-50479504 GCF_054177405.1 Leptonychotes weddellii
GTTAAGCAAAATAAGTCAATCAGAGAAAGACATGTATCATATGACCTCACTGATATGAGGAATTCTTAATCTCAGGAAACAAACTGAGGGTTGCTGGAGTGGTGGGGGGTGGGAGGGATGGGGTGGCTGGGTGATAGACATTGGGCAGGGTATGTGCTATGGTGAGCGCTGTGAATTGTGTAAGACTGTTGAATCACAGACCTGTACCTCTGAAACAAATAATACATTATATGTTAAAAAAAAAGAAGAAGAAGAAGAAGATAGCAGGAGGGGAAGAAAGAAGGGGGGTAAATCGGAAGGGGAGAGGAACCATGAGAGTCTATGGACTCTGAAAAACAAAATGAGGGTTCTAGATGGGAGGTGGGCATTAAAGAGGGCATGTTCTGCATGGAGCACTGGGTGTTATACATAAACAATGAATCATGGAACACTACATCAAAAACTAATGATGTATGGTGATTAACATAACATAATAATAATAAAGAATATGGGGATAATACTTTCCCATGGTTCAAAGACGAGAAAGTTTAAAATTGTCACCAGTAGGTGACAGTTCTATTGTCTTCTATTTGTTCCCACACCTGGCCACTTCCACTGCGACCTCTGCCCCCAAGGGGTAAAAACTATCCTTATTTTCCATTTCCATATAGACACACAAATATATGTTTCTCCTCTTCCCGTTTTTTGGGTTTTTTTGAACTTTTTTAAAATTTAAATTCAATTAGTTAACATATAGCATATTATTAGTTTCAGAGGTATAGTTCAGTGACTCCTCAGTTGTATGTAACACCCAGTGCTCATTCCACCACATGCCCCCCTTAATGCCCATCACCCACCTTTTAAACATGCATCTTTTTTTTTTAAACATGCATCTTATATACACTATTCCACTCCTTCTTGTTTTTTTCCCATTAACAATTTACCTTGGAGATTTTTATATGTAGAGAAGTCAATTTTAAAACCATATTCCTTAAAAAAAAAAGCTTCAACCATATTGCTGGCTCTAGATTAAAATGCTGTTTGTTCCACTAAAGGATTTCTACATAGGCTGCAGAAAGGTACGAAATTCTACATTAGCAGTTCTCCTTCCCTCTAGATTCATAAATGGCCAAACATACCATTTCTAATTGAGGCCTGCCCCTACAAGAAGAAAAAAGTAATCAACAAGTAGGTCATAAATGGATTTTTCCTATTTTGCCTTGTAATGTAAGTGCTTGGCAATTATTTTTGATTGTAATGTAAGTGCCTGATGTTCACCTTTTGATGGCAGAGGGCTCCATTTCAAAGATCCATCTCGAATAAACATATGGCCAGCCACAGCACTAGCCAAGGAACCGGGCTGCCCAACCATGGAGATCCCTTGTTAGAAAGCCCTGGGTAGCCTAGATAACTGACCACTTGAATAACCCTGCTTCTCCCTTCCTGCCCTTTAAATCCCACACTTAAGTGTTTTCAATTCACCAATAAAGAGCGAGTCCTCAAAACCCTAGGCCCCCCACCCTTGGACCCAATGAAGGCAGAACCCCATGGTCTCTCTCTCCCTGACCTCAGTGTGTGGCCCTTGGATGTGCTGTATACCCTCCAGGACCTGTGAGTAATGAACCCTGTTTTTTCAAAGTTCCCTGATGGTTGTTGCTGAGGTGAGATCTGCATCCTGACAAGAACCACAAGGCCTGGGGCACCTGGGTGGCTCAGATGGTTAAGGTCATGATCTCCAGGTCCTGGGATGGAGCCCCACATCGGGCTCCCAGCTCAGCGGGGAGCCTGCTTCTCCCTCTCCCTCTGCTTGTACGTACTCTCTCTCTCTCAAACGAATAAATAAAATCTTTAAAAACAACAACAACAAAAAAACCACCACAAGGGCTGGGTCAGCCACAATATGGGCTCTGGTAGGGGAAATGTATACAGGGGAGCGGGGAGGCACCACGAGCATTCAGGGCCCAGGTGAGTGTCCCAGGCACTTCCAGCCAAATCCATCAGGATCAATAGGCTGAGACACAAAACACACCCCCACCAAATATTTCAATTTTAGAATGAAAGTAGATTCATGCTTGTATTTGAAGAGACACAGAGACAAAAGCAGAGCGAAGAACGAGAACTTAAGTGTGCAACTCCCCTAGGTGTGTGACAAGTGCAAGACTCTTCCCTTGTCCCCTAATAGTATTGTATATTCAAGCAACCTTGAAATGAAAAGTACCCCTGACATGCCACAAGCAGCATTCCACTCTGGTGAGAGAAAGACAGGTCTTACCCGGTGAACGCTGTTAGAATAATGTGAAATTTCAGGCAGGTAAGAAGAAGATTAGATTCCTACCCTGCACAACACTCAACATTTCAAATGAATAACAAAGTTAACACAAGCCATGAAAGAATAAGAAAGGAAAATGTACTTAAGTGTTTGAGGGGTCTAGGTCTTTCTGAGCAAAATATAAAATCGGGGGAAAGTCTGGCAGGTTTTGTGCATAAAAATTTAAATCTCCTGTAAGCCAAAAGCCATCATGAACAAAGTTAAAACAGAAACACTCAAAGGAAAGAAACGTATATGCTAAAGAATGCACATCAATGATGCACGTATCCCTGGCCCATCAGGAAAGATGACTAACGATTCAACAGAACGGGGACAAACAATATGGAAGTGCAATTCACAGGAAAAATACAAATAACAACTAAACATATGAAAATATGCACAATTTTAATACTCGGGTGCACATAAATGGGCAAAAATTAAGATTCACACTATTTCATGGAAGAATATGAGGTTACAGGTGCTCTTATACCTTGCTTTTGGGACTCAATTGATTAACAGCTTTTTGGGAACACAATTTAGCAGCATCTACCAGAATTTAAAATGTGTGTTCCCCTTAACCTAACAATTTTACACCTGGGAGTCTCTTACAGGTGTGTAATGTGCACGAAGGTACAATGTTCTTGGGCCTGTTGCTTAACCTCTCTGAGACTAAGCCTTTATTGGTAAAGTGTTTATTATAATGGTGTGTACCCCATTTGGTTATTTTTAAATGAGGTAAATTAGCCCACGGCCTGGTACAAAATAAATTTCAACAAATGTTATATACTGATACTATTACCATCATTACCACTTAATTATCATAGTTATGTTTGTCTACTTATAAATTATAAACAAGATGTACATCAATGGAGAAATACATGATGAAAGAGCATGCACATATATGTACATACAACTCTCTAAAAGGTGCAAGCAAAATTATATAAAATATGTACAGATTATTTGCTTTTATTTAACAGTCTGTGTGGGTGTGCGTGTGTGTGTGTGTGTAAAGGGGAAGAGTGAATGTGTTTTATAAAGGTCTAAAAAGACACCAAGCTGTTATTAATGCCTGAAGTATTGGAACAAAGGGAAAAAGTGAAGATAAACTTATACTTTACCCTGCGTCGTTCTGTAGTGATTGAATTTTGACATTTCTGAACAGCCAATATAAACTGGCATGGTCTCTCCAAGACCAGTGAACTCGACTCATCTAAAACCATAACAACTGGACCATAGGACTTCAATTGTAACCAATTTGATAATTTCTCAGATTAGAAATGACAGAATATAACCTATAATCTAGATTTTGCACACCATTTAGGATGGTGAAGACTTACATCTAATTTTTCTAAACGGGTTCTTAAGATGAGCTTAAGTTTTTTTGGAAAATCATCTTATTGCTAACAATGGCAGATTAATGAGGCATTTCAGAATAAAATTATTTCATCATATTCTGATTAAGGAATTCTTCATTTGAGAAACCTATAAAACTTTTATATTCTTAATACCATACATACAAATTATTAATAATATGCTGACATAATGGAATTCTCTAAAAGGATCTCCTGTTGTAAAGATAGTGGTCCCATGCCCTCACCCCGGGGACTCCTGTCAGTGGATCAAAGTCTCCCTCCTCTTTCCTGGGAGGCACTGTCAGGGGGATCTCACCAGAGCTTCTGCCTTATTTTAAAGACTCGCTATCAAAAGACATGCCCATCAGGATACCACATATACCCTAAAAGAGATCAATTTATAGGTAGCTCCTTTCCACCATTCTATTAAATGAAACTACGCCCTTCTGTTTCCAACTCAAGAAAATTTGTTAAACGTAAGTCATCTTTTGAATTGGTAAAAAAAGAAAAATATATAGGAAAATAAAAAAATTTTTAAGATTTTATTTATTTATTTGAGAGAGTAAGAGAGAGAGAGAGAGCAGAAGCCAGGCAGGGGCAGAGGGAGAGGGAGAAGCAGACTCCCCACTGAGCAGGGAGCCCCACGCGGGGCTCAGTCCCAGGACCCCAGGATCATGACCTGAGCCGAAGGCAGACGCTTAACCTACTGAGCCACCCAGGTGCCCCCGGAAAAGAAAATTTTACCAAAACAATTCTCTGTGATATTAAATTCTACTCAAGAAACAAGCGGGTTTGGTACGACTGCAGAAATTTCACCCGACACAATACCGTTGTCACAAAACCATTAAAAGGAAAACTGTCATTCGCACCATTTATTATTTATATTTGCCAGACTCTGCTACAGTTCAGATACTCTCTCATTTGCAATTCAGACTACCTCTTACCCTCTTTACAGGGGAGGACTCTGAAGCTTAAGAAAATGAGGTACTTTTCCTCAAATCTAGCAGAGGTCTTCCTCCCATCCCCCGTTCCTCACCTTTCCACATGTCACCATTCCACCACTGACTGGGGCTGATGAGAGAGGAGGTTAAAATACCCGTCATCAGAATCTGATAACAATATCCTAAGGTACTGTCATAATTTTTTATTTGTATGTGTCAAGAAATAAATCCATGTACTCTTTTTACCCCTGCAGACATATTTACAGCATTAAGTTAATCCACTTCGTTCACTACCAGAGTGGTATTGCTGCTAAAACAATTCAGCCTTCATTCCACAAAACTTGAAAATAAATGTGGTAGTGATTTCTTTCCTTCTTTTAGTGTTTACTCAACAAAAAGTCTATTTCAAAGGAAGGAAACACAATGAGTGTTTACAGTGCATATATGCCTCTAAGGTTAATTCACAGAAAATATTTTTAACATACTTTTTCAAAAACTACGTGAATGAATGTACATAAAACGGATAACTCCATAGCATAACAAATTAGGAATTTTCCAGAACCAAATATGCTTCATGACTATGAACACAGGCCACCTGTAAAATAACCAACATTCTCACAAAATAATTTTTAAGTCTTTTGCGATCTACGATCATATCTAACTTTTGATACCTATCACATTGTTAGTTCATACTATTGACTACAGACAGTAGCACGTCTTCTACCAAAAAAAAAAGTATCTCGAAATTCTGAACTTTCTGAAATTTTAATTATCATTAAAAGATGTAATACATTTTTAATGCTACAAAGTCTGTTTTCTATATAAATTATGTTGCTTTTGGAATTGAAACAAAAAAGTAACACCAGATTTTGGTGAAAATGTTTATGTACCCAAGTTACAAATAAAGTTATATCTTTGAAAAAGAATATTTGATGCTCAAAAGTCTACATTCTCCCAGCTGAAAACCATTCAAAAGTCATTTTTTTGAGTACACTTGCTGTAAATTAATCTTTCCCCTTCCTCAGTTCCTAAGATTAATTTCTGTTGCAAGGGTTCTAATGAAGTTCAGTTAAAGTTTAACTCAATAAAAACCAGGTTCTGAACATTTTAATTTAGATACAAACCTATTTTAGTCAACTGATGATTGAATTACAAATCATTCAGGCAAATTATGATTACTTTCTGTCATGCATATTTCTCAAAAATAGGAACATATACATTTTCCACAATCTTGAATATATTCCTTTGTGTGTATGTGAGACTAGAAGTTCTCTTCAATTAACAATACCACTAAACTGAAATCTTTTAACCTAGTTTCTAACTATGATGATGTCCATGTATCTCCTATCATTAAATTCATCACAACAAAACACCTGCTACTCTGGATGTTACCACCGTTACCTGTCATGTTCTATATGTACTACATCAGCGCATGGATAGGGCAATTGTATGGTGATAAAATAATATATGCTTTAAAAAAATGGAATGTCTTACTTCTTCAGACTACGTGACTCAAGTTTTTCATTTGTATAAACTTCCAACTATGGTGTTCATTTTGATTAGAGACAATACAGAATGACACAGGAATGTTGTTTTCAGTGATACAAAGTACACTGATAGGGCATTTGTAAGAAGTCCTCTCCCTCCACCCGCTGATACTCGCCTACTGTACTGTTCCTCCAAGGTGATTCAAAAACTAAATTGTCTGCACCAGACTTGCCTCACATCTTGCTAAAAATGCAGACTTCTCGGCCCCATGGCTGCTGGTGTACCCTCTCTCGGGGCGGGGGGGGGGGAGGAGGAGTCTGGGATCTCAGTTGACTCTTCTAAAAGCTATGCTCTGAAAACCATTTTTATGCTGTCCCTATCCTCAAAGTAAAACCACAAAGCATTAAGTGGATTTAAAGATAATTTTTAATTTTCAAACTGTACAAACTGCGTTTTAGAATATAGGGATAAGGCACTACCATAAATCAAGAAATAAAACTAAATGTTACAGAAATCTCAATCTTGTGTTATTTAGCATTTTAGTATAGCAGAATAACATGGTAAGAGGATAAAACAGCATAGAACAGAATGCTGTGTTTAAGAAATTTTAAGCAAAACCAAAGTACATTAATTACTCACAGAGATTTATAGTCTAGGGGCATAAAAGTCAATATAAAGGTGATTTAGTAATACGCCTGGAAATTGCATGTGTAAAAAGAGTTTAGTACTTTTTAAGCACTTAAAAAGATATCAATCTTCATGTATCAGAGGACAAGCATATTAATTAGGTAAAAAAAAAAAAAATCCCAGTGCCTGATTTCAAATACCAACTCCAAAGAACTAGACCAACAGGCCTTCTATTACTAAAATACCTGCATGTTACCCTGTCACCAAAATATTAAAAAAACAGAAACCCTAACACATCCAAGTTAATATCACCAGTAAATGGAACAAATCAAAAGTCCTGCTGAAGAGTGCATAAATGAAATCTAATCATGAGGAAATATCAAACAAACCCAAATTGAGAGACTTTCTACAAAGGAACTCCCCTATACTGTTGGAAATGTCAAAGTCATGAAGCATGAAGAAAAATCAGGGAGCCACTCTAGACTGGAACTGTAACATCTGAACCAGGACTGCGTCTGGTCTGGGAACATGGATGTGGTTTGTTCCTAACACCCTGCTGAGGAGGTTTGTGTGAGGCCCAGAGTCTAGAGAAAGGTACTGTATCAACATGAGTTTCCTGATTTGGGTCATTGTACTGTGGCTGTGTACGAGGATGTCCTTGTTCTTAGGAAATATATAGTGGAGCCATCACAAGTGAATGTTTTCAACTTACTCTCAAATGGTTCACAAAATACAGAGAGAGAGAGAGAGAGGGAGAGACAGAGAAGGAATACTACATCAAATGGGGCAAAGTGTTAGGGGTGGGGAATTCAAGGGAAGACTATCTAGCATTCTTGCAACTTTCCTATTAAGTTCAAAATTATTTCAAAACAAAAAATGTTAAAAATATTCTTAAAGCTGTCAATAGGAACACTAAACAAAAAAATCTAAAAATTTTAGAATGTTTTTAAGCTTCATATCTAGAGGAACTACTTAAGTCTACTTGTTTTGTAAATCTAGACTAAAAACATGAACAAACTGAATTTTCAATTCCATTCAATGCCTTCATACTAGAAATTACAAAACTGTTATTTTTTTCTTCTATCAGTTATATGTCTATTCCAGATCACTATATAGGTTAATGGAAAATACTTCTACGTTTTACACATTCATTTGAACAATATTTCAAATGCTGATTTCTATAGCTATTTTTTCTTACAGTTATTTCCTTCCTTTCCTTGTGCCTTAATGATTTATTTTATCAGTTTCATTTCTGTAATTGATTTTGAGTGTATTTGAAAAGTTTTAAACCAGAATGTTATTTAGTGGCACTGATTCACTTGTATACACAAGTAACAAAAAAATCCTGCCGCATCGGATTACCAATCCATGACATTTTAGAATTATTTTGCAATGTGATTTCCTAGCCAATCCAACCTAACGATCGTGTCAGAGGTCTTACTGTGTAGGGTGGAGAGAGGTATGATAGGAAAAAGACGCCAGTTCCCTTCAACAGTCCTCAGCACACAGTTGGCACAAAATAAATACTTGGGGGGTGCGGGTTATTGTATGATTCCATATCACTTGCCATGTCTCATCAGAAACCACAAGACAGTGGCGTACCAAATAGATGCTTACAAATCCAAAGATGAGACAATAATGCTCCTGAGAGTCTACAGAGGTTAAGCAATAAAAGCTTTTGGTGAAAATGACTTTATTTTGGCATACTTCTAAAAAATTAAGTTATAACAGGGTTGTTGGTGTTGTATTAGTATCAAGTTAAGGCTATGAAAAACAAAAGAAAAAAAAGACTTGCACGCACTGTACATATTGTATATCAATCTTTAAAGCTATGAAAAACAACCAGAATTTTGTGGAATGTCGCCAAATATAATTGAAAGTTGCTAGTATCACAATTTCTTGATATATGTTTTTCAAATGCCAAGGCCTACAGGATTGAATGGAAGTTGTCTTTGATTCATGTCCTGGTTTGCCTACTGAAAAAGGAGAGTTAGGGCGACTTCAGGAGAATTTCAAAAGATGCAGGCGCAGAAAACAAGTGCAAAGGAATTCAAATACTTTCTCTTTCAAATCAAACTCTCATTTAAGCACTTTATTTTTTACCCAAGGGACAGTTTAGAATTAGTTGAATATCGAAGATAACTGAAGATAAACTAAATCTAAAGTTTAGGGATACTATGCTAACAAAGGTCACTAAATAATAGTTTGATGCATTTTCATTTTTATTAAAGTTAATCACAATTCCTACCTCAGGATATTCCACAACTAAAGGAGAAAAAGAGTTATTACAGCTGCTTGAAGGGAGTACAGGTTGAATGAACACACATTTTAGGAACAGCATTTAAAATATTTTTTGTAAGACAGGCATCTGACAGGATCAAGATGTACATGAGCTTCTTATGCTATGGCACCAAAGGGAAAAACTCCCCGGAAATTTCTTCCATATAAAAATTCAAGATAAAAACGGATCAAGTAGTGTAAAGGCAGAATGAACATTTGCATTTTGAGAATTAGTAACCTCATACATAGAATACACAGTGCTCGTTAAAGCATTCAGCTGCAGAGAAATATTAAAATGTAATAAAGGAAATAGCACCTTTTAAAAATCACGTTATCTAAAATTAAAGTTTGCAAAACTATTCTGAACTGCAAATCTCCACATGAAGAAAACTGAGAAGGTGGTACCACAAAACAGAACAGTTTGGAAAAGTGTAATGTTACATGTTGATTGCAAGCACAAACAGTACAGAACACTGAAAACCAAAATTCCACCTCCATATCTGTAGTAGGCAAAAAAAAAAAAAAAAATCCTTTTCTTTTAAAGTCACACATCTAATATTCTCTCTAAACTGGGTCAGTAGGCAGCATACCTTACTGTAACGGGAAAAATAATTAAAGGGCCTACTTAAGAATTAAAGCAGTACTGAAGTATCTTCAGTCTATCTACTAAACACATGGACAGGAGGTTTATTATAAGACTTCTTGCTTGAAATTCAATGGAATTCAGAATAAAATGAGTCTGTTAGGTCATACCCCAAAACTTTTCATTACCTAAGTCCCACAAGGGGATTATCAAAACATGATTTTTATTAGATGATTCCAGGTATAGAGGTATACAGAAGCCTTTCTCAGCCAGAGTTCTGACTATAACATTATGATCAGACCCAATGTTATTCTTTTTTCACAAGTGAGGCAAAGTATACACTTACATTCTTTCTAATCCCTTAAAATCCTTACAGTTGAAAAGGTTGTCCTTGAAGGTTAATTCAAATAAAAACAAATTTGCTTAGCGGTATATGTAATTTTAACAGCCTAATCATATATGCAAAGAATATCTTCCAATTGTGATATCTACTTGATAGCTACTTTATCAAAAGTCCTATCAAAGCAAATTACGTCTATGTTTTCCAAAATGATTATTAATCAAAAATGCTGCCTTATAACTTTTAAGAAACAGATCTTGGGTTCAGGAAATACCAATACATCATTAACATGTTATTATAATTCTGCATTTACTTTCATTTATAAATATCACATAAATACCACTGGCAAGTATCATAATGTTAAATCATTAAACTAATTTGTAAATATTGATTTAAAAACCTTGGAGCATACACTGCAAAAAAAAATATTAGTAAAATTTTTTTTTAAAAAAGGTTTTTTTCCCATTATTTTCTTAATGATCATCACCCACCCAGGAGTTGGTAATAAATACGTGCATAATTCTTATAGAAAATGTGAAGACAAATATTGGCAAATACCGCATGTCACGTTATATTTCTAAGAAATCATACAATCTGTAGTATTTCATAAAGTTGTTTATTCTTGTTATTAAAACTTGGACTCAAGTAATCCTGGTTATTCTGGAAAAAGCACCTTGTTAACGGGCATCATTTAATCATCCTTTTCTACAATCACCTCTCCGTGAAGCACCTTTCTTCTTTGGCGTAACATATGAAAATAGAGTTGTGGGAACACTAATGGAAAAAAGAAAACAAAGGAGGATGCTGTTGACCTTATACTTGAAACCTCTCACATGTACACACTCTGAGGGCAAGCACAGCATCCCCCGCCGCTGCCCACCCCCCACCTCTCCTACCTCCCCCCTGCCCCCCCAACAGAGCTCAGGCTGAGAGCGCAGGCCGAGGCCCACACACCATCGGCCTCTGCAGTTTCCAGGCTCGCCTCCTTTTATGGTGGTTTTCACAAATTGAAGGTTTGTGGTAACCCTGCCTTGAGCAAGTCTCCTGGCACCGTCTTTCCAACAGCAGGTGCTCACTTCGTGTCTCTGTGTCACATTTTGGGAATTCTCACAATATTGCAACCTTTTCCATTATTATTATCGTACTGGTCATGGTGATCTGTGATCAGTGGTAATGACTCGCTGAAAACTCTGATGATGGTGAGCATTTATTAGCAATGAAGTATTTTTTAATTAAGGTGTGCACACTCTGATGCTATTGCACACTTAACAGACTACAGGATAATGTAAACATAACTTTTATATGCACTGGGAGACCAAAAAGATTCGTTGGACTCACTTTATTGCAATTTTAGCTTTAGTGGTCCAAACTGAACCTGCAATATCTCTGAGGTGTGCCTGTAATGCTGGGGATTCTTTAGCAAAGTTAAGTATCTTGATAAATATACCTTCATAATGACCTGGGATGCTGTGCCAGAATGTTCCAGCACAAGGAACACTGCCCTGCCTGGCCCCCATTTCTTGGGTCCATCAGCTGTCCTGTACCGTGAGGGGTCTCATGAACATATGTGGGTATCTAAGCCCACACAATCCAGCTTCATCCATACCCTTCACAAAGAGCTGCCCCTTGGCTACCCCTTGATCTCAGGGATGTGTATACCGGTGACATGGTTTACCCCTTAGGAGAACAGAACGGGGAAGACGTCTATCCGTGCAGTCCCTAGATGCACACTCAGTGCCTTGTGGGCAACAAATTCCAGGGTCTCAGGTTTCTAAAATGTGGTCTAGAAGGGAGGGGAGGGCCTGTGTGGAGGAGTGATCAGGATCAGTGGAGGGCCAGAATAGGGCCCTCTAAAACAGAGCCCAGAGCAGGAGCCCCTCTCAAATTTTCTCAAATTATAGTGCTTTATAGTGTCAGAGCTAGAGGATGAACAAATTAACATCAGCTATAAACAATACAAATGTAAAAATATTTCTGAGACTGATGGACAGAACGATTAAAACCAAGTAACCTAATGACAAAAAAAAAAAAAAAAAAAGCTCTGGATATCTTGCTTAGGCAACTTTGGTGAACCATTTTTAGAACTTAACCCAAATGGAGCAAAAATGCACAACAGAGTTTATTTATTTTTTTAAATTTAGCTACTGCCCATCCTGATAAATGTAATCATCATACCATACCCAGGGGTCTAAATATACTCAGGTAAAATACACTTAATGCTAACTGATGGATTATTGAAAATACGTCTAGAACATTCTGAGTAGTGTAGCAGAAGTATGGGCTTGAGTTCAAATACTAGCCTTATTTACTAGCTGGGTGATTTTTTTTTTTTTTAAGATTTTATTTATTTATTTGAGACAGAGAGAATGAAAGAGAGAGAGCACATGAGAGGGGGGAGGGTCAGAGGGAGAAGCAGATTCCCCGCTGAGCAGGAAGCCCGATGCGGGACTCGATCCAGGGACTCCAGGATCATTACCTGAGCCGAAGGCAGTCGCCCAACCAACTGAGCCACCCAGGCGCCCTAGCTGGGTGATTTTTAAGCGATGTCTATAACATCCTCCTTGAAATGCCCTCTAATCTGTGATGTCATTATTGAAAACTACCAGCACTTCTTCTGAGTGCTAAAGTACTCAGAGTACTGTTTAATACCTTTAATTAACATACAATTTAATAAACAAAATACAACTAGTTGTATGACTGCTAATATTAATAATCAAGTGGAAAACATCCCCCTGGTGGACTGCTCCAGCAAGTGGGACCCTCATGAAACGGTCAGCAGGGTGAACTGAGAAGCTGCCGCTGACACAGGCCAGAGTCTGCATCTCCCAGGACACCTGAAAACACCCAGCCAACAGTTACTGTTTGATGCTTTCAAGCCATGACCTGCTGGGCCCTGGGTTTCCGTGGAGATGCCGCACTAGTCGTAAGGAAGAGGGGAAGCCGATCCCCAAACCTCTAACTGTGATATGAACAGAAGCGAGCTCTAGCTCTGCTCCAGACATGGCTGGGGAGGTGGACGGTGCTGCAGGTGACCAACCCCTGGGCCCTCCTGACCGTGCCCCCTCCTGGGGGCAATCTGATGAGAGTCAGGCTGAAATGGCAGCAGATGAGGGAAAGGGCAACAGACTGACTCTCAGGTCAGTTTTGATTTTGAAAAAGTTTAAAAGTTGGAGGCCTCAAGGGACTAGCCAGGTTTTATGCTCACCCCCTTTACATAAAATATTTTTTTTACGTTTTATTTAAATATCACGTCAATGCAGATTTTAGATGCTATAAACTTTTCTTATTTCCTTTGTTCCCTCACTGACACCAGAGCCTCTAATTTTATCGAGAAGGGTAAAGAACAGTCTTGCTTTACTTTCACATTCCCTGCTAGTGACTATCAAAATTTGACCTAAAAACCTACCACTATTGCCATTTAAGTGAAATGAGTAAAGCTTCACCAATTCACAGCAACTACTGAAAGGTGATGAGAAATTAGTGAAGAGGCTGAGTTTTTCAAAATATTTTAAGAAAAGCAGCCTCATTATTTTCTACTATATCGAGCAACACACACAAGACTAAAACGTACTCCTAAATAACTTTTCCAAGTGTATGCTCAAGGATTAGACAGAACTGACCTGACATTTTCTAGGGACAAAATGTTTATCTTCAGATAAATAACTAAATGCTGGCAAACAGTTCACTGATGTGTGTTCTATCTTTTCTTTAAAAAAAAAAAAGTCAGATTCAGCTTCTCTCTAAATGATTCTGAGAAAGCAATCATTTGTGTATTGATTTACTTACCTTTTTCCTTATAACTAGGAAAGAGCCCTTTTTGACTCACTCAACTCTTCCATTATTTAAAATTATGACTACACGTGGGGTTGAACAGAGGTTTTGATGTATTTGTAAGCCATCATGTCTCATTGTTTATTACACTAGCGTATCATGATACTTCACGAAACATTCGCAGCATATGCTTAATCAAAGTACTAATGACCGTATACTTACATGGTATATATGAGGCCATGGTTATAAGAAGAAAATAGTAGTAGTCAAAAGAGACATTGTATTTATTAGGAAGTCTTATCGAAAACATGCCCGTCTTCTTCACATATGGTAAGGCAGCATATATTGTAAGAAGTTCACCAACAACTCCGACGGGATATAAGATGATAAAAAAATTATATCTGGAGAAAGACAGACCCCAGAGAATTATTTTTCTAGAATAATGATTGGATTTGACATCATCGTTCTTTTGCTACTATTGCCTTTAAACTTAAAAATATACATATTTACAGTGCCCCTCACAGGAGGTTAATTTTTTTCTACTTTAATCATTTGCTTATAAAGTTAATTATCCTCCTTTTTTCTCATAGCAGTTTCCATTTTAGATGGCAAGATCTTAGTAAAACAAGAAGTCAACTTACTTTACAGTACTGAAATATTGGTATATGTGTTAACAATGTATATGTATGTAGTTTTGTATTGTAAAGGACATAAGTGTTGTAAATACTATATTGTAAAGTACCTGTAAGTATTATAAGGTATTGTAAAGGTAACTTCTTTGACACTTGGAATCAAAACTGAGTGGTTTTTTTTTTTTCCCTTCAGCTAGTCATTTATTGATCAAGTGCTGTGCTTTAGAAGACTAGTTATGATCTTAATTTCATATCTAAATCTTGAAATTACCAAAGTGGTTCTTGGAGGCATTTGGAAACCCCTTTGTGGCTACTAATTAAAAGAGAATTAATTACTACTTCAGAAAACTGAAATAATACTACTAAATACATATTTATATGTTTAGTGTATTTAATATATAAATAATACTAAAGTATCAGTAACTACTAATGAATATATTGTCTAAAACTAAAGTTCTCATAACAAAACAGGTAAGACAAGTTGTTTCCAAAATTCCCACATTAAAGGAACTGTCAGTGTGCTTAAAACAGCTGAGAAAATTCTGTTCAAAATCCCAAATCACAGTTTGTTCATTTGGGCTGTGGCAAGGTCTTTAATGCCCAGTAGGCCAGCCATTACTCTTGCCTAAGGTGAGGGGAAGGTTCTACAGGTTTCTATGGGCCTCCAGCAGGAAGAGCTTCAAGGACCCAAGGCAACAACCTTTCTCCATTAAAGAAAATCACTTTTCTCCAAGGCAGTTACCACAGAAAATAAAGGTTAAAATGTTGGTGGACAAGGAGAGAAATCAAATTAATCCGCATTTTATTTCATCATTTAGTTGGCATTAAGATATTTGTAAAGAAATGTTAAATTTATCAGTATGAGAAACTTGGAGACAACTTAAAAATCACCTTATTATTGTATGTCAAGGATATACACAGCTAAGAGATGGTGCGGGAACAGAATTATTTGCCAAAATAGATTCAGTGGTAAAAGGAAAGACCAATGATCCTTTTACTGTCCCTGTTTATCCCCTCCTTGCCGTGGGTATATCACCTGCTTTCTTCCTAGTCTTGTGTAGTTATTCATATATTATTTAAATTACTCTCTTCCAATCTTAATTTCCTAGCTCAATTTAAAAATCATATAACAACATTTTATAATCCCTTCTCAAGTAAAACATTCAAACTTATTTACATAGTTTTTAAACTTTATGTGACTCTCCAATGATTTTTCTGGAAGCACTGTTCTTCAACAGAAAAAAAGCATTATCACTCCTCGAGTAAACTAGTTTTTAAAGCCTTCAGCCACTGATTATTTTTAATGCAATGAGAACAAATTATATAATTTACTTTCTTTGCACTTGAAAAAGATTGCATGTCACCAGCTCTGTAAGTTTTGATGGCAGCATGAGAAATTAAACTACCTATTCAGAAAAAGAACTCCTCGTTAAAGATTCCTAATTGTTACCTAAAAATTTTTTTGAAGGGAATGCATTTTTGAAATTAACATGGAACATAATAACACACAAGTGCCTATTCAGTGGACTTTTCTAGGAACACTTCTAACACGTAAGTAGAATTGAAGTATATTCAAACCGTCACAGTAGGCCAGCTATTTATAAATAAGAAGCCATTCTTACCGTGAAGTTTTATTTGAGAATGACAGCTTCAACATTTGACTATAAATACAAATATTATTTCAGATTTTTTAATGAGGTTGGCAAATATATATAGATGGTTGGAATCTTTTATGATTTTTAACATGCAATATAATTACTCATGATTATGATTAACTGACATGTATTATGCTAACACGTACATTTCAAAATTGAGAGATCTTGTAGTACTTGGTTTAACATTAATGCAATTGACAAAGGATTTCTAAACAGCAAATTTAAACATGTTTTGAACTTTTCCAGAAATTCAAGACATGCAAAATGCATTCCAAAAGGCAGACAGACAAAACATTAAAGACCATTATTTTTCACAAGTAAATTTTACAAATACAGTAAATGAAGAGACTATATCATGAATTAGTATTTTCAAAGGTGCTGGAGGTCCAGAAGACTGAGGTCATGCAAGACGCAAGATGCACTGAGATGGATTCTAGGATTAGTCCGGCAACACTCCAAACTGCCAACCGTGTGAAAGGCCCAATCACTCAAAGTGAAAAAGTGCTCGGTTACAATAAGAATAAAACCAACCTAACATATAGAAATGGGAGCGCAGCCTTCTTATGAGAAACAATAGGTTTCAGCTCAAATTATAATTTTAAAGCATTTCAATAAACAAAGTGGTAAGCCACAAAAACTGTCTACAAAGGAGCGAGAGCATATAAAAAAGTCTTAAGAGTATAAATATAATTAACAGTGATTATCCTTATGGAGGAGGATTATAAGCAATTCAAAAGGTCTTTTTTCCCTTCATATTGGACTTTTTATATATTATATAGCTCATTATATTTGAACATGTATAATATATAAGTTATGAAAAAGGAGTAATAACAAGAAAAAGTATTAGGCTTTTATTATACAGGGATCAAAAACAAATCTGACACTGGTTGTATGTTACCTTCAAACAAATTAGGAATGTGTTAATATAAATATCAGAGTTTTAAAAAATAGACATATGGACATAGTATTGTTTATAATATCTCAAAACAGGATTTATAATATTGGCAAACTGGAAATGATCTAAATTCGGGCAACAGAGAACAGGTCAGTCATACTATGGAATATTGGGCAGCATTAAGAGTTACAAGTAGATCTAAACATTCCTGTTTTGATATAAAAAAAAAAAAAGAGCTCCAAGATATAAACAAAAAGCAAACATAATGTCATTCTATTTATGTTTTTAGAAACTCATGTTTGTGTGTTCACATTTTCGTTAATATGAAAAAGTGTGGACAGGTAAACTCCAAGCTTTTTCCCTCCAGGGGAAAGTAGTGGTCAGGGAGGAGTATAAACAGGAACTTGCCATGTTGAGTCTATATATTTCTGTGCTTTTTTGAATTTCTTACAATGAAAACGTATTACTTCTGTAGTTGAACAAAAAATTTAAAGAATGAAAATACCGTCAAACCCTTTTACTTTACCTATGTGGAAGAGACATATAAGGGACAGATATATAGGGGATATAACTGTCCTCCCCCAGCTGCCTCCTTGCACTTCCCACACCTGGCATCTCACATATCTGTTAGTTGTTTTATTTTTTTGGTCTCCTATGTCTCAAGAGGACAGAGTTTTTCTTGTTTTCAACCCTGCATCTCAGGCATGCATTCAGTACACAACACGTGTTATTGTTGTTGTGACTCTAAGTACAACCCAGGAAACAAAAGGAACAAATCTACACTGGTTTGTGATCTGTTCTTCAAATTGCAGTCTTGTTTTTATAATAACTTTGTAAAATATTGGTTGCTCAAAGAATTCAAACTTAAAAAAAAACAGAACATCTTTCACTTTAAAAATATATTTAGGGGCACCTGGGTGGTTGGTTAAGTGGCTGCCTTCGGCTCAGGTCATGATCCCAGGGTCCTGGGATCGAGTCCCACATTGGGCTCCCCGTTCTGCAGGAAGCCTGCTTCTCCCTCTCTCTCTGCCTGCTCCCCTCTACTTGTGCTCGCTCTCTCTCTCGCTCTCTGTGTTAAATAAATAAATAAAATCATTTAAAAAAAAAAAGGATAGATATATTTAGAGCCATTGAAATATAAATTTTGTCCACATTCCAAAAATACAGCTTAAGTGTGACTTTCAAAAATGTCTATCTCTGCAAAGAAACTGAGATTGTATACATAAGATACTAAAAATTGTGGATACTAGATTATTAAAATGATTTAAATCATTCAGAAAAAAATGCCATATTTTTGGCACAGAATTTAATATAATTCAAAAAAATTATAAGTTTTGCTTCCAAAGAAAAATGAATGACCAATTCATGTTATGTAAGGATACTGATATAACTTGTCTGGCATTGGTTTTACTCAAAATATGTATTAATGTGATTTTTCTCTGATCATTAAATTAAGCTTTTAGAATTCAAGTTATAGCACTGCTAATAGCCAAAACACAGCATCCTGGCATCATGGGCTAAGACACAAATTTTCCTTCTCTGGTGTTAGCTCAGCACACACAACACGCATGCACTAGTGAGAAACTAAACGGCAAGACATCGCCACCTGGCCCATTTAATGAAGTATGGCAAGTGGTCGAGAAGACTGAATGTGTAGAAGGAATAGCGAGTGATCTCTGTCACAGTCCACACGACCAGAAAAAGCACCACGCTCTCCTCATTCTGGATCTGCAGAACCACAGAGAAACCCACAGTGTGGTTTAACCTTCAACATTTTTCTCCATGAAGATATCTTAGTTATTTACTATGTGTCTTTGACTACACTGGAATGTCAGGGGCAGACAGAGGCAAGACAGAAAACTTAACGCTGTCACCATTACATAATTCATGACAACACACAAATATGTCCTAGGCACAGGAATGGTCACATTTCTACTGGTTTCTCTTTCTCAGCCTTTGTTCCGGCCGCTAACTCAACCAACCCGTGACAACATCACCCCCTCAAAACCAGCGTGGGAACAATCTGATGCTCCAACTTTCTATGGGTCGTCTGAGGGTACCCAACCTACTAGAGCACTAGCTACTGCATATGTCCACTTGTCTTTTGTCCTGTGACCACCATTGAATTCAGGGCCTCACCGTCTCTATCCACGCTACTGTAACAGCCTGCTAAATAGCCTCTCCACTCTTTATTCTCTTCATGAACAGACGTCTTCTCTTAAGCACAAAACAAACAAAAACACATTTGGAAGCAGTGATTCTGTGATGTAAAAGCTTCTTTGGCTCTCTATTGCTTAACAGAAGAAAAGGATCGTATTCAAGGTTCTCTGCAATCTGGAGCTCAGGAATCTCCCCAACTTCATCTGCAATCTCTCAACCTCCCACTACCAGATCTCTCTCTCTGGTGACACCAACTTAGTATTATTTCCAGAACATGCTCTGAACGTTTGCATCTTAACACACGCTATTCCCTCCAATTAGAATGCTACTCACTCCCTTGTTAGTTCCCACGGGAAACCCTTTCTCACCCTTTATGATCCAGCTAAAGCATCACGCCCTCTGAAAAACTTTTCCCAAACCCCTCCTTTCGCCCTGAGCAGTTATTTGCTCACTTTCCTTGTTCATATCTGTATTATAACACTTGCCGATTTGTATGAAAGTCTGTCTGCCTGACTCTTGTGTATGCATCAGTGCTCTCCTTATACATTCCTTCCTCGGGTAAGCCTGCCCTCCCTCCCTAGGTCAGGCTAAGTCCCCAGGTACATGGTAATACATACTCTTATTTCAAAGCACTAACACTAACATAATGAAACAATTACAGTTGACCCCTGAACAACGTGGGGGTTAGGGGCACCAACCCCTGCTGCGTAGTCAAAAAACCCGCATGTAAGTTTTGACTCCCCCAAAACTTAACAACTAATAGCCTACTGTTGACCAGAAGCCTTATCGATAACCTGTAAAAAGTTGATTAACACATATTTTGTATGTTGTATGTTATATATTGTATTCTTACAATAAAGCAAGCTAGAGAAAAGAAAATGTCATTAACAAAATCATAAAAGAAAATACACATAGTACTGTATTTATCAGAAAAAAATTTATAAAAAGAAAAAAATTCTATGTATGAGTGAACATGCACAGTTCAAACGCGTGTTGTTCAAGGTCAGCTGTATTTGGGCAACTACTTGTTTACCACCTCTCCCAGTTACAGGATCCACGAGGCAGGGACTATATTTGTATTAACTGCCAGATCCCCAGCAAAGTCTCAGGTGTAGAACAGCTGTGCGATTAGTATTTGTTGAATGATTCGACATCTGTAAGACTGCCCCCCACTTCCCAACAACCAGTACGCATATAGCCGGAATGGCCCTATCCATTTTTGTAAATCCAGACATGAGCACAATGTCAAATGTATAGAAGTAAATGTTGGCTGAATTAATTAAAGAGGGGTGGAAAGGTACCGGTAGGAAACTCTTGTTGGAGAAAATTAAATAGTAAGACTAAAACAGAGATCCTTTGGAGGATAAAAAAGAGCAGATGGGTCTTTTTTCTCTTGGGGGCTAGCAACCCTTTAGATTCTCTCTCACTTCTTTTCCACAGCTGATGCTGGCCACCCTGTCTGGTCTCTCTTCTTCCTCAGTCTTCAGACTCTTTGTAGTCCCGGCCCGGCTATTATATTCGCTCACTGTCTGGAACAGTCTTTCTTTTATTCTGCTTATGGTGGACTCCTGCTTTTAAACTACACGGCAATCTGAATACAAAGTCTGGCTCTCCACGTGGCCTGCACTCACTGCTAAGTGCACAGCAGTCCCTGGTGAGGGCCCAGGTGGACCGAGGGAGTTGAATGAAAGACGGTGGTCTGGAGAGGCTAACGGGCAGAGTGGTGAGAGAGCAGAAGGGCAGTGATCTGTCCCTGTGCAGACGGGGGCCAGTGAGTCTCACAGGCAAGGGAAGTGAGTGAAGGTATCATTCCAAGCAGACGAGGGACAAGAAAGGCATCTCAGGAATGGAAAGAAGGCCAGAGATCTGTCCTCAAGTAGCCAGGAGACGCCGGAGGCTATCAGAAGGTCAGAAGGGCCCATCTGGGAAATGTTTCTGTCATGGGTTTAAAAGGCCCAGTGTCTTGACATAGTGAGCGTGGTGTGTGTTTGTCTAGAAGGGTTTGAGCCATTAATTAGATTCAGGTCTGTCTCCTGTCATGCCTCAATAAATAATATGCTAATTTCCCCTAAGCTCCCCAGCCCTTCCAACTTTTCATTTAGTCTTTCCCATTTGCTCAGATCTACAGAACTATATTTGCTTTTTACACCTGTTGCTACAACACTCCATGGTGAATGAGGAAAAACACCCTGTTTATAGTGGCGACTTCAATACATAATCAAAGAGAATACACATCAATAGAAAATTTTCAGTTAACTATTTGGCAGAATATGAATATCAATTTTAAAAACTGGGAAACATCAGAGGAGAATAGATTATGGATATAAATATTTAGTTTTGCTTGTGTTTCAAGGTCATTCTACTAATGCACTAAGTCAATGTACAATCACACTTAAATCCAAACCCAGCCCCTTTTTTGTCTAGTGGTTCTGCTTCCTGAAATATAGCAATGTTAGTATTTTAGATTCCTATTAATAAAAAAGCTTTCCTGCAGGCTCATGAAGAGAACCTGTTAGTGTCACTTACTGGTTTTATACTGTGAGTAATGAGCCACACCATAAAGATTCTTGAACTCACTTGGACCCCAGCCACAATCACAGAAGTAGGTACAATTCCTTGAAGAGAAAAACAAGTCAACCATTGCCCTAAAGGCAATTTATACTGACAATAAAAATTAAATCAGAAACTCACCAATTAAACAGTGGACTATCTGTAAGCAAATAAAAAAAATCACAAGTCAATAGCATGCAACATAATATAAATCCCTGCAAACACTGCTTTTCTACAAATCCATAGGTGGTATGTCATCAGCAAAATGAGGCTGATTTTGCTCAACAAATAATTTTTCAAATAAATATTACAATAGGAAAACAGCATCATTAAAAACTTACCTCAAGCAAGGCAAATGTCTGGAAAAATTTAAGTGTCTTCTGAATACTTTTATATAAACCTTTGTGTGTTCCTTTTTCCATATAAAAACGTACCATGGCAATAGCTAAAACCAACCACCTAGAAGAAATAAAAGTATTTCATAAAGTTCTATCAAAATGAATACCAAGGATCTTCCTGAAAATAAATGACATAGTTTATATAGTAACATGTTGTTTTATTATGTTCTCAGTTCATTACTCTATTTAACAAAACCCACAGGAAGAAATGGCATTGTTTTTACATTGACTCTTCAAGGGGGAACATGTTGGAGATCAACTAGATTCAAATGTCAAACAATGTCTCTTTCATGTTTGGTTTCAGCAGACAGACTGAAGAAGTGGTTATTATAAAGCATTTCATAATTATATAAATATTTCTTAAGGTAAAAACCTGTGAGTGTGTATGTATTTATACAAATATATGGTATATATTTATATGTAAGCATAAGTAAAAATCTTTCATAATAATTTTTTTAGAATTTGCACTAAATAATAACAACTGTTGTGCCACAGAAGGCATACAGAAGGTCAGATATGGGCCTGCTTTCAAAGAGTTTGTTTCACAAAAAGCACAAAATACATATACCTTGCCTTTTCAAGCTCTATTTCTATGCGACAGGTTGTGTGCTGTGAATGACCAGCACTCCACACACAAGCTGCACGTGCGAAGACTGGCTTTCTCACCATACACTCAATCTGCTAGAGACACTAATGAGAGTTCATTTTTTTCCAGTTTCCCTCACAATTACAAGAGCACTTTTAAGTTTTAAAAAGTTACGCCATCTGTAACTTTTTAAAATCTTTAGTAACCCACCCACGGAAAGGAGTAGCTACTCCAGGCTTTTTTTTTTTTTTTTAAAGATTTTTATTTATTTATTGAGAGAGAGAGTGATAGAGAGAGAGCATGAGAGGGGGAGAGTCAGAGGGAGAGGCAGACTCCCCGCCGAGCAGGGAGCCCGATGCGGGACTCGATCCCGGGACTCCAGGATCATGACCTGAGCCGAAGGCAGTCGCTTAAACAACTGAGCCACCCAGGCGCCCTACTCCAGGCTTTTTTAATTCGATGGTCTCCAAAGTGTCTACTTACATAGGTTTATGAATGATAACATTATTATATGGCTTTAACTTTTTAATTAAAGAATACTCATAAAAAGGACAAATGGCTTTAAAGATTCCCCACAAAGGAACTACTGATTGAATACGATGAACATGGTCAACAAGGTCAATGGAAGAAGATGGAGGCTTGTGCTTCTCCTCTGGGCAATTCCACTCCTCCTCAGCACACACTGAGAGGAAAGCAGGGATGTACGTTCCTCTGAGGTGTGACAAGAAGTCAGGTAAAATCTGAAATTATCAGCAAGACCTTCCAAAGATGGAAATTTTAATGATACCAACAACGCTGATAATAACATATATACTTTCGGAACGCTTTTAATGTTCTAAATGCACATTTAACATATTAATGTTTCATGCTCACAAATTCCCTGTGAGGAAGGGACTGCTATTATCCTATTTTACTGCTGAGGAAACAGGCAGAAATGGTCACAGAGCCAGGCAGCGGGGGATGTAAACCCACTGCTGAGCTCAGTCTATGCCCTTGAACCACGATGCTGTACTGGTCTGGCTCTAGGTATGTATTGTGCCTTGGGATATTAGCTAATCATAGTATTTGGTATATTTGAATTACAAGTAAATTTTAAAAGTTATAGAGAGAATTATGCTCTAATATTTTAACTGATAGTAGTATGCTATCCAAAAGGTTTGAGGGCCACTGTTATAGATGAGACAGACACCATGCAGAGGTGTCAAGTGACTTACCCTAAGTCTTAAAGTCAACAGTCCAGGTAGAAATAGACCCCTTGAGGTCTCCCAACGCCCCATGCTATTCTCTCTCCATGATACCCTGCCTTTACTGGATTCGACTGATGGTTTCATCCCATATGAGGGTCAATGCTGAATTCTGTGCTGGGCTAATCTGGGTGATGTTTTATATGCCTTCTAGGTTTAAAATATTATGATTTCACCATCTTCAATTCTAAGTCTAACACTAACAATAAGAAAACAAAAAACATATTAAGATGTTTACATTCACATTTTTCATACACTTGTCTCTCTTTTTTTTTAAGGAAAATCCAAATCAGAGTTTTACAAAAGATCATGTTAAGAGGTAATTATTAACCTACCAAAGAATTCATCAAAGGATTCATTAGATGGCAACTTTTCTACATTTTTAAATAGCAAGATATAAAAATCCACGTATTATAACACGGTAACAAATTTTACTGTTGTTCCATAGGTGGCAGTATCGTACCACCTAATACAGTATTAGGCTCTTACCAATTACTAACTTGTTCGGAAATAAAAGAAATTAACACTCTGGGTGGGGTGAGAAAGGACCATGGAGCCATCTATCCTAACTTCTCAACTGTTTTTCAGTCACTGTGGCCAGAAACTTATCTGAACTAATGAGGGCTCACTTTCTAAACCCACCATCACAATGGGATGACAAAGTCTCCCATAGGGGCCCTACATTTAAATTCGCACTTCCTACATTCATCGGTTTAGTAATTGTAATTAAAAAAAAAAAATGCAAAAGCAAGTAGAGCTTCTGCAACTGTGAATTATTTATTTATTTTTTAAAGATTTTATTTATTTATTTGACAGAGAGAGAAACAGAGAGAGAGGGAATACAAGCAGGGGGAGTGGGAGAGGGAGAAGCAGGCTTCCCGCCAAGCAGGGAGCCCGATGCGGGGCTCGATCCCAGGACTCTGGGATCATGACCTGAGCTGAAGGCAGACCTTAACGACTGAGCCACCCAGGCGCCCCTGGAATTATTTTCTAGAAGGTTCTGTTTTTAAATAATAGGCCAGAGCGACTGATTACCTAAATTTGAACCCAGATGGATATGCTCAGTCCTTGAGAAAGTACTCTTTTTGGAAAATATATAAACATGTGCTTTCTATGTAAAAGATTGCTTGCTTTTTGGCTTAATTCATTTCTTTATTCATTCATCATCACGTTCAACATTTATTGCTAAGCCAGGGAGTGTGCTACATGTTGGGAAATAAATAAGACCTAGACCTTGCCTCAAGGAACTATTAAATTAGTTAAGTGGAGAAAACAAAATAGTGCTGTAACAGGAGGTATGAATCATAACTCACTAAACACAGGGCCTTCTTGCCATGTCACTACGCTATGATGACCCTGAAAAATCTTATTGAAGGAGTTCTTTCTTTGGTTGTCTCTGGTGCTTCTTTCTTTTCCTCCTGAGGTTTCTTGGAGACAACCTGCTCCATAGGGAACTTGGCTTATCTACACCTGTATCTTCTTTTTTTATTTCAACACTTCTTTTTAGATTTTAATTATGAACAACTTCGCATATACCCAATGATACAGAGAAGGGTATAAGGAACCCCCATGAGCCCACTGCCCAGCTTCAAGCATTATCATCTTATGGACAATCCTGTATCATCCAAACCTCTATTTGCTTCTCTCTTCACCATCCCCTCCCCTCATTACTTTGAAGGAAATCTCATACCTTCTATAGTTTGATTCATAATAAGAGGATTGCTTTTAATAAACATTACCATAATACCACAATCCCATGTAAATAAAATCTTCAGTCACAAAACATAGAGGCAGGATATAAATTTTCTCAATTGTCTCATAATTTTTAAAATTCATGATTGAAATGAAGTTCATATGTTGTAATTAGTTGCTGTGTCTTTCATGACTCTTAATCTATAGGTTTCCCCTCCCTCCCTCTATCCATTCATCTCTCCTTCCCTCTCTTTCTCGTGAAATTTGTCTGTCGAGAACACTGAGTGGTTTGTCTTGCAAGGTTACCCACATGTCATTTATTATGTTCTCTGTCCCCTGTATTTCCTGTGAAGTTGACAGGTCCATGTGCTTGATCAGACAGATTCACATTCGAGGCTAATTCCTAAGTTATGTTGTGTACTTCCCTAAAGAGCACATAATTTCTGGTCGTCCCTTTTGTTTGTGATGTTAGCACTCACTGCTGATCATTGCCCAGAGCCATTATTTCAGCATTACTGAAAAATGATGATATTCTAATGTTATCATTTCTTCTTGACACCTCCGATAAAGTAACCCTGCGGAGGCTTGTCCCAGAGATGGTCTTTGACATTCATACCATCCATACTTTCATATATTGTTCATTGACACCTCTAAACTTCCTTTCCTAGACTAAATTGAAACTTTTATTTAGCAGCCAATATGTGTTTCAAGGTACTGCACATAGACACTCATGCCAATGGAGTTAAGCTGAAAGGTTCATGAAAGAAAAAAAACAGATAAACTGGATTTCATTAAGAGTAAGACCTTCTGCTCTTTGAGAGACACTGTGAAGAAAATAAAAAAACCAAGCCACAACTAGGAGAAAATATTTACAAATCACATATCTGACAAAGACCTATATCCATACTATATAAAAAACTCTCAGAACTCAGTAATAGAAAAATCAAACAACCTCATTTAAAAAAAGGGGGGGGCAAAATGGGGCACCTGGGTTGCTCAGTTGTTAAGCATCTGCCTTTGGCTCAGGTCATGATCCCAGGGTCCTGGGATAGAGTCCCACATCTGGCTCTTTGCTCAGTGCGGAGCCTGTTTCTTCCTCTCCCATTCTCCCTGCTTGTGTTCCCTCTCTCTCTGTGTCTCTCTCTGTCAAATAATAAAATCTTTTAAAAAATTATAAAAAATAAAAATTAAAAAATTAAAAAGGGCAAAAGTTTTGAACAGACACTGTACCAAAAAAGATACACAAATGGTAAGTAAATGCATGGAAAGATGTTCAGTGTCATTAGTCACTAGGGAAATGCAAAATAAAATCACAATGAGATAACACCACACACCTATTAGAATGTCTAAAATTACAGTGACTGACCATACCAAGTTTTGGTGAGGATATACAGCAGCTCTCATTCATTGCCCATGGGGATGTAAAATGGTACAATCACTCTGGAAAAGTTTGGGCAGGTTCTTAAGAAATCAAGAATCCGACCACCATATGACCCAGCCATTCCACTCAAAGATATTCATCCAAGAAAAATGAAAGCATATGTCCAAAGACTTGTACCTGAATATTCATAGCTTTGTCACGCCCAAAACTGGGAAGAACCAAAATGTCCATCAACAGATAAATGGATAAACAAGCTGGATAAACAAGATCCATACAATGGATCTACCCTCCTCAGGGATAAAATATATGTCTGTTACTTAACATTTTGGGAAATGTATATGCCTGAACCTTGGGTTTGGTGCTCTAATAACTCACACTATGTATACTCTGAAATTATCTTAAGTAGTTTCTCTCTCGGTATCATTCACCTTGCTGATCACTTCATATCCATGATCTTTTTATTCTTTGTAATAATCTAGTAAAGGAGCTGTATTGTTTCAATTTACAGATAAGAAAACTCAGGGTCAGAGAGTTTAAGTAACTTATCTGAGGCTACCCAGCAAAACAGGAGTGAAGCATAGCCTCTAACCAACACCTTATTGTACTATTTACAGATTAAAATCCAAACATGTTAGCAAGGCATTTAAGGCCCTGTGCAGTGGTCCATGCTCCCCATCGAGCTTCATCTTCCCCCTACACTTCAGGCCCACTTGCTATTGCCTGAACAACATGTCTAGGAATGTCACATCTCTGTACCCTAACTCATGCTGTTTCCTCATCCATGCCTATCAAATCCTACTCATCCTTCAGAGCTCAGTTGAAATGCTATGATCTCTACCACAAAGCTTTCTCTGATTCCCCCTACCTGTCTGACCTGTCACCTCTGTCAAGCACTTAACTCATTCTGTCTTTTACTGCAATATATAAATGCCCCCCAGGTTATACTTCTTCAAGGACAGAGCCTAAAATATTTATCTTATGTCTCTCATTTGACCAAGGACAATGCACTTGACACATATGGGCTCAAAAGTCCTGAAAAGAAAAAGAAAAAAAAAAAAAAACCACCAGAGAGAGAGAGAGAGGGAGAAATACTCACTTCTCTGGTCAAATACCTATTATGAACAAGTACCATAAAAATCCTCACATCCTTTAAAGGTGTAATTCTACTCTGGGGAATTCATCCTAAGTGACTAATTTAACAGATACAAATAAAAGCAAAATGTCATTAGAGGAATGAGCTAATCCGTTACTGTACATTAAATCTATACACTCTTATGTAGCCATGAAAGAATATTTTTATGAAAACTATACAGAAATATTTGGTAGGATATTAGGTGAAAATAGAATATATAAAGAGCAGATACCCTAACTGCAATGCTCTATAAGATGCGTTTAGCAGCTTACACTCTAATGGGGGCATGACAGACAATAAGCAACAATACGAAGTAGTAAAATACGGTGTACAGTTATATGGCAATAAGTGCAATGAGAAAAATAAAGCAGGCAAGAGGAATAATAGCATAATGGGGATATATGCTATCTGAATGAAGATATTCACATAAAAGATAAGAAAAAAGGTCATGCTAAGCTTATAAAATTAGGCAAGTTCTTTTTTTATATTTATGTAAATACTTATCTATTATTTTATTGTTTTCAAAACTATTACAAAAATTTAATGTACTTCAAAGTTCTGCTAAAAGAGAAAAACAAATTAAGTGAACAAAAAGAACCTCAGCTAACCCTGTGCTATCCGTACTATTCAATGTATACCTTGGTGTCCCACTTTCCATACTACAACTTTATTTACCTCTGTTCTCCACCACCACCCTCCAATTAGATCAAGAAAATATACCAGGCTTTCTTGCATCTCATGCCTATTTCTAGAATTTATCTCACTCGAAATATCTACTCTCCACATATGCCAATCCTATTCCTTCTTCAAATCTCAGTGCCTCTAAAAGCCTCCCAAGGGTTACATGGATTATTCCATTTTGGTTACCTTTGCTTTTAAACAGAGGGGAAAATGACAAGGGACCTTCCCAATATAGGCAGGGAGACAGATAAGTTTCAGATACAGGGTAATTTGCTGGGCAGGTAGGAAAGATAGGAATGAAGTGTGAGAACACAAAGGAGGGAGCATTTAATTCTGCTCCAGATGGGGCAGAAGACCTGGAAACCTTCAAAGAGGATCGCTTGATTTAGAAATCATATGAGGAACAAGGAGGATATTATACAAAGAGTGAATGGCCTGAGCACAAATGGAGGGAGCTGTGAAAATAAAAATGCGTGGTGCTTTGCCGGCATTATGGGTTACGGTTGATTTCAAATACAATAAAACTGGAAAGGGGAATCAGGGACCATATTGCAAAGGCCCTTGAATGACCAACAGCCTAAATCCCTTAGATTACAGTGGAGGTAATAGGGAGTCATTGAAGGCTTTAAACTAGACTTATGCATTGATTTTCATTTTAAAAGGTTAACCTGGTTTTCAAAAGGGAGAGTGGACTGAAAAGGAAAGGGAGAGCATACCAGTTAACAAACAGCAGGTATTCCAAAAATGTTCCAAAAACTGGGTAAGACTATCACAGGGGAGAGAATTCTCTCAGCTCCCACTGTAGCTAATGATAGCAGCCCATGGTAGGTACTCAATTGTTCTCTAGTTGTTCTGAATATATTATTTTTCTTCTACGAGATTATAAAATTCAGTAAAGCGTAAAGGCAAAGAAGTAGCATGTCTCTGGAGTCAGACTGGCTAGGCTGAAATCCGAGTCTTGACACCTGCTGGTTATATGATCTTGAGCAAATTACTTAACCTCTTTGTGCCTCAGTTTCCTAATCTGTCAAATGTAATATCATGTATCCCTCACAGGATGGTAGAGAACTAAAAATGAGATTGTACATCTAAAGTAATCAACACAGTACCTGCCACATAGCAAATCCTCAATAAATGTATTCTTTGCGAACTGTATTTGGTATTTAGGGTTACACTAAACACATAATAGGTACTCAGTACTGGGTCAAACCATTTATTCTTTTCTATAAGCCCCAGAGAAAGTTTAAGATAGTAAACGTTCCGCCACATTTATATAGATTAATTACTTCATGTGATAATGACAAAATAGCTTTTTAAAAAAGGCAGTGCAATTTAGAAACAGAAGAGCATTTTCCCAACAGGTCTTGAAAAGCAGTCGACACACAAGTCACTTGGACAGCTCTTTGAAGAGCGATAGTCATTGTGTAACCTTAACTTGTAAGTCACACTCAAAGTCAGAAATAAAAGTACAGGGTATCAGTCACGAAGCATGGGGCCATAAAGATGCTGGACACGAGGGCCAGGCTCTGATACGGCAGGGTTTTTTAAATATCGTCCCAAGCTCTGGGGCTCAGGGGAAAAAAAAAATCAAAAATCAAAACTCGTGCTGACATTAACAGTTCCGAAAACTCTGCCCAGAGGTCTGCAGCACGAGGAAATGCACCGTGGGGGCCGCCGGCCGGACAGCTCCGGGGCCGCGGGACCCAGGCGTTTCTTCAGCAGCAACAGGCAGCGGCGCCCGGGGCGGCCCGGCCGAAGCCACCTCCCCCGCGGGTCGGCCCCGCATTCCTGCCCGGGTCTATACTTAACCTCCGGCCCGCGCCCCGAGCCGCCGCGCCACGCCGTGCACCGTATTAGGCAATGCCCGGCTAGCAGGGCCCCGGCCACCCCCCCTTCCCCCCGCCTTCCGCCCGCCTGCCCCGCTCCACTCCGCTCCATTCAACGCCCGCGGCCGCGCCGGCGCCCGCGCCCCTCCCCCACGGCCGGCGCCCGCGCCCCCTCCCCGCGCCGCGCCCAGCCCGCCGCCCCGCGCTGCTGTCCCCCGCAGCCGCGAGCACCCGCAGCCCAGCCGGCGCCCCGAGCGCTGAATGTCGGGGAGGTGGGCGGAAGGAGGAGAGGGCCCTTCTCGGCGCACGTACCCCGCGGTCATGGCGATGTTGTAGGAGGTGAGCCAGACAGTGGCCAACAAGCCGAGGCGCCTCCTCTTGCCGGTGGCCTCCTTCTCCTCGCCCGCTTCCGAGGCGCCGCCGTTGGTGCCGTCCTCCTCGCTGGACGCCATGGTAGCCGTGCACCCGAGGGAGGTGGAAGACAGGGGAAGGGGAGTGGGAGGGGGCCCCGCCGAGCGCGCCGCTGAAGCGCCACCGTCCGATGCCACCGCCTCCGTCAGGCTCCCCATGTGCCGCGCGCAGGGGGCTCGGCCCCGCCAGCCCGGCCGCCCGCAGGGGGAGGAGCGGGCGCCCCCGGCCGCCGCCCCGGCCGCCCCGCCCCCGGCCCTCGGGAGCGCGCGCGTCGCGGGGACCTGGCCGCCCGACCTGGGCGTCGAGGCTCGGGATCCCGCGCGCCCCCGGGTACGGTTTCGAGGCGGCTGAGTGGTTTCCGCTCGCACAGAAAGTTATCCGCGTCTGTAGCTGGGGGAACCTCGTCTTAGTGAGACGCCCCAGGCGTCTTGGGCGCTGGTGACTTGACCCCTCGCTAGTGCATTTAATCGGGGCGGACGGAACACACCTGGACTTGGCATGACCCTGCCCCACCCAGCCTTTGGGAAGGTAGTTTCTGGAAGTGAGGACAGGTAGTAGGATCTTCCCGCTAAGTACGCATTAAGACCTTCTGGGGAAGGAAGAATCGCCCACTTCAGTCTGTTTCACTTTTGCGGGCCAGTGGGGCGTGTACAGGGGAATACAGTAGAATTGCCTCACTTGTGTGGATTCCCCTGGAGCCAGTGTTCTAAAGGCATTGACTTCAATGCAGCGTAGTGTTGGATGTTAGAGAGAAGCTGGAGGGAAGAGGACATGACAAGATACCAAAGGAGAAAAGTTTGAGCAGATGTAGGCAAGCTACAAATATTGGGCTGACAAGAACCCTTTCCCGCAGGCAAGTATCCCACTGTTCTCTACTTTATCCCTTTCCTTTTGTATCTTCCTTCAAATACCCGTGCTTTCTCCCAATAGCTCTCTGCTCTTTCCCCTTAAAGCACACAGTTGGGAAGACAGGCTCCGGAGTCAGATTACTGAAATTCAAACCCCAAATTCCTGGCTCCATCAGTCTTACTAGCTTGTGAACTTGGCCATCTAAACTTTTCTATGCCTCAGTTTCCTCAGTGGGAACAATTTATAAACCTATGTCATGGGTTGTTGTGAGATGCAGGTCTCACACTTATAAAGCACCCATATAAATAACCCACACTTAAATCACCCACATAAATCCCTTAAAGGTCTGAAGCAGTTTGAGTCCCCCCCCAAATTAGCGTATTAGCACCATTCTGGTGACTCAGATCTCCGTTGATCCAGCGAAAGAAATTCTGCTCAGGCCTGTGGAAGCTATCTGCTTGTGCTGCTGGAAACTAGCACAAGGCCCTGGGCAGGCGACGAACACCAAAAGACCACATAGCTACGAGTCCAGTAGCTCCTCAGGGTATGGAGTCACTTGGGAGAGGTCACCAAGCGAGAGAAAGGAGGACTTACTTATCCCTTTATTGTGATCTGGGCTCTGGGCTCCTGATCCAGGGGCCACTATCAACCTACCTGGGAAACTTAGATAATTTTGAGGAAGACATTCCAATGGGGTGTGGTGGGGGGGAGGCTGAGATGTGCCTGGGAAGAAATAATGGCTGAAAATGTTTAAATTTGATGAAAACTATGAACGACTATTTTTTAAGACGTTTAATTGGAATGGAAGAAATAAAACTATTTGCAAATGACAACATTATATAATTAGAAAAGCCTAAGGAATCCATTAAAAAGCTACTGGAACTAGTTGCAGGCTACAAGGTCAGCATAACAAAAATTGTTTTCTACAGAAAAGAAAACTGGAAATTGAAACTTAAAATAAAACCATATAGTGCTCATCAGCATCCAAAACCATGAAATATATAAGGATAAATTTTTAAAGTGTAAGACCTGTACACTGAAAGGTATAAATCACTACCAAGAGAAATTAAGGACTTAAATAAATGGCTATCCATTGGAAGCCATTGGAATTGGAAGATGAATTAGATGATATGGTTAAAATGTCAGTTCTCCCCAAATGCCAGCAGAATATATATTGTTTTAATTTGACATGGTATCTCTAAAATTTATACAGAAATGCTTAAGAACAAAGTTGAGGCACATACATACTTGTTTTCAAGACAGTATAAAACTACAGTTTACAAGACAGTGTGGTAAGCATAAGGATAGACAAATCAATGACACAGAATAGAGTCCAGGCCCATATATATGGTCAGCTGATTTTCAACAAAGATGCCTAGGTATGTCTTTTCAACAAATAGTGCTGAAATAACTGGATATCCACATGAAAAAATAAACCTTGACCCTTACCTCACACCATACACCATAGACCTAAACATAAAAGCTAAAACTATAAAACTTACAGAAGAAAACAGAATCATTGTGACCTTGGGGAAGGCAAAGATTTATTAGATCCAATAACAAAAAAGCATTAGTCATAAAGGAAAAGACAGAACTTCATTGAAACATAAAACTTCTGTAGTTCCAAAGACAACATTTAAAAGGTGATTTTCTCTATACATGTATCTGGCAAGGAACATGTATCCAGAATATATAAAGAATCTTTACAACTCAATGATACAACAACCTGATTTTTTTTTTAAATGAGCAAAAGATTTGAATAGACTCATTGCAAAGAAGATATATAAATAACAATGGCACATGCAAAGACACCCAATCTTATTAGTCTTTAGGGAAATGCAAATCAAACCCACTGAGATATCACTACATCTAATACTTTAAATGTTGGCAAGGATGTGGGGCAATTGGCATTCTCATATATGGCTAAAGAGAATAACACTTTGGAAAACAGTTTGGTAATTTCTTTAAAAGATCAACATTCGCTTGCTTACCATATGACCCAACAATTTCATTGCTAGTTATTTAACCAAGAGAACAAAAAACAGGTCCACACAGATTTGGACACAAACGTTCATGGCAGGTTTATTCATAGTAACTTCTGACTGAAAATAATCCATGTGTCCATCAACATGCGGAGTAAAATAAATTTGAAAAGTGGATCACAAAGTGCTATGGGAGTTAAAGAGCTGTCAAAAATGTAACTTGTTTGGGAGATCAGAAAAGGCTTTGTGCAAGAAATCACCATTGAATACTTGATTCGAACAGACAGATTGCAAGAGGCAGGCTGAGGGCTCACCATGAACATGGAGGCGGGACAAACCAACAAGCTTGAGGAAAAGTGAATTGTGCAGTTTGACTAAATCTTAAAATGATCAGGAGAAGGATAGAATAGAAACATCGAGAACCACTCTATTTTAAAAGGCAGCAGTGAACTTCTGAAGACTTGGTGGAGGAAAATCAGGTTAAAGAAACCTCTTTTCAGAGATGAATTAGGCAGCCGAAAACAACATCAATTGTCTTCTAGGAGAGAAGTAAGAAAGGCTAGAATTAGGTTGATGGTCAGCATGAACAAGGGAATGAATGATATCTCTCAAGACACAACAGAATCAAAGAAAGTGTTCTGTTTATTTGCTGAAGTGCAGGTGCCATAAAATAGGGAGAGATTGATTGTCTATGTGAAATAGGTTATTTACGAAGCAAAATCCCTCTGACTGTGGGAAGGTAAGAGATTAAGAAGACAGATGGAGAAATTAGTTTTCAACAAGAGAAAAGACTTCTTTCTCAGATAAGGATGGAGGAAATGGAGGTAGAGATATTTTGAGATAGGGAACTTAATTCAAAGTGAGGTGTTGTGACAGCAAAGGAAGTTTGGAATAGCATTTTACATATAACCTTGTTTGATTTCTTGAAACATCTTTTATTTTATCAGTCCATGGAGAGTAGTCCTTGCATTTAGGATAAAAACTGATTACTTAGCCTGAATTCAGAATTTTCTACTATAACCTGAGCCCAAGGGAGCTGATCAAACATCATCTCTTAGCGGTATCTGTCACCAAAATACTGTGATCCAACCAGGCAGGTCTATTCATTGTCCATAAACTGATCTGGATAACCTTTAATCCAAATCCAGCATTCTTTTCATCCTACCAAACTGCTATTTTCCCTTCTTTCTTGTTTGTATAAATCTCATTCACTCTCCAAGGTTGCATTTAATACCAGCTCTTTCAAGTGGCTTTCCCTGCCACTTCAACTTATAGTGGACCCTTATTGTTCCCCAGATAAAATAGTTTGTACTAATAATGTGTCATTCATTTTAGTGGTTAATTATACATTGTCTTTTTTTTTAAAGATTTTATTTATTTGACAGAGAAAGACACAGCGAGGGAGGGAACACAAGCAGGGGGAGTGGGAGAGGGAGAAGCAGGCTTCCCCCCGTGCAGCAGGGAGTCCGATGCAGGGCTCAATCTCAGGACCCTGGGATCATGACCTGAGCCAAAGGCAGACACCTAACGACTGAGCCACCCAGGTGCCCCTATACATTGTCTTCTTTTTTCACTTATGCTTATATATGTTTTGTCTTGGGGAAGAACTACATATCAAAGATCATTAACTATATTTTATTTTAATTATTTTTTTAAGATTTTATGTATTAAAATATTTGACAGAGAGATTGCGAGAGCAGGAACACAAGCAGGGGGAGTGGGAGAGGAAGAAGCAGACTCCCCGCTGAGCAGGGAGCCCGATGTGGGACTCAATCCCAGGACCCCCGGATCATGACTTGAGCCGAAGGCAGATGCTTAACGACTGAGCCACCCAGGCGCCCCTCATTAACTATATTTTAAAAAATCCTTCTCAAAGGCCAATTAATGTTTTGCAATTTTTAGTAGCTTTATTGAGGTATAACTGACATACAATATAGTGCATGTATTTAAAGTGTACAACTTAATAGGCTTTGACATATGTATCATCTGTGAAACCTTCATCACAATCAAGACAGTGAACATATCCATCATCTCAAAGAGTTTCCCTGTGCTCCTTTTTCAATGCCCTCCTTCTCCACCTCACATTGTTACCAGGTAACCATTGAGCAGCTTTCCTTCACTACAGATTAGTTTGCAATTTCACTGATTTTCTGTAAATGAAATCATACATTATATGCTCTTTTCTGTCTGGCTTATTTCACTCAGGATAATTATTTTGAGCAGGTCCAGCTTCATGTCTATGTAGCTTCTAGGGTCCCACAGGATCCTGGGCTCAAAAGGGCCTGCCACTTGATTTAATGCTCTGTTTTAATTTGATACTCTTCTTTCTGTTTTGAAATTTTTAATAATTTATGAATAAGGGGGTCCATATTTCCCTTTGCACTGTGTCCCACAAATTATGTAGCTGGGCCCGGATTTGAGATTCAGGTGGTAGGTATCAGTAATTCATGCTCTTTTATGTCTGGGCAATATTCCGTATGGATATACCACAATTTGTTTATCCATTTACCATGTAATTTGTCTATCCATTCCTGTTTAGACATTTGGGTTTTTTTCCAGTTACAAATAAAGATTTATGAACATTTGTTGACAAGACTTTTATGGAGATATGCTTTCATCTTTCTTACGTAAATACTTAGTAGTGGAGTGACTAGGTCATACATAGTTCTAACTTTTTAAGAAACTGCTAAATGTTTTCAAAAAGTGGTTGTACCATTTTACATTCCTAACAGCTATATATGAGAGTTTCAGTTGCTCCATATCCTGGCCAATATTTGGTATGGTCCATCTTAGATTTTACATACATTAATAGATGCATTGTGCTATCTTATTATGGTTTTAATTTTTATTTCCTTAATGACTAATGATGCTAAGCTTCTTTTCATGTGCTTTTTTGTCAATTGTATATTTTCTTTGCAATAGCGACTTTTCAGATCTATTCCTCATTTTCTTCGTGGTGCAACTGTGTTTTCAGTTAAGTTTTGAGAGTACTTTATGGATTCTGGATCTAAGTCCTTTATCAAATATATGATTGTCAAATATTTCTTCCCAGTTTGTGGGTTGCTTTTCATTCTCTTAACAGTGTCAAACAGCAGGTCTTAATTTTGATAAAGTTCTATTTATCAATTTTGTCTTTGATAGACTGTGTTTTTGGTGTCACATCTAAGAATCTTTGCCTAAGCCAAGCTCACAAAAGATTCTGTGCAGTTTTCTTGTGGAAGATGAGTAGTTTGAAGTTCTACAGTCAAGCTTATAATCCACTTTGAGTTAATTTTTTTATATAGTGTGAGATATAGATTGAAGTTCATATTTTTGCTTATAAGTATCCAAGTGTTCAGCACCATTTGTTGAGAACCTATCCTTTCTCTGTTGAGTTGCCTTTGTACCTTTGTCAAAAACCAGTTATCTGGGGGCGCCTGTGTGGCTCAGTCGGTTAAGCGTCTGCCTTCAGCTCCGGCCATGATCCCATGACCCTGGGATGGAGCCCCATGTCAGGCTTCCTGCTCTACAGGGAGTTTGCTTCTCCCTCTCCCTCCCCTGGTTCATGTTCTCGCTCTCACTCACTCTCTCTTTCAAATAAATAAATAAGATCTTTTTAAAAAATCAGTTATCTATGTATGTATAGGTGTATTTCTGAAATGTCTATTCTGTTCCATTGATCTTTCTATCTTTACACAAGTACCATACTATCTTGATTATCATAGCTTTAATAACAAATCTTGAAATCAGGGTTAATGAGAGTGTTAGTGATCTGTCATGCATGTTTTTAGCATATTGTGATAAAATTTGGGCTTGGTGTGGTTATTTCAACAGGATAAGAGCAATGATATCATTAATGGGATGAATGGGAATTTTAACAATTTATTTATGAGTATCACAGTAGGAATGACTATGAGAGGAAAGAAAGTGGGTAGACTCAGGAGGAGAGTATTTGTAAAGTGCAACACAAGTGAGTAATGGAAGTACAGTTAAAAGCAAATACAAAGAAAAAGAATGAGAACTGAAATGTGAAGAATGAGAAACCTCTTAAATACAGAGGTATTAATGTAGAAAATGATAAATTGACACTGTAGTTTGGAAGGACTATTGGAGTTAACTTGGTTTTTTTATTGATGTGAAAACTGAGGCACAGTGATGTCTTTATCTAGAGCTTATCTGGAATCTCCTCTAAAACAGAACCAATCACACAAATTTGGTTCTAGGCCGTCAGCTGAAAGTCAAATCTTAAAATCCTTTAGTTCTATAGGTGTATTATTATAAATGAGAACTTCATTCCTGAAGAACTAGTTCATACCTTACAAAAGTGATCATGAAAATGAAACTAAATACATATGCTATCATAAACATTAATTATGTTAGATTAAACATAATATAAAAAATAGTATTTTAATTGCTCCTTTTGGGAACATTTTCTATATGGACACAGATATAGTACAGGGAACTTAGAATGAAGATGCCTTTTTTTCTTCCTATCAATGTCTCTACAACAAGCATATACAGTTTTCATTTTTCCAAGAAATGAACTGCTTTCAAAACTGGAGTCACCTGTTTTAAAAATCTGTGGCTTATTTTAATACGCATGAAAGCCTCTGAAAAGTCTTTGAATGTGTAAATACTGGGGTGGAGCAGATTCCTTGGTGAGGATGTTTTCGAAGATCCTTTGGTATATACCACCTGCAAACTGAGTCAGCAGAATCGTTATAAACCTAGAACAGCTGGTGAGTGTTGCTAATCTAGTTACCCAGTGTTTGGCAGTTATTAAGTTAAAGAAAATATATGATCTTTATGATAGGAAAGGGGGCAAAAGTGGAATTGACAAGCTGAGGTATAATAAATAAAGGGAGTTTGTATTTATTATAAAACTATAGTTGTTGTGAAAAGGCTATTTATAAATACACGGCATTAGATTGGTCCAATCTGCTCAAAAAAGATGTTAAACCATGAAGCAGCTGTTCCAGAATTATCTATTAGGAGAGGCTGGGGCAATCTGGTTGTTGGGGAATGGGCTGAGGCCTTGGTTTTCAAACATTTTTACCTTCACTTGTATTTGAAATGATCATCTAAAATTTTTCATCAAAACTATAAAGTGTTGTGAAGGATAAATTTCTGGCAATTTTAATTTCTTTATTGAGGTCTAATTAACATACAATAATCTGTTCATATTTAAAATGTACAATTTGGGGGGGCCTGGGTGCCTCAGTCGTTAAGCATCTGCCCTCTGCTCAGGTCGTGATCCCAGGGTCCTGGGATTGAGCCCCACATTGGGCTCCCTGCTCAGCGGGAAGCCTGCTTCTCCCTCTCGCACTCCCCACTGCTTGTGTTCCCTCTCTTGCTGTGTCTCTGTCAAAATTAAAAAATAAATAAAATCTTAAAAAAAATAAAATGTACAATTTGATAAGTATTGACATATATGTACATCAATGTAACTATCACTACTCTCAAAATAATGAAAATAGTCTATCAATCCCCATCCCCCAACTTTCTCATTCTCCTTTGTGATCCCCAGTGAATTCATCTAGGCCTGGAATTAATTTTGTTGAAGGTTTTTTTTTTTTTTTTTACAGATTTTATTTATTTATTTGAGAGAGAGAATGAGAGAGAGAGAGCATGAGATGGGGGGAGGGTCAAAGGGAGAAGCAGACTCCCTGCTGTGCAGGGAGCCCAATGTGGGACTCGATTCTGGGACTCCAGGATCATGACCTGAGCCGAAGGTAGTCGTTTAACTGAGCCACCCAGGCACCCTTGTTGAAGGTTCTTAATAAGCAATTACATTTTTTTAGTAGAAATAGGTCTATTGAAGTTAACTATTTCTTTTTGAGCTTTATTAATTTGTGCCTTCAAAAGAATTTGCCATTTCCTCTAAGTTATTCAATTTATAAGTATTAAGTTGGTCATAATATTCCCTTATTATGCTTTTAATATCTGTAGCATCTGTAATGGTCACTTCCCTTATTCCTGAAATTGGTAATTTGTAGCTTTTCTATTTTCCTCATCAATATGACTATAGTTTTATCAATTTTACTTATCCCCTCAAAAACCTTTTAGTTTTATTTTCCCTATTGTTTTCCTGGTTTCATCGCTTTTTCTCTTTGATGTTTATCATTTCTTCTGCTTACTTTAGGTTCATTTACTATTTTTTTCTAGATTCTTAAAATGAAAGCTGAGATAATTGATGAGACCTTTCTTCTTTTCTAGTATATATGCTATATTATAAATATATTAAAGCTTTGTATTATAAATACTGCTTTAACTGCTTTCCACAAATTTTGGTATGTTTTCATTTTCATTACATTCAAAATACTTTCTAATTTCCATTTTTATTTCTTCTTTGACCAATGGTTATTTAGAAGCGTGTTATTTAGTTTTCAAATATTTGGTGACTTTTAAGTATTCTTCTATTATTTATTTTTAATTTAATTCCATTGTAGTCAGAGAACATATTTTGTATGACTTGAATCCTTTTAAATTGACTGATACTTGTTTTTTATATGTTATGAGCACTTGAAAAGAATATGTATTCAGGTCTCATTTGTTGTGTTCTATCAATTTCAATTAAGTCAAGTTGGTTGATAGTACTGTTCAAGTCTACAGCCTTACTGATTTTCTGTCTACTTGTTCTATCACTATTGAAACAAGGGAGTTGAAATTTTGAACTATAATTGTGGAATTGTCTATTTTTCCTTGAAGTTCCATCAGTATTTATTTTATGTTCTCTGAAATTCTGTTATTATATGCAAAACCATATAGGTCATGTTCTCTTAATTAACCCCTTTTTCATTATAAAGTGACATTCTGTGTCTCTGGTAATATTACCTGAACTGAAACCTACTTTGTCTGATATTAATATGGATATTTTAGCTTTCTTTTGATTAGTGTTAGCATGGCATATCTTTATATACCATGATACAGTTTTATGTTTAAAGTAGGTTTCTTATAGATAGCTTGCTAATTTTTTTATTGGATGTCAGACATTGTATATTTTATCTTCTCAAATGATGAATATTTTTGTGTTCCAGCATGTCTTTGGTATTCTTTCTTGCAAACTTTTTCAGCCTTGGCCCCTCTGGACTCCCAGCCTTTTCCTCATCTCAAGGAGGCTGATACCATATGTGATGGCCTGAAAAATCTACCCAGGCAGTAAGCTAGGACAATCATAAGACTAATGTCATTTGTGTCCCATCTCTCAGCAATCATTGTTCTTTGTTGTAAGATGTCCAGTATCATGAGAACTGTTGTTGATATTATTTTGTCCAGTTGTTCAGTTGTTTCAGGCAGGAGGATAAATCTAGCCTGTGTTACTCCATCTAGACCAAAAGTGAAGTCTGAAACCAATACTTTTTATAATTTTCTTGTCTGTAATACTATATATTAATGTTTAACTGTAGTGTGAGATGGGCATTCTTGTATTGCTGTTTATCATAGAGAGAAACACCATTTTCCTTCACTGTTGGGTAAGATGTTAGCTCCAAGTTTTTTGAAGATGCCCTTTGTCAGGTTGAGAAAAGTTTCTTCTATTCTTAGTTTGCTCAGGTTTTCACAAAGGCTTTTGAATTTTCTGAAATATTTTTTCCATCTTCTGAGATTATCATATGGTTTTTCTCTTACATTCTGTTAAAATGGTGAACTGTGCTGATTTTCAAATGCTAAAGTAACTTTGTATTCCTAGGATACACTCTACTTGGTCATGATGCATTTTTGTTTTTATATATTGCTGTAAATCTCTATTTTTAAAGGATTATATTTATGTTAATGAAGGATATTGTTTGAAGTTTTCTTATAATATGTTGTTTGATTTTGCTATCAGGGTAACGTTGGTCTCATAAAATATAAGTAGGAAATTGTTCCTTCATGGTGTATTTTCTAAAAGATTTTGTATAGATTTGATATTATTTCTTCCTTACAAGATTGATGAATTAGAAATAACTTGAATTCATGGGCCTGGAGACTTCTGTGGAGTGTTTTCAAGGAAGAATTTAATTTCTGTTATTGACATGTATCTTTTCAGGTTTTGTGTTTCTTATTGACCCAGTTGTGGCCATTTTTATCTTTTCTACTTATTTTGAATTCTTTTTTTTTTTTTAAGATTTTATTTATTTGAGAGAGAGAGAGTGAGAGAGCACAAGCAGGGGGAGCTGCAGAGGGAGATGGAGGGAGACGCTGAGCTCCCTGATGAAGGGCTTGATCCCAGGACCCTGAGATCATGACCTAAGCTGAAGGCAAACGTTTAACCAACTGAGTCACCCAGGTGCCCTTGAATTCTTTTTTTATCTTAAGGGATTTACGTTAGATTTTTTTTTCCTAGTATCTAATGCTTGAAGTATTCCTCTAAGCAACATAACTGCATCCCACAAATTTTGATAGGTTATGTTTTCACTTT
This sequence comes from Leptonychotes weddellii, assembly GCF_054177405.1. Taxonomy (NCBI): domain Eukaryota; kingdom Metazoa; phylum Chordata; class Mammalia; order Carnivora; family Phocidae; genus Leptonychotes; species Leptonychotes weddellii. The sequence continues at coordinate 50,420,995 of NC_138373.1, forward strand.
CATCCAGTTCAAAATATGTTCTGATTTTTCTTTGACACATAAGTTATTTATAACTGCATGGGTCAATCCTTACATAAGCTGCAATTTTCCAGATAACCTTCTCTTATATTCCTAAGTTAATTTTGTCTTAGTCAAGGAACAAAATCTGTATGATTTTATCCTCTAAATTATATGGATTTAAGGCCCAGCATATTGTCTATTTTTGTTAATGTTCTGTGTCCACTTGACAAAAATGGTGACTTTATAAATGTCAGTTAAGTTAATCGATAGAGTTGACTCTTCTAAGTAATTACTGATTTTCTATTTGTTCTATCTTTACCTGAGAAAAGAATGTTGAAATAGCCAACATAGGGACCCCTGGGTGGTACACTGTGTTAAGCATCTGACTCTTGGTTTCGGCTCATGTTATAATCTCAGGGTCATGAGATCAAGCCCGAGTTAGCTCAGAGCTCAGTGAGGAGTCTGCTAAAGTTTCTCGTTCCCTCTCTTTCTCCCCTCTCTGCACTCACGCTCTCTCTAAAATAAATCAATAAACCTTTAAAAAATATAGCCAACACAAACTATGGATGAATCAAGTTTTCCTTTAAATTTTGTTTCTTTTTTTAAAGTTCTGTTTTTAGGTTGATACATATTTAATGTGTCTTCTTGGTTAGTTGATCCCTTCATCACTATGAAATGTCATTCATTATCCTTGGAGAGTTTCCTTTTTTCAATTTATTTGGTTTGATATTAATATAACCAGTCTTCTTTAGTATTTTCAAAATATATCTTTTCCCATCCATTTACTTTTAACCTACTTTTGTCTTTATTTTTAAAACAAGTTTCTTATATAATATATCATCCAGTTAGATCTTGCTTTTTTAAAATCCAGTCTGACAATCTCTACCTTTTAACTGGAATGTGTAGATCTTTTGTATTTAACGTGGTTATTAACATGGTTGGATTTAAATCTACTCTTTGTCCCATTTGTTCTTTTTTTTGTCTTCTTTTACTGCTTTTTAAAAAATTGAATTTTTTAAAAAATTTATTTCCACCACTGTTCTATCTATACCCCTTTGCTTGATTTTCTTTGGGGGTGCTATGGCTCTAGGGCTTATGGTATGCATTTTGAACTTATCAATATCTCTTTTCAAATCATATTTGTAATACTTTATATAAAGACTCCTCCAGCCATACATTTCTATTTTGCTTCTGCCATCCTTTGTGCTATTTTCCTTTTATTTCTACCTATGTTATCAACTCTAATATATACAGTTGATTTTTGTTTTTAAATTTAAAAATAAGTAGAAATGTCTTTTATATTTATTCTCACATGACCATTCTAATGTTCTTCATGCCTATGTGAATATTTATATCATAGATACCATAATCCTTTGCCTAAAATTATTTTCATTTGTATGTTTTAACATTTTTCATTGTATAGATCTGCTGGTGATGAGGTTTTTAAATGTAAGTATTTATTTCACCTTCACTTTTGAAAAATATTTTTGCTGATAGAGAATTCCAGGTTGACATTTTTAAAATTCAGGACTTTAAAGGTACTGTTCCACTGTTTTTTTGTTTGTTTTTGTTTATCTTGCATAGTTTGATTAGAAGTCTATTTTAATTCTTTATTCCTGTTTGTCTTTTTGTTTTCAAAATGCCTTTAAGATTTTGTCTTTATCACTGATTTTCAGCAATTTGGTCATGCTGTGCCTTGGTATCATGTTTTATTGTTGTTAGTTATGATTGGGATTCACTTATATTCTCAGATCTGTGGAAATATAGTTTTCATTAAATTTAGGGAAAATTTGTTATTTAAAATTTTTTTTTTCTTTTTTTTAAAGATTTTATGTATTCATTTGAGAGAGAGAAACAGGGAGAGCACAAGCAGGGAGAGAGGCAGAGGGAGGGAGAAGCAGAGTCCCCGCTGAGCTGGGAGCCTGACATGGGGCTGGATCCCAGGACCTGGAGATCATGACACAAGCTGAAGGTAGATGCCCAGCCATCTGAGCCACCCAGGCACTCCTTAAATTTTTTTTTCTTTCCCCTTTTTCTTGCTACGAAACTCTACACATTATATTGTTTCATATTTTCTTATAGGTCATTGAGGTTCTGTTAACTTTTTTGTTTTCTTTCTGGGTTTCAATTTGTATACTGTCTGTTGCTGTATCTTCCAGTTGCTATATTTTTTCTTCTGCAGTGTCCAATCTGTTAATCCTATTTAGTGAGTTTCATTTTAGGTATTCGATTACCTGCAGAATTTCCATTTTATTCTTTTTTGATTTTATTTTCTCTCATTATGTTCAACTGTAAATCCTTAACTTTATTGACCATAGTTATAATAGTTCTTTAAACATTTCTCTGTTAGTTCAATCATCTACTTAATTTCTGGATGTTTCTATGGACTGCTTGCCCTAATAGTTACTGGTCATATTTTCCTGGGCCTTCATGTGTCCAGTAACTTTTTATTGGTGTCTAGCCATTTTATATTTTTGAATGTTGTTTTGGGGGGTGGAGTATTCCTTTTAAGTTTCATACTTTGTTTTACCATTCATTTAAGCTATGTCTTGACTTTTTTCAAGAGGCACTTTTTAAGCTTTTTTGGAGCAGATCTAGAGTAGCCTTCTCTTTCAGGCTACTCCTGACTACTAAGACATTATCTTTTGGGGGTTATTTATTAAACCCCCAATATGTTCAATTAGGTCTCTTCCCTCTGGCTTTGAGAACTCAAATGATTCCTGGACTTGTATGAACTCTTGGGATTTTTCAGATTTTGATTCCCTGGAGATAGCTCTTTCCCTGAAAGTTCTTTACGTAGACTTGTAGAGCTCTACTTGACCCATGACTAAATTGGCATTCAGCCATAGTCTCAAGGGAACTCCAACACAGATTTCTGGAGCTCTTTCTCTACATAGCACCCTCCTAGTATTCTGTCTTCCAAATTCTAGCCCTTTAGCCTATCCAAACTCTGATTTTTCTCTCTTTAATATAATAAGACCATTTGGTTCCTTTTGAGTTTCCCCTCTTTATAGCGTAGTCCAGAAACTGACTCTAGGCAGAAAGCTGTGGTAATCACAGAGCTCATGCATGTTTCCTTTCTCCTTGGGATTACAGTCTGTTGTCCCATGTTTGAAATCAATTGTTTCATATATTTTGTTCAGTGTTCTATTTGGTTATGGTATAAAGATAAGTCCAGATCCTGTTACTGCCTCATAGCTGATAAGTATGTCACTGGAAATATACTACTTTAATAATGACATCTTTTATTTCTTTACTACATTTAATAAATATTTATGGGACACCTACTGTGGAAATCTAGAGGTGAGTCATAGACTAATAATGCTATACAAACAAGTAAAAAGTTACAGTATTGTGGTTGCTTTCAAATATAGTCCCCAAATTCTTTAATACTCCTCTAATCAAGAATTGGGTTTTATTTCCTCTCCCCTTGAGTGTAGGCACTGTGACTGCTTGTCCAATAGAATATGACTCAAATGATGCTGTGCCCATTTCCTATCGCATAGGAAACTAGCAGTTTCCTTTTCCTGTTTTAGGAAAACTAGCAGTTTCCTTTTCCTGTCTCTTGGAATGCTCAGTCCAATATGCTGAGAAACCAAGCAGACACACAGCAGGTCCCATACAGTTGTTCTAGCTGACAGCTCCAGTGACCTAGCCAACTGCCAGCATCAATTCCTAGACAGTGCGAGAGTGCGAAAGCTTTCAACAATTGCCAACCCCTAGATGTAGAGTCATTCCAGCCTTTGAGGCACCCCTGCTGAGACCGTGTGGAAGAAAAGCAATCTATGCCTGCAAAGCTCTGACTAAATTTCTGATTTGCAATCAAAAGGAATGATTATTGTTGTCTTAAGACAAGTTTGGAGGGGTTTCTATATAGTAAAAGACACCTGGAACAAATATAATACCATAAAGTGCTGTAACAGAGGTGGCCAATAATCAACTAATTAACACATATTTATTATATATCTATTACTGGTCAGGTACTGAGTCAGGAAAGGCTTTTGGGAAGTGAAATCTGAGCAGAGGTTTAGAGAAGGTATAGAACCAGAGAAGGAAAAGCAGAAAAAGTTGCTTGTTTGAAGATATGGAAACCATGGAGCATTAGAAATGTTAGAGACTACGTTAAAATAAGACTGAAGAGATGAGGTGCTAGGGGCCAGTTCAGTAAGGATATAATTATTAAGAATCAGGATTTAATCCTGAAGACAGGAGATTACTCTGCACACTTGTAATCATGCAATTACTTTAATTATTTACTTAATGACTGTATTCCCCATAGGATATACTCCAAAAAAGGTTATCTCATATAAAGCATTTATCCTTATGTTATTCCAGCATACAGAATGGTACCTGGCACACATAAGGAATTAATAAATATGTACTGAATGACTGAGTTATTGAAGAACCATGTGAGAATTTTATAGGAATGATACAGTCAGATCTGTGTGTTAGAAAAATCATTCCAGCAGGGGTTTGGAGAATGGTTTGGAGATAGGTAGGTGTATTAGTCAACTCTGCTGTTCTAAGAAATGATCATAGATTGGGAAGCTTAAAAAAACAGAAATTTATTTTTGGAAGCTTGAAGTCTGAGATCAGGGTGTTAGCAAGATCTGGGGAGGACTCTATTCCTGGCTTCCCTTCTGGGTCCTCACAAGGCAAAGAGAGGAAGTTCCCTGGTGTCTATTCTTAAGAGGGCACTAATCCCATCATGAGGGCTCCACTCTCATGACCTCATCTAAATGTAATTATTGAATTATTTACCAAAGTCTCCATCTCCAAATACCATCAGATTTTGGGGTAGGGCTTTAATGTGAATTTGGGTGGGATCCAAATCAGTCCATAGCAGTAAGAAAGGAGAAAAACAGTAGGAGGTGGATGTAATAAGTCATCTAAGAGATGATGAGGGTGTGAACTAGTGTGAATAATCTTCCTGGGGTATTTCTTTTCCTAAACTTTAAAATTATAGACTTTTCCTGGAATAACTCCATTGCACATTTTTAAACGTAGAATTTTCAAAATCAAACAAAAAAAAGGGATTTAACATTTTAAAATCAACCATAGAATTTAGTAAACACATATTATAGAAATGTTTTACTGTGAAATTGACATATAGTCTCTATATTTTAAAAACTTAGGTAATCTTAGGGGTGTCTTGGTGGCTTAATCTAAGCGTCTGCCTTCGGCTCAGGTCATGATCCTAGAGTCCCAGGATATAGCCCACATTGGGCTCCCTGCTCAGTGGGGAGTGTGCTTCTCCCTCTGTCCCTCACCTGGCTATCATGCTCTCTCTTACTCTCTCTCTCTCTCTCAAATAAACAAATAAAGTCTTAAAAAAAAACAAACAACTTTGGTAATCTTAAAAGTGAAACTCCTGCAGTTTGTGTTTTAAGGGATAATAACAGAAAGCTAACCTCAAAATACAAACCCATTTCACTTTTTGTATTTGGCTTTTATGTTAAACATAACAATAATATTAAAAGTTCTACATTTAAAAATATTTATTATTTATAGTATATTAATCATAAAGGCCCCAAATAGCTAAAGTAATTCTTTTAGGTTAGAAGACATGTATAATGCTATCAAGACTAATTCCTTCACTATTCCCATTGCTTTTACATATTGATGATCAAGGCTTGAACAATTTGATCACTAGCTTACTGCCGGCAACAGAATAATTCAGTTTCCTTACTGAAGCACAAGGCACATCCAAATGCACTTTCATAAATATTTGGCTTTGATCCAGGGTGATTATGATAATGTGCCCCAGACACTGCTCAAGAACTTAAGATGGACAAGTTGTCACTTGATTCTGTCAGCCCAGGCATCAAGAATCAGTTTTTGAGAATGTTCTGCTTCTCATGTCAATAGTGATGTTTTAGAATTTTTACTTGCCATAATGAAACACAAACAAGCTTCTGGCATTGGCTCCTTAAAATGTTAAGAACGGGTGTTACTAAATACATTTTTTACACTGTTGTGTTTTAACTGTGCTTCCGAAAGAAGTATAGGCCCATTATTAAAATATCTGGAAGATATAAAATGCGTAAAGAACAAAAAATCATCCCAAATTTTACGACTCAGAGATAAACATGTCATAATATTCTCATGTATTTCCTTTCAGACTTTCAAAATTGGGGTATTTTGTAATTTTACATGTTTTTGTAACCTGCTTTTAAAAACTTATGTATTTAGACATCTTTCTATGAAAATATAGATCTATATAATCACCTTTAACAGCTGTGGAGTTTTTACATTGTGTGTACTATAATTTACTTGACCAATATTAATTATAATGATTTCTTACACTTACTTGGTGCTTACTATATGCTAGGCACTTAAGGGCTTGGTTTGTATTCATCCATTTGATCCTCACAACCCTATTATTATTCCTGTTTCTCACAGATGAAAAATTGAGGTACCAAGAGGTGAAGTAATTTATACAACCTCTTAATATTGGACATTTTAGTGGCTAACAATGCTTTGATATTATAAACAACGTTGCCATGAATATCATTGTTCATGTTCTTAAACAATGTCTTTATGATAAATTCCAAAAAGTAGAACTGCTGGGTCCAAAACTGTTCACATATCTAAAAGCTTTTGTAACAGACTTTCAGATATTTTCTTTAGGAAGACTACATAATTTAAACTTCGTTCAACAACGTGAGTGTACAATTCTCCACATCCCGTTTTAATCCCTGACAAAAAGGTATCTGAATGTTACTTTAATTTGCATTTTCCACTTTTAGAAATGAGCTTTCATTTTTTTTTTTTTTTTATTTGCGAGAGAGAGAATGAGAGACAGAGAGCATGAGAGGGAGGAGGGTCAGAGGGAGAAGCAGACTCCCTGCCGAGCAGGGAGCCTGATGCGGGACTCGATCCCGGGACTCCAGGATCATGACCTGAGCCGAAGGCAGTCGCTTAACCAACTGAGCCACCCAGGCGCCCCTAGAAATGAGCTTTCATTTTTAATGGATTTTTGTAAACACTCTTTGTATAGTAATCCTGTCGTTGACAAGTTGTAAATATTTGTTTACATGTTATATTTGTAAGTGCTCTAATTTAGGTATAATTTACATAATTCCAATTGACGTGCAAGATGCTTTTACTTTGCTCCAAGTGGGACACAAAACCTCTAGGTGCTCCTTAAAATTTCTACATGACGTAGGCATAACTTGTTACTTATAAATAAAATCACTAAATAAACATTTTAAGTTGTTAGGAATCCCTCATCCGTTTCTAGCTCCATTTGCAGTTTTGTTTGATTTTTTTGCTCGGTCTTGGGGTGGGGAGGGGCTATCGTAGACATTCTTGGGGTATGAAACTTATTTTCCAATCATCACAACTGCTTAGTGACTGCAGTCAGTAGTGCCAACGCCCAGCTACAAGTGCTTTCGACAGAGATTCAGAAGCCAGGCGTTCAGGAACTCTCGGGAAGGTGCCAGGGTTACCTCAGCCTCTCCGAGGGAGCCGCGCGCCCTGCCACTCCCCTCTTTAAGGATTCGGGCCAATCCGTTCAGCTCACATGACTTCATCCAAACAAGTTTCTTGTCACCTCAGGCAGCAACTGAACCCACAGCTTTTTAACTTAGGTGGCCCCCAACGAAGGAGTTTCCATCCCCCTCAATAGGGACTATAAAATTATGACAACCGAAGGAGTGAGAGGCGAGCACAGGGTCGCATTCAACCCTCACGCGACCCTTTTTCTTTCTCAGTCTCTGATTCACTCCTGGGCTCGGTAGTCGGCTTCGGCGCGCCTGGAGGACCCCTTCCTCCGGAGACTCCTGGCCAAAGCAAAAGCAGAAAACGCAGGCGTTACTCCCACCCTCCGGTATGACCGATCACAAGGGGAGTCAGGCAGAGGGGGCGCTATGTTGGGGTCTGTTTTGGTGGGGCAGGTGCCGGGCAGGTTCTGAGCAGGCAGCGCCGAGGTCGCCCAGGTTCCCGACAGGCTCCACGCGGGGGGCCTTGTCTGCGCCTTCGCTGTTGCCGCTGTTGCCGCCGCCGCCGCCGCCGCCGCCGCCGCCGCTGCTGCCGCGGTTGCTGGGGGTCGGTGAGAGGTGGAGCTGTCGCGCACCCTGTGGAGTCCGTCTGTGTTGCTGTTTTTGCCTGACGAGTCTTCTTTTCTGCGTCGCTCCCTGACTCCCGTGGTGTCGAGGGGGAGCCCCTGCGGACACCTGGGCTCGCAGCGGAGATGCCTCTCTTTGCCACCAATCCCTTCGATCAGGATGTTGGTAAGTGCTTTTGCCGCTCCCTGTCCGCCGCGCGCCGGAGTGCAAGCCCACCCTGCCCGCTCTCTGCGTGCGTTCCTGAGCCCCTGGCCGGGGCTGAGTGCTTCCCCTTTCCTGAGGCTCCTTTCTGAAGAGTTTGGAGGAGGTTGGGGGCTTGGCTCATCCTTTTTGAAAGAAATGGGACTCAGAGAGCCTGCGAAGTGGGCCTTGGGCGAGGGCTGTGGGTTTCGAAAGAACTGCTTTAGAGGGTTGATGTGGAGGGCCTCGGAGGAACAGCTCGTGTAGCATCTGGTGCTGGGACAGTGCTTCTGGAAGAAGGGAGTTGAGAGCTGAGCAGTACGTTACCTAGGGTAGGATTATACGCCCTCCAATAAAGTGTTTCCCTGGATAAACGTTAAACGTTTGGAACTAGGAGAATGTTTTAGATGAGCTTCCTTAGGGAATTTTAAAATCCTTTTTTTTTTTGTAATTGTAACGGGAGGCGAGAGCTTCTGGCTAAGGGTAGACTCTCAAAAACGTTGGGAGAGATGAAAATGGAATACTTGGCAGCAACTGAAACCGAATTCAGGACCCGAGCCATTGTGCTGCATTCTTTAGGCTGTCTCTCAGTACTTTAAGAAGTGTGGAAGAGGACCTTAAATCTGAAAATGCTGATTTGTTTTGATTTTGAAATGCCTTTTTTGTTTGGTTTTTCTGTTTTCTGAGTCATTGGTTTTGGGTACTGAGCATACCAATTCAACAGGTTAGCTTCCACCCTCCTACCCCCCACCCCCCACCCCCCACCCCTCCGGTCTGAGGGTAATAATTACAAGACTTTGAGCTTCCTGGAGTAGAATTTTGGGGTGATTTGAATGCACTTAGGAACTACTTTGACACACAAGTATGGAATGAAAGCAAGCCAAATACCATGACTAATTACTGTGGTAAAGAAATATAAGGACACCCTTATGAAATTGCTTTTTGTTACTTTGTATAATTTAATTATGAGTGGCAGGTGTTGATTTTTGCTTTTTAACTCTTCCTTAGAGCATGTCACTGAGACTTGGAGGTTTGGGTTAAGATTAGAAAAGGGTTCATTCCCATCTTGGCCACTGCCAAGCTCATAGTGAAATCATGGGCAAGTAACGGAAGCTCTTTTGAGTCCCAGAGTGCTCATCTTTAAAGAGTGGAAAAATACATTGTTTGTGATTCAATGAAATGATATGTGTAAAGGGCCTACTGTAGTGCCCTTATATAGTAGTCACCTACTAAATGATTGCTATTTTTGGTTCCAGTGTAAATGCATGGCCTGAATCAGCAGTGGAGGGAACTTTAGAGATAGCCAATAATATTTAATAAACAATTGGAAAATTGCGTTTAATTCAATAAGCTCTTGGCACACAGTACAGATGGTCCCCGACTCACAGTAGTTCGACTTAACGATTTTTCAACTTTAGTGTGGTGCGAAAGGGATATACATTCAGTAGAAACTGTACTTTGCATTTTGAATTGGATCTTTTCCCGGGAAAGCCATATGCGGTCGGTATGATCCTCTCGTGATGCTAGGCAGCGAACGGCACCCCCCTGCAGCTCGCAGTCAGCCACGCAACCGTGAAGGTATATTACCAATATATTTAGACCATTCTGCACCCATACTACCATTCTGTTTTTCTTTTTCAGTACAGTATGCAATAAGTTATATGAGATTTTCAACATTTTGTTATAAAATAGGCTTTATGTTAGATGATTTAGAGGCCAAAGTAAGTTTTCTGAGCACTCTGCTGGCTAAGCTGCGATGTTTGGTAGGTTAGGTGAATTAAATGCATTTTTGACTTAGGATAATTTCAACTTACTATGGGTTTATTGAGACTTGACCCCATCATAAGTCTAGAAAGATCTTTTACAAGACACTGTCTCAGTGACATAAGAGATTGACGAATAAGGCGTGGTTGCTGCTCTCAAGCAGTTTCATAACATTACAATAATTTCTAGGGCAAATGCTCAAAATAAAACAATTTCTTAATACCTCCTTCTGTTTCCAGAACTTTTATCTAGTTTTCATGGCCGTACATAATCTAGTTTCCAACTACGTTCACTTTTATATCCTACTGACTTTTAAACACACATTTCCACTGGGTTTAAATAAATTTCTTAATGTCAAACTCTTTCCCAGTACCTACACCAGTCAGTTCAAACATAGGCTCCTTCAGCTTTTATACTTTCACTTCTAATTTATTTCTTCTACATTTCTACATGTGACTACATGTGCTCATGATTAAACACCAACTCAATCTAGCTTGTTATTGAATCATTTCCTGATTACTCTAGCCTAGGATTTCTCAGTAGTGACACTATTGACAGTTTGGACAAGATAAATATCTTTGCTGTGGAGATCTATCCTTTGCAATGTAGGGTGTTTAGCAGCCTGCCTGACCTCACCAGTGCTGCCCCCCATGATTTTAAAAGTTTTCAGACATTACTAAATGTCCCCTGGGGGCACAAAATAGCTCCCAGCTGAGAACCACTCTTTTAGCCCACTGTAATCTTTGCCCTTTTCCAAACTCCTGCAACACTTTGTCTTTACCAAATTATTTAGTATTAAAGATAGTTATATCCTGTATTATGCTCCTTATGTTATTAGTTGCCACATAGTAGGTGCCTAATAAATGTTTGTTTAATTGAGACTGTCTCACTTGAGCCTGCTAGACAGTAAGCTTCTTGAACGTAAGGACATTCTTTTGCTCTAGGAAAGCTTACCTATTAAAGTTAGTCAGGTTCTCGTATTTGGATCAATTCTCTCCTCATGATCCATATATGAAAATATGAGAGGTTATCCTGAGGAGACCTGTCAGAGACTCCCAGTAAATGATACTTGGAAAGAGTCCAATAGACTCCCATATTAATTTTTTTTTTACTAGTAAAGTATATAGAATATGGTGTGTAGAATAAATTTAACAACACTCCTTGTCACTTTGTCCAATGAGTATGTGACCTTAAAGTAGTCATACTGTCACTTGATTTAGTTATCTCTTAACATTGTATACATTTGTATTTCTTCAAAATTAACTGTCTTTAGCTTTATTCATAAACTGAATTGGTGAATCAGAAATTCACTGATTTGTATAATGTAACATTTTATACAAAGAGGCAAAATACTGTCCATAGCTTTTCCCTGTAAGAAATGCTGAAATGTGTTGTTAGAATGTGAGCTCCGTGAAGACAGGGATTTGGTTTGCTCAATACTATATCCCAGGCAAGTAGACCACTAATAAAACATTCAGCAAACAGTTTTTGAATACATGAATCTCATTTTGGATGTTGTATTTCTTACTCAGTTCAACTTGAATTATAACTAATGCCATGAAGTTTTTATTTCAAAGTCCCTAGTGACTTCAGTCTTGCCAAATCTAATGGTCAATTCCTAGTCTATTTCTTTGTTGATCTCTTAGCTTTCCTCTTTGATCTACTTTATTCACTTGTTTTCCAGGACACCAAACTTTTTCTGATTTTCTGCTTAGCTCCTTTTTAGTCTTTTTGGCCTCTCCTTTTTGTGACTTCCAAATGTCGAACCAAGACTCAGGCTCAGTTCTAGAAATTCTTTGACATTTTTCCCCTTGCAGTCTTACTAGGCAATTTAGCTTAGTGTTAAAAATTCAGACTCTGGAGCTGTACTACTTCAATTCATTTCCCAACTTTGCTGCTTATCAGCAAAGACACCGTGCCTCAGTTTCCTTATCTTTAATATGGGATATAGTGATAAATGGTTCTTAGTTTTCTTACCTAAACGTCCTCCTTTCTTCGTCCTTGCCTGTTTCTTTTTAGATGGCACCATCGCTATTTCTTGTCACTCATCTCTAATGTCTAGGAGTCATCATGGTTTTTTTCTTTTTTCACATTGCACATCCATTCTATCAGTAAGATCTTTTGGCTCTCCTTTAAAAAAATATGTCCAGAATTTCATCACTTCTTTACCACTATTATCTTGCTCCAGTCATTGATATCTCTTTCTTAGAGTGTGGCAAGAGGTTTTATAGTTGGGCTACACAGTTACCCCCTATAGTCAGTTCTTATATACAAAGGTCAGTGATCTTCTAAAAAACTTAGATTATGTCACTTACCTGCTCAGAAACCTCCAGGAGCTTCCCATCCCACTTACAGGGAAATACAAATTCCTTATAATGGCTTACAGTTAGGCCCCTTACTGTGTCTCTGATACAGTTTTGACCTCCAGACTCTCTCATTCTAAGCTTCTTGGGTCTGAACACTCCAAGGTCATTCCTGCCTTTATCTCTATATTGTGCTGTCTTCTTTGCTTGCACTGTATTTCCCCTGGGTATTTGAAGATCTTGATGTCCATTACATCATTCAAGACTGTTCAAATGAGTTTCTAAGAGAGGCTTTCCCTAATTACCTACTGTTAAAAAAAAATCCATTTTTACTTCCTCACTCTTTTTCCTTGTTCTATTTCATTTTTCTTTATGGTACTCAATTACCTGACATTAATTGATGGATTGTCTCCTATGTGGAGTATAAACTCCACACGATGAGAGCTTTTCATTTCTATCCCTAATACCTAGGGACAGTATCTGATGTATCTGATACACAGTAAGTACTCAGTAAGTATTTATCAAATAATAAAGTACTGATTTTTTTTTTGCATCTCCAGTCTTGTATTTCTGTTTGGTGTTATCACCTAGAAATCAATCTATCAGAAAACCGAACTTATTTTCCAGTCCGGTTCTATTTTCATTATATGGTAATTTTACAGTGTTCTAGTTATCCTGATTTGAAACCCTAGAGGCATCTTTGAATCATTACTCTGCCTCTGCTAAATCATCATGTCTTTGTTTTTGTAATAGTACTTTTTTGCATTCCTAATCAGAGTACTTTGGACCAGTTCGTCTCTTACAGACTTGGCCATGTCTTTAGTCTATTTTTCTGGTCTCTTCAGTATTATAAGCCACAGCCAGTTTAATTTTCATAAATGTTAATGGTACATTTATTCTCCTGCAGTATGGTGTGATGGAAAGACTTTGGGCTTTGGGTTTAAGTTGCAGGTGTGGCATTTGCTGTTAGTAAATGGGCACAATATGGGCAAGTACATAAGCCCTCTAAGTTCACTTTCCGCTTTTGTAAATAGGGATTAAAATATCTACCCCATGGAGTTGCTATGAGGAATAGTTATAAAGACACATGACATTCTAATTCTTTACTAGAGATGAATATGCTTCAACAGCATGTTCAAAATCATACTCAAACTTTTCTTCTCAAGTATGCTTTTCCTCTGTTCTGATTACTGGTACTTCAGTTTAGTCACACATGTCAAGAATCTGGGAGTCATTCTTGACTTCTGTAGTTGTAATTTTCTACATTCCAGACAACAAACACATACTGTCATCTGTGTGCCAAGTACACTGAACGTGCCCTCAAGGATGCGGTGTTGCTATAGTCTCTATTCTTTATCTTCCTCATAAGCTCTTGAATCCACATTTATTTTCCCTCAATTCATTGCCTCCCATTCTTTCTATTCTCACTGCCGCTGCTAGATCACTGAACTCTCTGATTAGTACAGTAGCCTCTGTTATCCCTGCCTCCAGTCTGTCCCCAGTCATTTTCTAGGTGGCTGATAATATTTCTGAAATGTAGAATAATCATATATCTCCTCTGATTAAAGCATTTCAGTGAATCTACAACTTTCACAGGAATTTGAACTTTTCGGCATGGCATGTAGGGCATTTAGCTCCTTTTTTACCTTTCAGCCTCACCTTCCACTATGTTTCTCAAGGCTTATCTCCTTGTTGGTTTTATACTACTACTTTTTTAGGTGTGGCTCCTCTGGCCTGACATAGCCTTCTCTTCATTAGTCTTGATTAGGGTTGTTTTAAGGATATGATGCATATAAAGGACTTAACACAGTACTTGCCGTGCAGTAAGCAATGGATACATTTTAGCTTCTCTTATAATAAAGTTAGAAATAGGTGTGGAGCCTCTAGAGGCTACTCAGATTCTAAGGGGTGGAATCAATTACTGTGAAAACATGCTCAGGGGAGAAATATGAAAATTTTAGAACACAGGTCTGTTAAAAGTCTGATAACCATTGGGTTAAGAAATTGTACTCATTGTTTCTTCTGTTTTGATTTTACTTCTCCTGTAAGGTATTCCTTGTATAGCTTTTTAGGTTTTCATTTCTATTTTGTGCTTTTTTCTGAGATGCTTCCATGCTGTTCCTTTGACGCCTACTTCCTATCTGGTTAGTAGAGCTTCAGATTGCTTTTCTTTGTAAACAGTTTCTGGTGGTCAGGGGATAGGAACATTAGATGAAACATTTTGGAAAAATTGATAACCATAATTTCAAAAAAGACAATAATTTCTTTAAGACTTGCTTTCTCTGTTAGCCATTTTTGATGAACTGTTAGAGCTCTAAGCTGATTGACCTTTTTTTTTTTCCCTATAGCCAGAACATGATGGGCAGTCATCCTGTCAGCATTTCTCACCTCCCCAAATCTTTGATAGTTATAAATTTTGAGAAAATCAAAAGTAGCTGCTTATCAGAAAAAGTTCTGCAATCCATTGAGAAGACTGTTGAAATTCAAATGAGGCTCTGCATAGTTTTTCTGGGCATTGCTAGGCAGATTTCTCAATCTCCTCTTTTTGAGTATAGGCATACCTGGGAGATCTTGCTGGTTCTGTTTCAGATCACCGCAGTAAAGCAAATATTGCAGTAAAGAGAGTCAAATGAACTTTGTTTTCCAGTGCATATAAAAGTTATGTTTACATTATAGAGTAGTTTATTAAGTATGCAATAGCATTTTGTCTAGAAAAAGTATATACCTTAATTAAAAAATACTTCATTGCTGGGGCGCCTGGGTGGCTCAGTCATTAATCATCTGCCTTCAGCTCGGGTCATGATCCCAGGGTCCTGCGATTGAGCCCCATATCGGGCTCCCTGCTCAGCGGGAAGCCTGCTTCTCCCTCTCCCACTCCCCCTGCTTGTGTTGCCTGTCTCGCTGGGTCTCTGTCAAATAAATAAATAAAATCTTAAAAAATAAATAAATAAAAAATACTTTATTGCTAAAAAAAATGCTAACCATCATCTGAGCTTTCATTAAGTGATAATCTTTTTGCTGGTGGAGGGTCTTACCTTGATGTTGATGGCTACTGACTGATAAGCGTGATGGTTGCTGAAGATTGGGGTGGCTGTGGTAGTTTCTTAAAACAGCAGCGAAGTTTGCCACATTGATTGGCTCTTCCTTTCATTGAACTATTTATTTCTTTGTAGCATGCAGTGCTGTTTGACAGCATTTTACCCATAGTAGAACTTACTTCAAAATTGGAATCATCCTCTCAAACCCTGCTGCTGCTTTATCAATTAAGTTTATATAATAGTCTAAAGCCTTTGTCACATTTCAACAGTTTTCACAGCATTTTCTAGTAGATTCCACCTCAAGAAACCACTTTCTTTGCTTATCCATAAGAAGCAACTTCTCATCTGTTCGTATTTTATCATAAGATTGCAACAATTCAGTCACATCTTCAGGCTCCACTTCTAATTCTAGTTCTCTTGCTCTTTCCACCTCATCTGCAGTTACTTCCTCCACTGAAGTTTTGGTCCCCTCAAAGTCATCCACGACAGCTGGAATCACTATCTTCCAAATTCCTGTTCATCTTGATCTTTTGACCTTCCCATGAATTGTGAATGTTCTTACTGGCATTTAGAATGGTGAATCCTTTCCAGGTTTTCAATTTACTTTGCCCAGATCCATCAGAGGAATTCGTATCTATGGCAGCTGTAGCCTTAGGAAATATATATATATATATATATATATATATATTTCTTAGATTTTATTTATTTATTTGAGAGACAGAGAGAGCATGAGAGTGGGGAGGGGCAGAGGGAGAGAGACAAGCAGATTCCCTGCTGAGCACGGAGCCCGACTCAGGGCTCAATCCCAGGACCCTGAAATCAGCTGATGTCAGACACACAACCCGACTGAGCCACCCAGCGCCCCAGGGAATGTATTTCTTAAATAATAAGATTTGAAAGTCAAAATGACTCCTTGATCCACATGCTGCAGAATGGATGTGGTATTAACAGACATGAAAACAATACTAATCTCATTGTACATGTCTGTCAGAGCTTTTGGGTGGTCAGGTGCGTTGTCAATGAGCAGTCATATTTTGAAGGAATATATTTTTTTTTCTGAGCAGTAGGTCTCAACAGTGGGCTGAAATGTTTAGTAAACCATGTTGTAAACAGATGTGCTGTCTTCCAGGCTTTATTCCATATATAGAGCACAGGCAGAGTATATTTAGCATAATTCAGAGTAGATTTAGCATAATTCTAGGATTTTTGTAATGGTAAATGAGCATTGGCATCAACTTAAATTCACCAGCTGCATTAGCCCTGAACAAGAGGGTAATCCCGATCTTTCAAAGCTTTGAAGTCAAGCATTGACTTCCCTCTAGCTATGAAAGTCCTAGTTGGTATCTTTTGCCACTATAAGCATCCTTTGCCACTGTTTTGTCGACGTTGAAATCTGTTGTTTGATGTAGCCACCCTCAGTAATGATCTTAGCTAGATCTGGAGAACTTGCTGTCGCTTCTACGTTAGCACTTGCTGCTTCACCTTGCACTTTTGTCTTATGGACATGGCTTCTTTTCTTAAACCTCTTGAATTAACCTCTGCTAGCTTCAAACTTTTCTTCTGTAGTTTCCTTACCTTTTTCAGCCTTCATAGAATTGAAGAGAGTTAGGACCTTACTCTGGATGAGGCTTTGGTTTAAGGGAATGTTGTGGCTGATTTGATCTTCTCTCCAGACCACTCAGACTTTTCTCCATATTGGCAATAAAGATGCTTCATTTTCTTATCATTTGTGTGTTCACTGGAGTATTCACTTTTAATTTCCTTCAAAAACTTTTCCTTTGCATTCACAACTTGGTTAACTGGTACAACAGACCTAGCTTTTGGCCTATCTCAGCTTTTGACATACCTTCCTCACTAAGCTTCATCATTTCTAGCTTTTGATTTAAAGACACATGTGGCCTTCTTTTCACTCGAACACTTAGAGGCCATTGTAGAGTTGCTCGTTGGCCTAATTTCAATATTGTTTTATCCCAGAGAATGTAGGGAGGCCAAAGGAGAGGGAGAGAGATGGGGGAATGGCCAGTGGACAGTCAGAACACACACACCTTAGGGGCACCTGGGTGGCTCAGTTGTTAAGGGTCTGCCTTCGGCTCAGGTCATGTTCCCGGGGTCCTGGGATCGAGCCCCGCATCGGGCTCCCTGCTCAGCGGGAAGCCTCTTTCTCCCTCTCTCACTCCCCCTGCTTGTGTTCCTTCTCTCGCTGTGTCTCTGTCAAATAAATAAATAGAATCTTAAAAAAAAAAAAAAAAGAACACACACTTTATCTATTAAGTTCATTGTCTTAATATGGGTGCAATTTTTGATGCTCCAAAACAGTTACAATTGCAACATCAAAGATCTTTGTATACACGCATACCTTGAAGATATTGTGGCCTGGGTTACAGACCACTGTAATAAAGTGAACATCTCAATAAAGTGAGTCAAATGAATTTTGTTGTTTCCTGGTGTATTATAAAAGTTAAGTTTATATCATACTGTAGTCTGTTAAGTGTGCAATAGCATCATGTCTAACAAACAATGCACACATCTTAATTAAAAAATACTTCATTGCTAAAAAATGCTCACCATCATCTGAGCTTTTAGCAAATCATAATCACTGATCACAGATCACCATAACAAATATAATAGTAATGAAAAATTTGAAATATTAAGAATTATCAAAATGGGACACATGGGAAAATGGTGCCAATAGAGTTGCTCAAAGCAAGGTTGCCACAAACCTTCAATTTGTAAAAAAAAAAAAAACACAGTATCTGCAAAGTGCAATAAAGTGAAGTGCAATAAAATGAGCTTTGTATGTATTAAAGTAAGGATAATCTGAGGATAAAATGAGATCATTATGAAGCTTTGAATTCTTTAGAAGCAAGTCTCTTTCCTTGTTTCACTTTTACTTTCCCTCCAACCCCTGTTTTTGTCTTAGAAAATAGTTTTGACTTTGCTACTCATAAAACCATGTTGAATTGTTACTAATAGTTTTTATTCTTTCAGTTTAAAAGATACCTGTTTTGTAACTGAGAAGAACTGTGCTGCTGCTCTTAATGATCTTGAGGCAGCATCAATAAATAATCTGAATAGTTTTAGAGTTTGGATCTATATAAGTTTGAGTCAGGTACTGATCCTGTTTATGTATCAGAGAGTAAAGAAGGTAGTTCATGAGTGTTCAGTGTACCTGCTGATGACTGAACCATACACTCCTGGGTACACCTTAATTCAGAACTGTGTGATCATACTTAGCTACCTTAATAGGCAGTTTATATTGGATCAGACATAAGCATATCATTTCTAGTAAACTATTGATTTTTAGTTTTAATAAGCTTAGCTATTATATTTTTTAAGAAGGTGACAGATTCCAAGATCTAAGTGTTTTCTTTTACAAAAATGCACTATGTTTTTAAAAGGCCTGCTTGTCTACCAGTCAGCGAGGATGATGAATTAATTATTTAAGTACACTATCAGATCAAAGTAATGACTTGCTTTCCTTTTCTAAGATGAAGTAAATGTTAGACCAGAGGATATTGATCAGGATGATTCACTCAATTTTCTTTGGCTTCCTAAGGGTTGGGGGTCTATGAGGTAGAGCTCTGAGATTCCTCAGTTAGAGCAGTTCCACTTGGATTTGGTTTACATGTTGAGTTTCTTTGAAGGTAAAATTTTCTTATAAAAGAGAGTATTGAAAAATAAAGTGTGTGACTGGTCTTTGTCCCTGTTTCCTGAGAGGGAGCCTCTAAATCTTTGGAATTTCTTGAGTGGTAGGAGCATCTTATTCAAGAAGGGCTCCTTGGACAATATTTTAGCTTATGCTAATGAGATGACTCAGCATGGAAGCCGATCACTCCAGAAAGACTTAGATGGTTGGGACTTTGAGTCATATGATATTAGCCAGACCTTCAGGGAGGGGTAGGAGGCCTGGAGATTGAGTTCCAGGAGATAGCCGATCATACTTTCATAATGAAATGCCAATAAAAACTCGAGATGCCAAACCTTGGTTGAGCTTCCTGGTTGGTGATACACATTGATGTGCCAGGGGGATGATCCATCCGGAGGGCACAGAAGCTTTGGGTTTGGGATTGTCACAGACCTTAGTCCTATGCATCTCTTCATTTGCTGGGTCAGATATGTATATTTGTAATAAAAATGTAATCATAATGCTTTTCTGAGTTCAGTGAGTTGTTATAGTGAATTAATGAACCTGAAGGGATAATGGGAACCCCTGATTTTGAGCCAGCTGGGCAGAAGTGCATAGGACTTGGGAACCCCAGAGCTTGTTGCTTGTGTCTGAAGTGGGGAAACTTGTGGAGTTCTGTGCCCTCAACCTGTGAACAGCACCAGCTCCAGATAGGTAGCATCACAGTTGCATTGTAGAGGGTTTCCCACACTGAAAAGTAAAATTTGAAAATCATTGAAGTAGATGCTATTAAAGGTATATGTATTTCTTTGAGTTTTATGGATTCATACTGTAATTACATGAGTGGGTTTAGTATTTATTGAGTCCTTAGGCTGAGAACATGAATGTTGAAAGATTACCCAAAGTAGAAATTGTTATTATTTTCAAGGGATTTATAGTCTATTATGGAAGCTTGAACAGTGACAGGTAAATTTGACTCACTTATCCTTTTGGTATACCCTGCAGCCTGAATGAAATTAAACGGTATTTCAACCTTTGCTTTCTAAGTAATCTGTTTAGTTTCAAGAGTAGTGTTAGTTTCTCATTATGTTTTCTTCTTTTCCCTCATGCAAACCATCTTCACATATGGGGAATAGATTCTTTTTTTTTTTTTCCCCTGAAAGTCCAGTTCTGATTAGATTATTTCCTTGTTAGAAATTCTCTTGGCTTTCTTTCTTGATTTAATACAAACACCTCATCTTGTATTTTAGGCTTTTGAGTGGTTCCAAGCTTTCACAAAGTAGTCTCTATGGTAGCCAGCCTAGATTCTTTGTTATACGTCTGTTTTCGTAACTTTATTCTTTATTATACTCCACTGTATATTTACTACTTAAATAGAAACAAAAGAGTTTATTATTAATCCTGTTCTCTTCTTAGTTTTTAGGTATATCAAGAAGCCTTTCCTGATTCTCCTTTTCTCTCCCTCCAGGTCTCTACCTTTTTTTTCCAGCTTGCTTCAGGGTTTCCATTTTTTTCTGTAACACTTTTTCTGTCATCTATTTAGGTCTCTCTCTGCTGGTTTCATCTCTTTTTTTATAGTCTAAGCTACTTCAGTTGGGGCCTGGCATAGATTAGAAACTTATTCCATTTTGTTGAATATCTGTCCAAATTTTATTATTTCCTGCAAATAAGTCACCTTTCCAAGATCTCAGCTGTCGTGGATATTTGTATTCGTATACCAGGAATTTGTGTGAATAACCTGCTTTTGTTATCTCCCCTACTAGAAGATGGTAGGGTGACTAGGCATAGGTACCCACTACTCATTGGTTATCACCCACTGCCACCTTATTAGATACGTAATCGAATTCTCTAGTGGCAATGACTAATTGGTAGGTGTTGCTCTATCCCTTGGGGCTGTGCTATGGATCAGGAATTATTAGCCTGCATAGAGTTTGGACAGAATTGGCTGCTTGCTATTTTCTGCTTTAAATCTCCAGCTCTTAGTGGTAGATCAAAATGGGGAAATGAGTAGTATTGTCTGTTGAACCAGGCAACAGGGCTTTGAAGGGAAGTAGGAGTAGGAATTTCACTGTCTTCACCAAGACCAACCCTTACAGGTAAGAATCTTGGTATGGATTAGGCCTCCTACCCCCAACCCACCTCAGGTTAAAAAAAACGAAAATGTTAGTGGGGGTCATAGTGATGCTGTCTTTCAACCTATCTATTCTTGGAGTTACAGTGTTCCAGTCAAGATAGGTTGACTTCTACTTCTGTATAGCTTTTGTTTCAGAAGATAATGATTTCTTCTGAAGTTTTTCCCTCCTACATAGGCTCTTATTTTTTCTAACTTGCCTTATTCTGTTTTCTTCTGTCTGTTTTGTCTTTTCCTTTATCTTCCATGTTAGAAGATTTTCTCAGATAGCTGATAATCCTTGGTTGTCTGCCCATGGTTAATACTAGAGAAATAGAAAGCACTTTGGAACCTGTGATCATGTGGTTAGGCCTTAATTGACTGAACTTCGTAAGTTGATGTGGTATGCATTTTGCTGTGGAACTTCTCTCTATCCCTCCATGTCACTCTCTGATCTTTAGGTGTTTCCTGTTGGACTGACCTGGAATCCCCAGAGAAGAGTCCTGTAATCTCTCTGAGGGTGAAGGTATGAATGAAGGTGAGGGGTGAAATAGAATAATTTCTGAGAGGGCAGGTATTTGATGGGGGTGTGTGGGACCTCAAGACCACCCTCCCACCTTCCCAGTTCTAGCATTCAGCAAGGACTCACAGGACTCAGTTTTAGTTACAGCTATGATTTATTTCAGTGAAAGGACCCAAAGTGCAATCAGCAAAGTGAAAGGGCACATGGGTGGAGTCTGGGAATACCAGGCATAAGCTTCCTTGGCTCCTCTTCCAATGAAGACATGCTTAATTCCCCCAGCAGTGAGTTGTGGCAACTTGTGTGGAATGTTGCATCCAGGGACATTCATTAGACTCAGTGCTTGGGGTTTTTCTTGGGAGCTGATCTTGTAGGCATATTCTGCTTGGTACATACCCTAACTCCAGACTCCCAGAAGGAAAGCAGGTATTCAGTATAAACTATATTGTCTGTACAACCAGTTTAGACATTGGGAGCCAGTCTTCTCAGTTCTGAAAATGGTGAGAACTTTCCCTAAATCCAAGTTCCTGTACACCAGGCAATGCGTAAACAGGCCTTTTAAAGGATACCACTCTATGTTAACTCTTTTCGCACGGCAGGTATCAGCATTTACACAGTTGCTTAATTCCTTTATTAATTTTTTAAAAATGGGCTTTACTTTTTAGAATAGTTTTAGATTCACAGAAAAATTAAGCAGAAGGTACAGAGATTTCCTATATCCCTCCTGTCCCCACGTATGCACAGCCTCCCCAACTATCAGCATCCTGCACCAGAGTGGTACATTTGTTGCAATCTGTTAACCCACAAGTACCCATCATCATCACCTAAAGTCCATAGCTTACATTAGCATTCACTCTTGGTGTTGTATCTTCTAGGGGTTTGACATATACATAATAACATGTGCCTACCATTGTATACAGAGTAGTTTCACTGCCTGGCAAATCCTCTGTGCTCCACCTGTTCATCTTGTCCTCCCTCCAACCCCTGGCAACCACTGATATATTTTTTTTTAACTGTCTCCATAATTTTGCCTTTTCTAGAATGTTACATGGTTAGAAACATGCATTGTCTAGCTTTTCAGATCGGCTTCTTTCACTTAGTAGTGTGTCTTTTCCATGTCTTCTTGTGGCTTGTTCATTTTTTGTTTTTAGCACTCGATAATATTTCATTGTTCTGATGTACCTCAGTTTATCCCTTCACCTACTGAAGTACATCATGTTTGCTTCCAAGTTTTGGTGATTCTGAATAAAGCTGCTGTAGACATCCATGACATGGAATATCTTTCCATTTATTTAATTCTTTGATTTCTTTCATCAGAGTTTTGTAGTTTTAGTCATATAGATTTTATATGTATTTTGTAGATTTATACTTGAATATTTTATTTGAGTGCTAATATAAATGGTATTATGTTTTTAATTTAAAATTACAGTTGTTGCTAATATATAGGAAAGTTGCTGACTTTTGTACTGTCAACCTTGTACAGTTTTGCCAAAATCATTTTTTTAAAAGATTATTTACTTGCGAGAGAGAGTGCAGGAGCCTGGGAGGGGAGGAGCAGAGGGGGAGAGAGAGAGAGACAGGAAACAGACTCCCTGCTGAGCAGGGAACCTAGTGGGGTGGGAGGGTGGGGGGCTGATCTCCAGCCCCTGAGATCATGACCTGAGCCGAAACCAAGAGTCCAAGGCTTAACTGACTGAGCCACCCAGGCGCCCGTCATTTTTTAGTTCCAGTTTTTTGTTGCTGTTGATATTTTTGGATTTTCTACATAGATGAATGAGCATGTTGTCTGTAAGGAAAAACAAGTTTATTTCTTCCTTCCTAATCATTGTACCTTTTATATCTTATCTTGTCCAGTATGTTGGTGAAAAGGTATGATGAGAGAAGACATCCTTGCCTTGTTTCTGATCTTGGTAAAGCTTCTACTAGTCTCTCACCATTAAATGTATTAGCTATAGATATTTTGTAGATGTTCTTTATCAAGTTGAGGAAGTTCCCTGTTATCCCTAGTTTGCTGAGAATTTTTATCATGAGTTGTTGGACTTTGTCAGATGCTTTTTCTGAGTTTATTGATAAGATCATGTGATTTTTCTTCTTTAGCTGTTGATGAGATGGATTACATTTATTGATTTTTGAATACTGAGGCAGCATTGCTTACCTGGAATAAATCCCATTTGGTTATGATGTAGAATTCTTTTTTTATATTGTTGGATTTGATTTGCTTAATATTTTGTTAAGGATTTTTGCATCTGTGCTCATCTGTAGTTTTTTTTTCCTAATAATATCTTTGGTTTTGGTACTAGGGTAATACTGCTCTCCCGGAATGAAGTATTTTCTGCTTCTGTCTTCTAGATGAGATTGGAGAGAATTGGTATAATTTCTTCCTTAAATGTTTGGTAGAAATTACCATTAGCCTCTCTGTGCCTGATGCTGTCTGTTTTGGAGGGTTATTAATTATTGGTTCAATTTCTTTTATAGATATAGGCCTCTTTAGATTGTCTATTTTTGTGTGTATTTTGACAGATATGTCTTTCAAGGAATTGATCCCTTTTATCTAGGTTATCAGATTTGTAGGCATAGAGTTCATAATTCTAATGTGTGTTTTTCCAACACCACTGAGCAGTTCTCTAATTCTCAGCGGACACTGACTAGTGTCCCACAAATTTAACTCAATTCTGACACTATCTATCTAACTAGAAATAGTGTCAGATCCCACAGGTGTAGGGTTCAGTCCCACAAGACTGCCCTCACTCTCCACTTCCGATGCCAGTCAAAGTCCGGGATATATCCTATGCTTCTTACTGATTGGCTGTAAATTGGAGGTTCCCATGATCCTCTCAATAGTATTGAGCCATTGTAAAAGCCATATCCTTTTAATGTCCATGAGATCTGTAGTGATATCCCCGCTTTCATTTCTGATATTAGTAGTTTGTTATCTTTTTCTTTCTTTTTTCCTTCTCAACTGTCAATTTTATTGATATTTTCAAAGAACCAACTTTTGGTTGTATTGATTTTTCTTTTAATTGGTGTTGGCATGGTTATCTTTCTCTATCTCTTTACTTTTAATGTAGTCTTTATATTTAAAGTGGGCTTCCTGGGGCGCCTGGGTGGCTCAGTTGGTTAAGCGACTGCCTTCGGCTCAGGTCATGATCCTGGAGTCCCTGGATCGAGTCCCGCATCGGGCTCCCTGCTCGGCAGGGAGCCTGCTTCTGCCTCTGACCCTCCCCCCTCTCATGTGCTCTCTCTCTCTCATTCTCTCTGTCTCAAATAAATAAATAAAATCTTTAAAAATAAATAAATAAAATAAAGTGGGCTTCCTGTAGACAACATATAATTGCATTTTGTGTTTTTTTTTCATTGTGGCAATATTTGTATTTAGACCACTAACATTTAAAGTGATTATTGATATTGTTGGATTAATATCTACCATATCTGTTACAGTTTTCTTCCTATTTTTTCTTCCACTTTTTTTTTCCTTTCGTGATTTTAATTGAGCGTGTTTTTTTTTTTTAATTCATTTATTTGTCAGGGGTGGGGGGCACAAGCAGGGGGAGCAGCAGGCTCTCTGCTGAGCAGGGAGCCCGATGCAGACTCGATCCCAGGACACTGGGATCATAACCTGAGCTGAAGGCAGATGCTTAACCGACTGAGCCACTCAGGCATCCCATGGAGCATTTCATATGATTCAGTCTTTTTTCTTTTGTAGTATATCAATTATACTTCTGTTTTTGTTATTTTTAGTGGTTCCCCTTGAGTTCGCAATGAACATTTAAAAGTAGTCCAAATCCACTCTCAAATAACATTATACCACTTCACTGGTAGTGCAGGCAAGTGAAATGAATAACAAAATATTCCCAGTTCTTTTCTCCTGTTCCTGATACCCTTGCTGTCATTTGTTTCACTTATATGGAAATACACACACCCCTCCTATATCATATTTTTCTTCTCTCTGAAGAGCTTTTTTTTTTTAACATTTTTTTGCAAGGTCAGTTTTTTGGCATTTATTTGGCAACAAATTTCCTTAATGGTTTTTTGTTGAGAAAGGCTTTATTTCTTCTTTCCTTTTGAAGAATAATTTCACAGGGTACATAATAGGTCAGTGGTTATTTTCTCTCAACACTATTTTACTCCATTTCCTCTTTTGTTGCATGCTTTCTGAGATGTCAGATGCAATTCTTATGTTTAGTCCTGTATAGGTAAGGTATTTTTCTTCTGCTGGCTTTTTTTCTTTCTTTTTTTTCTTTATCATTGATTTTTTGCAGTTTGAAAATGGTATACCTAGGTGTAGTTTTTTTTTGATACTTATGCTTGGTATTCTTGGAGTTTCCCGGACCTGTGGTTTGATGTCTTTCATCAAGTTGGGGAAATGTTGAGTTGTTTTTGCTTTAAGTATTCTGTTTCTTCTGTGCTATTTCAATTATGTCTATGTTTTACTTTTTGTAGTTTCCCACAGTTCTTGGATAATCTGTTGCAGGTTTTTTTTTTTTTTTTCCCTTTGCTTTTCAGTTTTGGAAGTTCCTATTGACATATGCTCAAGTCCAGAGATTCTTTAGCCACGTTCTGTCTGCTGATGAGTGCACCACAGGCATTCATTTTTGTTATACTGTTTTTGATTTCTAGTATTTCTTTTTGATTCTTTTTCAGAATTTCCATTTCTGTGCTTATTTTGTTTATCTGTTCTTGCATGTTGTCTCCTATTTCCATTAAAGCTCTTAGCATAGTAATTATAGCTTTTAAAATTCCTGGTATAACTCCAGCATTCCTGTCATGTGTGAATCTGTTTCTCATGCTTATTCTTCAAACTGTGTTTTTTTGCCTTATAGTGTGGCTTGCTGAAAGCTAGACATGATGTAGTAGATAAAAGAAACACCATCCTTAAAAAAAAAAAAAAAGGAACACTGTCCTTTAATGAATGACATAATAGTAAGGCGTTAGGTAAGAAGTGTTCTATAGTCTGGTGATTAGGTCTCAGTTTTTAAAGTGAGCCTCTGCCCCTAGGGTGTGAATTTCTCACCTGCTTCTCAGTTTTTCCCCCTCTTAGGTGGGAAAAGATGGCTAGATGGGCTGAATTTGGGTATTCCCCTTCTTCCACATGGGAGGCTGGAGCAGGCTGGAGTTGGGAATTTCCCTTACGCGAGGTGGGTTAATCTCTGGTAACACCCTAGGTGGTTAGGTGCTGGTTAAAAGAATTAACAAGTGGCCTTGTTAAGAAGAGAATGCGGGCGCCTGGGTGGCTCAGTCGTTGGGCATCTGCCTTCGGCTCAGGTCATGATCCCAGGGTCCTGGGATCGAGTCCCACATCGGGCTCCTTGCTCGGCGGGAAGCCTGCTTCTCCCTCTCCCACTCCCCCTGCTTGTGTTCCTGCTCTCGCTATCTCTCTCTCTGTCAAATAAATAAATAAAAATCTTTAAAAAAAAAAAAAAAAAGAATGCTCTGGTGTATCTCACAATAGTTATTGTCCTCTTCCCCTTGCTGAAAAATAGAAAATTTTCTCGGATATTTACCTTGATATCCTGGGAAAGCTCATGAAAATAAAATTTACAAAAATGTGGGAAATCCCCTATGTCTGGGCCGTTTTGGATTTTAGCTCTCAGAATTGTGTACACTTAGCCTCCAGCAGTTTGTCTGTTACAGGTTAGATCTGTGGTACTGGTTCTTGGTGATATTTTTGCTTATGGGTTTCTGCTCTGTTAAATTGTATTCTGTGTATCCATCTGTCTGTGTCTCTAAATTAGGGGACAGCATTTGGCCTGTGACCTCACTTTTGAGGGATCTCAGAAGAGTTGTTTATTTTTCACTTTACTCAGCTTTTTACTTGTTGGATGGAGTGGTAACTTCCAAGTTCCTTAAATGCTGTACTGGAAACTGGAAGTAATTCCTTATTTTTGGTGCTTCTGTCTCAACTATGCTTTGTGTCTTTCCTTGTCTAGAAAAACTTTGCTTTATCTCCAGAAAGCAAATCTTCACAC
Organism: Leptonychotes weddellii; assembly: GCF_054177405.1. NCBI lineage: Eukaryota > Metazoa > Chordata > Mammalia > Carnivora > Phocidae > Leptonychotes > Leptonychotes weddellii. The sequence goes on from NC_138373.1 coordinate 50,448,570, forward strand.
ATTTGCTCAGGTGGGTTGGGGAGAGGTGGTTGCTCTTTGAGTAAGATAGGCAAAGTAGGTACCTACCTACACACTTCGAGCAGCATTAATCCATTCTAAGTCCTCTTTCTTCTCTGCTGTCAGCTGCAGGCATTTCCTTCTGCTACCAGTACTTGACTTTTCTGAGAATTCAGTGGTGTAAAACAGGCTGGTTCTTAAGCCTTTTTGTTACTGCCGGTATATGATGCATCTTTTTTGGGTCTTCTAAGTATATTGTTACATAGTTTTGAGATATTGTTGCTGTTACTGCTTCTCATGTTTTCCTTATCCTTCTGTGTTTGCCTTAAAAAATCTTTTAATTAAGGGAGGGAGCTTAATGAGATGATTGGGCTTCATCTGTGATACCTCTGTTGATGTTCTTAATTTGTTAAGTTTTCATTTAATGGAAAGTACTCAGAGCTTGGTTTCTTTTGTTCATTTTCCTTCTTCCCCATGTCAGACATGAAAATCAACAAAATCATATAATTAGTTTAATTGCCTGAAACTTTCTGTTAGAGATTTGTGCCTTGTCATGTTGCTTCATTGGCAAGTAAACCTAAGAATTATTTGATAATGAAAGTATTTCTTTATTTTAGTCTTTCTTCATGGGGAAGGGAATAGACCTGTATGTAGGGTTTTTTTTTTTTTTTTTTTTTTAAATAAGTAAGTATCAATGGCCTACTTCTCTTTCTTTTTTAAGATTTTATTTATTTATTTATTTGAGAGAGCATGCACGCGGGGGCAAGGGGAGGAGCAGAGGGAGAGGGACAAGCAGACTCTGCACTGAGTGCAGAGTCAGACATGGGACTCAGTCTTAGGACCCTGAGATCAAGACCTGAGCTGAAATCAAGAGTCAGATGCTTAACCAACTGAGCCACCCAGGTGTCCCATCAATGGCTTATTATTTTTTTTCTTTTTAAAATATTTTTTTGTTTTTTATTTTTAAAAATTTTTTTATTTAAATTCAATTTAGTTAACATATACTGTACTATTAGTTTCAGGGATAGGATTTAGTGATTCATCAGTTGCATATAACACCCAGTGCTCATTACATCATTGCAGATGTACTTGACTATCTCATTAAACAGGCTGCTGGCAGCTATTTTGATTTCTTATCACAATGTGGTCATTTGAATGTGCTTTTTAAAAATAATGTTTCTGCAATTTCTTTTCATAATACACAGAGAAAGCAACGAGTGAGATGAATACTGCTGAGGATTGGGGCCTCATTTTGGATATTTGTGATAAAGTCGGTCAATCTCGAACTGGGTAAGTGTTAAAAGTTTCAGAGGAGCTTTATTTATTCTATTTATTAACATGAATAAAATGAGAGTTAGAAGGTAAAACATATTACAATTACAATTTAGTTTAAAAAGGGAATATTTTTGCTAGCAAGATTTGAAGAATCATCCCCTTTAAGTTACTCTCTATAACCAATTAGGATAACATGACTGGTAACAATGTTGATATTTTAATTAAAACCTTGTCCATAGTTGCTTCCTGAAGTCTAGCTTTTTCCACTGACTTTTAAAACCATTAGTGATTTCTCAATTGGTTTCTCAAGTTTCACGGTTATTTTTCAGTTCTTTTCTTCATTGTCGTATCTGCAGTATTCCACCTAACTAATCAGTGACTATAGAAAGAGAGTTTAGGACAGTATAATCTTAAACTTTTTGGCATAAAGCCTTTTTGTTAATACAGAGCTTTCAATACAGCAAGTAGATTAACTGGTATACAGATTAATAATTTCCTTAATTCCTAGGCTAATAACATCTGGTTATTAGCCTCATTTACCCCTTTATGCCACAAAAATATTGTCTTATTAATGTACTTTTCCTGTGAAAAATGTTAGAGAACACTGCTGTTTTATATTTAATTCTTTTTTTTTTTTTTAAGATTTTATTTATTTGCGAGAGAGAGAGAATGAGAGACAGAGAGCATGAGAGGGAGGAGGGTCAGAGGGAGAAGCAGACTCCCTGCTGAGCAGGGAGCCCGATGTGGGACTCGATCCCAGGACTCCAGGATCATGACCTGAACCGAAGGCAGTCGCTTAACCAACTGAGCCACCCAGGCGCCCCTCTTTTTTTTTTTTTTTTAAGATTTTATTTTTAAGCAACTTCTACATCCAACATGGGGCTCCCAACATGGGGCTTAAACTCATAATCAAGAGTTGCATGCGTCACCAGCCAAGTCAGTCAGGCACCCCTATACTTGATTCTTGTGGTGCTAATCTTAACCCTCTGATGATGCTTTCTTTGGCTCTCCTTTCTCCCCTCCTAAATATAGGCAGTTCCTTAAACTTTCTTTGGTCTATTTTTTTTCCCCTAATACTTTTTTCTTTTCTAGTACTTTTTTTTTTTTTTTTAAATCTTACAACTTCTACATATCTTTATATGGGTGACATCTGTATTTTCAACTCTGATTTTTCTCACCGTATCATTAGACTTGTGGACACATCATTATTTCTGGACATCATACTGTATAAGCTTTGATCTCACCATGTAGAAACCCGAAGTCATGTCTCTTTTTGCTTTAAACCTGCTTTCCCTCTTTTGTTTCCTGTCTCTGTTAATGACAAGATTATTTCATTTGCACTTAAAACCTCAGTCACCACCACATTAATACTGTTGCTAAATTCTGTCAATTTGCCTCCAAAATATCTCACAGAGTGTTGATATTATAAAGTTTTCTCAGTTAACTTCTTGAACCTGGCCAAACCAGGCGAGGGCAGTTTGTCTTCAAGGTCTTTCTACCCCTTCAATCAAGCCCTTTTCGGCCTGTTACATGCGGCCCTTGTCAGGTTCCCCAAAATATGGCCTCCACATGTGGCCTCACCCATCCCCTTTGCTGTCGTTATATTTTAGTGTACTGAGTCTTTTTCTTTCTGACCCTGTTAGTTCCTTAATTTAATTGGAATTTGAGGAGCTTCTCTCTGCTGTATCTCTATTCCTTTTTCTCTATTTCTGTTGGTCCCACTTTACTTGAGACATTCCTTACCATGCCTGGACTAGTGAATTAACCTTCGGACATTTCTTTCCATTTCTTTTCTGTCCACTTCTTATATCTAGTTTCCCTATAACAACTCTGACCATGTTACTCCCCTACTTTCTGCGGTGAGTTGTCTGACCTCCCTTTAGACATCTGACTCATTTATTTTCCATTTACTCTTAAGTACCATTTTTTTCAACTCAAGCTTTTCAGTTGCCAGTGCTTTTCTACCTTAGTTTAATGCTTTTGGTCCTTGTATTCCTTTAGTGTGAAATATTTTATTCTCCCATTTTCTGTTTCTGTGTCTCATATCTTTCCAGGCCCAATATACATATCATTTTTTCCACAAAGCTTTCTTTATCCCCTTTACAGCAAATCATATTATGGTCCTGTGAATCCTCAAAGCACTCTATCAAAATCATTTTTGTTTGTGTTTTGTTTTGTGTTATGGTAGTTTATGTCTATCTGATAGACTTAGATTTATAGAATGAAAAGGTCCATTAATATTTGTTGTGCAGAGGAAAGAAGCAGATAGCTTAGTGGTTGAGAGTATGGACTTTGGGGTGAGACTGCCTGGGTTCACATCCTAGCTCTGACCACTTTGCTGTGTCACACTGGGTAAGTATCATATCTTCCTCATTTGCTATGTAGGAATAAAAATAGTGTCTTCTTCACAGGGGACTTATTGTCAGTGTGAGATTAATTAACATATATAAAGTGTTTATAGTAGTATCAGGCACATGGTTAAATGCGTGCAACTTAACCTCTTTTTGATTGAAGTTCAATTTTGTGACAATTTGTCTGTTAAGGATTAGGTATCAACCTAATTCCATCCTAGTATATTTTGGAGATAAAACTTTTATCTAGCATTCCAGTTACAAAGTCCTGCCTCTCTTCACCCTGTCAGTTTTCTTTTCATCTTTACATTGGTAAAGATAAATTTGGTATTCATTTTGTAGATACTTTTTATAATAATTTGGTTTGTGATTTCTCTTTAAGAATAATGTTTTATATACATATCCAGTTGTGTTTTCACTTTCTTGTTGTATCTTGATAATTTCATAATAGGAAATGGAAACCATTAGGGCTGTGTTCACTTCCATGGGCCTTCGGCACTTTTACGTTCATGGGTCCCTTTCTCCATGAAAATTAATAAAACTATTTTACGACTGCATTGTTACAAAGACAACTATATTATTATACATCCAAACATTTTCTTTGCCCCAAAAGTTCATTTTTTCTCTCTTTTCTTTTTCTTTTAAAATAAGTTAAAATGGGCAACCCTCTCGGTTCCCCTTCCTCTTTGGGAGCTTTGTACTATCACTTTACTATCGCTTAATAAACTTTGCTTTGGAAAAAAATAAAATAAATTAAACATTTTTGTGGGCCCTTAAAACTATTGTGGGCCTTGTGTTGTACCTACATGCTTAAGGATAAGTGTTACACAATTGTTAGATATTCTCAGATCAGCTTAGTAGTAGAAAATTATGAAGGTGCTTTTCAGGTGAGCAGTAAACTGTGGGATACTTATGGTGGTGTTCATAATATTTCTTTTGTTGGCTTAGTTTTTATTGTGGTAAAATATGTATAACATAAAATTTATGACTTTAAACATTTTGTGACATGTTTGTGACATTCAGTACGTTCACATTGTTGTGGGATTATCACCACTATCCATTTCCAGTACTTTTCATCATCCCTAACTAAAACTCTGCTTCCTAGATAACAACTCACCCCCACCCACTCCCCCCCGCCAGCACCTGGTAACCACTTACCGTTTGTTTTTAATTTTTAAAGTCATTTTGTAATTAGTATATATGGAGAACTTGTGGAGATTTGGTTTATGTTATCTAGGAACCTACATACATATGTTTAGTTATGGGTTGCTGATGGTAGCATAAGAATATTGAACATTACTGTAGGTTGTCTGCGAGGTAGTCTAGGTATCTGGTGTGCTTTAGAGAAGATTGAGAAATGTCATTGGTGTAATAGGGGTGTTCCTGAAGCCGTACCCATGTGATGTGTATTTTCCTAAAACAGATTTAAGTAGGGTAGGTTGAAGTAGAGGGAAGTTATGGATTGGAATGTATTTCATACAGTTATTCGTGTACTAGGCAACAGTCTAGATTTTTTAAAAAAGCATTGCCGTTTGGTTTTAATCTAATTTTATAAAATGTACAGATCTGTTTAAGAAGGTGGATTTGGGGATTGTGGAGGGAACTTTAGGAAAAGCTTTTCTTTTTCTATAAGCTTTGGTATTTTTATCAAAATGATTTGTCACCATCAGTATATTGTGGAATTATTTAGTGCATAAATAAAATAATTTATATCAAGTCTTTTCCCCCCTGCCCCCCTAGATCCTTTTGGCTTTTTCTTCTTTTTTTTTTTTTTTGTAAGTATCATCTATTTTAGAGTTGTTGTAGTCTGGAAAATATTCGCAAGTTTTGAAGGGAAGAAAAAGAGCCATTATTGTGAAATTTTATTTACTCAGAACTGTGACCCATAAACATGGCTTCCAGTGTTTTGAAAAACGTTCCTTTAATTCTTTTTTTTTTTTAAATGTTTTATTTATTTAGTTGATGGAGAGAGAGACAGCGAGAGAGGGAACACAAGCAGAGGGAGTGGGAGAGGGAAAAGCAGGCTTTCCGTGGAGCAGGGAGCCTGATGTGGGGCTCGATCCCAGGACCCCAGGATCATGACCTGAGCCAAAGGCAGACGCCTAACTACTGAGCCACCCAGGCGCCCCTAATTCTTTGTCTTTTAAAAGTTTTATTGTTCTGTTCTTTAAACCATACATACATATTTGTGAGTGTATTTATATTTGTTGATTTCAAGAAATACGCTTATATAAAATACGTACTTTTTTGATTTAAAAATAGATTTATATTTACATGGCTCAAAAATGAAAACAGCTTGAAAAGATGAACGTGGACAAGTCTAACTCCTATCCCTGTTTTTCTCCCCCCATTCTCTATAGATAACTGCTTTTGTTCCTTTTGTATCTTTCCATTGTTTCTTTATAGAAATACGAATATATTTTCCATTCATACATAATAAGCATATTATATACACGATTCCACATTTGTAATTAGTTAATTCATTAATATATCCTGATAGCCTTAGGAATATATTTCTTTTGATGTCTGTTAGCCGTGCATTGGTTGTTAAATTGACAAACTTAGAAATCATTTTGTAGTTTAACATGAGTTTTTGATTAGTGGCATGTAGAATATTACCACACTTAAATAATAATTATTAACTAAAATCATTTAATTAATAATTACAAATAATTATATCAGTCTCAGGAAACCTAGTAGATGTGGTTACTGTTTACTTCCTGTAGGTTAGAGGTTTTTTTTTAAGCCTGAAATGTTTGAATATGCTGGACTTGAAACTTTAAAGAACATTTTGAAAATTTCTTCTGACTTCCTAGGATATTCACATGACTTTTATTTTTTTTTATTCACATGACTTTTAGTGTGCAATTCCAGTGTATGAGTAAGTACTGAAAAATGCCTAGCCAATGAGGTCATATGATGGACTGAAAGGTCTGTTTGTTTAGAATCAAGAGAACTTTGAGAATGATGGTAGCATTTTTCTTTAACATGTCTTCACATAATGAATAGCTTTTGTTTGTTTTAATTGATTCGTTTATATTCTCATGTGAAAAATAAATGTGAGGGTAGGTGTTGATTATCCACAATACCAAGTTAAAATTTTTCTCTAATTGACATCTGGATTAATTTGTGCTATTATTTTATATCTGAACTGTCTTTGCTTAGCTTTGGTCAGAGATATAGTTGACTGAATGTGGAAAACATGATATAACTTTTTCCTTTACGTGGTTAAGGGATCTATTTAGGCGGTAAATCTTTGATTTATTCCTGTAGAACTAGAAGGATAATGACAATTATTACTGATATTTTGTGAAAAATACAAATATAAACCTTTGGAAAAGAGTTTGCTAAAATTGCTTTTCATTTTGTCTGTCTTGTCTTGGACCTGGGCTGTGACTATTTGTTTTTCAACTGGAGTTTGATAGAATATTTCCAGATTTTTTTTTAAAGGAAAAAGTAGTCTCTGACCCAGCCATCTTCAATCAGGTAGAGAAACACATCTCTTCCTATATATATTATATTCTATTATAATTGTAGCTTCAGCTTATAGGCCTTAATTTTCAAAATCAAGTGCTCTTTTAAAAATAATAGCCAACATTTATTGATGGCTTATTATTTGCCAGGTCTTGTTTAAGTTCCTTAGAAACATATATATAATTATCACAGCAGCTCTAGGTACTGAAGGTTTTTCCAGTTTACAAATGGAATCTAATTCATATTTAGGATTAAGTATAATTTAAATTAGGGGAAATCCCAACAGGAGTAAAATTAAAGGGTTTTTTTGTAAAGTGTGGTCTTGATTTCCATGTCTATTTTACTTTACATTGTGGAGTTATTTTTAGTTTCATTTTCTCTGCATCAGTCATTTTTTCTTTTATTTGACAAAACAATGAGTACTGCCTGGGTATCATGCTTTGTGTATGCAGTGGTAAATAAAACAACAAAGCCTTTGTGATCAGCGGTGGTGACAGTTAGTAGAAAGTAGAAATAAACAGGTAGATAACAAGCTAAGAAGATAGTGATCAGAGTGCTTTAGTGGAGAATAAAAGGAGAAGACCTACTTAGATTTTTCAGGGAAGGACTAGTTTGAAGGGATAACATTTACGATTTTAAAGTTGAGAAGAATCTAAGAGCTGAAAGCAGGTCCCGGGCAGAGGAAATAACATTTACATGAATCCTGCAAGAGAGAAAATGCTTGGTGCTAGGAACTTCAAAGATACAGAGTAGCTGGAACAGAGGTGAGTTGCCTTAAATGAGCACAGAGTTGGATATAAGAGAGTGAGTGAGTTAGAAAAATAGAAGTGATAGTTGGAATGCTTGAAATTGATATTATAGAGGGTTTTCACTTACTGGTAATGGCATGGTCTACGATGTGATCGTGGCAGTTAATAAAGTGGGATAGAAGTTGAAAAGTCAAGATGTTGGGAACATCACTTACGTAGATGAATTAACATCTCTGAGAATTAAGACAGGAATAATGTTGGAGAGAGTGGCAGTGAGCCAGGAGTTAAAATCACTGAGGGATGAAGCAGTAATTGAGGTGTTTCTTTTTGTTGTTGTTGTTGTTTTGTTTTGTTTTTTAGAGAGAGAGGGAGGGGCAGAGGGAGAGGGAGAGAGATAATCTGAAGTAGGCTCCATACCTCGCACAGAGCCCAACATGGTGCTTGATTCCACAACCTGGGGATCATGACCTGAGCCAAAATCAAGAGTTGGACACTTAACCGACTGAGCTACCCAGGCGCCCCACTTGAAAACAAAAAAAATTTGTTTTTTTTTTTTTTTTTTTTATGTTAGTCACCATACAGTACATCATTAGTTTAATGTAGTGTTCCATGATTCATTGTTTGCATATAACACCCAGTGCTCCATGCAGTATGTGCCTTAATACCTGTCACTGGGCTAACCCATCCCCCAACCCCCCTCCCCTCTAAAACCCTCAGTTTGTTTCTCGGAGTCCATAGTCTTTCATGGGTTTGTCTCCCCCTCTGATTTCCCCCCCTTAATTTTTCCCTTCCTTCTCCACTTGAGGTTCTTTAAATAAATGCAGTAAGAAGATAGTCTGGCCTGATGAGAATTGGACTGTTTTAGGAAAGAGGGAGGAAGAATGATTTGGAAGTAGTAAAGGGGGCAAAGAAGACCCATGTCTTGTACCTCCCTATATAGTGGGAGTAGTATCTTCCCTGGAGAGCCAGATTTCTGTAGAGCCAGAGGACTGAGGATTGGGGCTTTTGTTGATGGTGGACTGTGAATTCTAGAGGACACAGTGGAGAGGTTTCAGAAGGTGGAAAGTACTGCATATGTAGAGCTATTTAATGATGGGTAGTCTGCAGCTTCTCATAGGGACTGGTATAAACAGGCATGTGTTCTCAAATTCTCAATTATTGGATAGTAGAGAAAGTTGGGTGCCTAAGACTTCCTCCTGACCTTTGCAGATGGAACCTTGCAGGCCTAGGAAGGAGTGGTTGGGGCTCTCTTTTGACTCCTGTCCGTATAGGTTCTGATTGCTTTCATATTTTATATTAGAGTTCTCTTACAGTTCGTGTAATGCTTTTATGCTTTTGAAAGGCATCCTCGACACTAGACTCTTCTCAGTATTCAAGGAAGGTTTTTATTATCTATTAATTTAAAAATAAATTACTTCAGCAAAGATTTGAATTCCCGTATCTTTCAGTGTGTGCCTGCTAGGTACTACCCCCGTACTAAGACTGTGTACATTTAGCCTTCCACCGCACCACATAAATCCCTGAATGGTAAGTTGTAGTAAAGCACTTTTTATAGCATGCAAAATGACAATTTAAAAATCACTTTAAGATTATTTGAAAGTTAAAGTTGTAAAAGTAATTTGATAGAAGAACAAACTAGAACTAATGTTGTTGAAGTTTTCTGTATCCCTGGCACAATTCTTAAAGGAAGTATTGGAATAACATACTGATTAGGAAGCTTTAGAATCCCCTTTCAAGATGAGGTCTGTCTGTCAAGCTTCAAATCTTTTCTACTTTTTCTGCTATATTATAGTGCTGCTTTTGTCTAGTAGTGGTTCTCAGCCTGGGTGATACTGATATATTAGGGATGGCTTTGGTTGTCAAAATATGGGTGTAAGTACTGACACTGGTTAGGTGGGGCCCAGGAATGTGATACTCCAGATAGTCTTACACTACAAAGAATTTTTCTGTTCTGAACACGTAATAGTGCTTCTACTTAGAAGCCTACTGCTAGTGTCTTTGTCCTTTTTCATTCTTATTTCATAGGTGATTAGAGTTAACTATGCAAGCACATTCATTAACTGTGTTTTAACCTTATTATTACTATTTTTTTTCTGTTTTTCTTTTATATTTGCAATATTTTGAAGAAAATGTCCTATTATTTTTTTTTGTCAGATTCCATGAGGGGATGATGAAGAAGGTGGTATCCTCATTTTGAAAAGTTAATTGATCTAAGATCATTGATTGATTAATAGGTGCAGTAGTTAGAATTCAAATTTACTGTCTTTTTAGTGGTAGTAATTTCCTTAAGGATATAAAACCTTATCACAGTTTAACTTAATATTTTTATGATACAAAAATACTTTTCAAATGAGAAGTAGAGGAGTGGGACATATTTGAAATGAGGGTTTTTAACAAAATTTTATAAAGCACAAGTTGTCACAAATCTTGACTCCTTTATCCAACAGAATCATTACATGTTTTTGGCTTTTTCCGTATGTATTAATGGAAGGACCTTTTCAGGGAGTCCCACTAGCTGGTGACTAGAGACTAACGTTGTGCTATTTATCTGTCATAACTGTACAGCAACATACTCGTAAGTAGGTAGACACTTATGAATAATGTAACAGTTTTGGAGATTTACTTGAGGCTATTTAAAGAGATTTGAAATTTCATTGTTCTTTGAAAAGAGAGTTGCAGGAATACAAAATTAGGTTTGCTTTTCCATGATCTTCTGACTACAGATTTGAGCTGCATCATATGCATGTTTATCTTAACTGAATTTAACTGTGTTCTTTGTAGCCCCCTCAAATTGTATTTTTCCTATAGACTTGTCCCTATTGTCCATTTAGTGAGCTCATATGTGCCATCTCACCATTACAGTTTTCATTTCTCTTAGAGTATGAATATCTCACTGCATCGAGTGTGATTCTTGCTCAGTATATGCATTTTTTTTAAAACAACATGACCCTGTATGAAAGCCACTTTATTCAATGGGTGCTGAAAGTAACATTTTTGCTCTAATAATTGAGGAAAAGTTGCCTATGTTGAGCATATTTGAGAGATGGCAGAGTGTGTTTTCTCATAGGTAACTCCCTAATCAAGAGAAATTAACTGCAATTTTTGCCTATGCCCTGACTTTGGAAACACACCCCAGGAAATGGTACTATTCCCTTACATTTTACAGTGGTGAGATTTGTGCTCTGCTCATTTCTCACATGGTAAGTTAAGAGCAACAAAGTTATTCTGGGGTTGGAAAACTGGGAAAGATGAAAAATAATTTCCCTTTCCCTGTTCTTATCCCTATCCCTGACCCCAGTCTTTTTGTTTTCCCATCTCAAGATAAAGAAAAGAGAAGGTATGTCTTACAAAAATTTTTAAAATACCAAAATGGAATTTTGAGAAGGTTTTTAGAGAGACTACCCTTTACAGAGGTGGGTGATGAGAATCATTGGTGGACTTCTAATGCACATGCAGATTTTATCTTTAGCATGTATTTTTACAAAATACTTCATTTATGTTTATTACCATCAATCTCTAACCTCACATCCCATGCTCCTCCCAGCATTACTTAATCTGCATTTTCCCTTATTGTGATCCTATTATAATTCTAAGACAAGATTTTTTGAAAGCATGTACATTTTTCTCATAGAAAACTAACTCAGTGGAAGACATACAGGAGTCAGTAATAGAGCTTTGTAAGGAGGATTATTCAATTATTCTAAATACTAAGTATTGTACAGCAGTGAAAAGTAGTGTTTTCCATATTTAGCTTAGTGACTTTTTACTGAGCATCAACCATGTTGAAGGCATTATTGTAGGCAACATTCAGAATGAAAATGTTTTATCTTCAGTCACTGGTGAGCAGCAGTAGGAGCTAAATAATTCCTATCTTTGTTTCCTCAAATATCACTTAAGAACATAATTATGTGCCGTGGCTAGGGAGTAGGGAGCCAAGGATGAGCAATGTAGCCCTGGATCCTATCTTCAGGAACCCTCAAGATGGGGAGATAAACAGTTAAGGCAATTTTATTAAAATTTTATTTTAAAAAAATGAGAAGAAAACCCAAACAATTCTAAATAATACAAGTTAATAGTATTTAAAGCTAACAACTGTCAGCAAACTTTGTTAGAGGTGATTCTAGTTATCTATTGCTACATAACAAACCACCCTAAGACTTAGTGGCTTAAAAGAGCATTTATTATTATCTTCACTGTTCTGTGGGTTAACAGCTGGGCACTTCTTGCTTTAGGTCTCTCATGAACTTGCAGTCACCTAATGACTGGGACTGGAATATCTGAAGGCCTGATTGGGATGGGTGCTCAATATGGCTGGCAGTTAATATCTGGCAGTCAACTGGGATCTCAGCTGGAGCTATCAATTGAAACATTTGCCAAGGCCTATACGTGTGGCTTGAGTTTCTTACAGAATGGTGGCTGGGATCCCAGAGGGAGCATCCTAAGAGCAGATGTTCTAAGAGATATAGGTGTATTCTATATAGCTTTTTATGAACTATACATCTCAGAATATCACTTGTACTACATTCTGTGGGTCAAGCAAGTCACTGGGGTCAGCCCACATTTAAGAGGAGGGTTATTAAACTTCACCTCTTGATGGGAAGTGGCAAGGTCACTTCATAGAAGAGCATGTGGAAAGGGAGTTAGGGGCGCCTGGGTGGCTCAGTCGGTTAAGTGTCTGCCTTTGGCTTGGGTCATGATCCCGGCGTCTTGGGATCGAGCCCCGCATCGGGCTCTGTGCTCAGTGGGGAGCCTGCTTCTCCTTCTCCCTCTACCTGCCTGTCTGTCTACTTGTGATCTCTCTCTCTCTGTCAAATAAAATCTTTAGGGAAAAAAAAGGGAGTTGTTATTGTGGTTATCTTTGGAATATATAATTTGCCACAGAGGCCTGCTCTGTAAGTATTGAATGAGAACTTTGACCTAGATAACAAAACAATGAATATATCATGAGAACAAAACCGTGAATTTTAGTAAACAAAATAGTAAATTCCATTTTTGATACTTGAGATACACAGTCATTAAGAACTTGAATGGCGGGGCGCCTGGGTGGCTCAGTTGGTGAAGCGACTGCCTTCGGCTCAGGTCATGATCCTGGAGTCCCGGGATCGAGTCCCACATTGGACTTCCTGCTCGGCAGGGAGTCTGCTTCGTCCTCTGACCCTATCCCCTCTCAGGTGTTCTCTCTCTCTCAAATAAATAAATAAAATCTTTAAAAAAAAAAAAAAAAGAACTTGAATGGCAAAATGTGATGTAAGGGTCCTTTACTACTTTCATCTGACATTTATTTATGACTTTTTGCATAGAAAATTGTTATTCTGTGTTGAGAGAGTTCTACCCATTTGTAGATATTTGTAAATAAGAATAGCTAACATGTAAAAACTGTTGGGTAGTTATAAAGACTTAGTTTCATCGTGACCTTTCATGGTTTTGTTTTATATACATGATGTGGTAAAATGTAGCTTATGAAAATTCATAAAAGCCAAAGTGAAAATGACGGCATAACATTAGTTAATGAAAGCGTTATCAGCAGAGTTACTTGCTACTTGGTGAATATTTTTTTCACAGTGCCATTGTAATTTACATGGAGATGGTGATTCAGTGTGACAGTTTTGGTAACCAAACTGGATTAATCATAAGGGTCGGTATCCTTTAGCACTGATATAAACACATGGCCCTCTATGTAGAGGGTTCTTGCTTTCTGGGTACTTTTCCAATAAGATGAATGAGCAAGAATGAAAAGTTTTATTAAATCATTGTTCGAACAAAGGAGTGATTGTTGATGAAATTCATTTAAAGAATATATCCTTTCCAGAATTGTCTTAAGAGCTTCACGTTCTGCATTCTGTTTTCTGTGGGAACCTAGAAAAGTCTGAATTGCAAAAGAAAGCACAGTAGCATGACTCTGTGATAATTGTGTCTGAAGATTAAGGAGGGTTCACGCCTTAATTTTCATTTACTTTTGAGCATGAGGTAGCTTAATTTTAGTAGTTGTAACTTCACATGGAAACCAAATGACTGAGAGTGGTATGATGGGAGACAGAGTAGAGAGGATTCGATAGAAAAGAGGCCCCTCTTAAAGCTCTGCTGAAGCCCACAGTAGTTTGTTGAGGTGGATTGGAATAATACTTGTGAATAATGAAATTGACTTTGATGCTTTAGTTCATCAGAACTGATATATGCCAAGGCAGCTGTGTACGTTCCGAAAAGTCTGTTTTCTGGTTGGTCTGTGATTTGAGAAAAAGTCTTTAGAAGCCACAGCCACATGAAAGTACAGGTATCCTCTGCTTCTGGAAGGTTTGTGTTACGCCACTTCACTCTTACTGAAGGACCTACACTAGTACCTGTTTACCCTAACTAAAAGAAATTTGAAGGGAATCTTCACTTTTACAAAAAAAGGCCAGAAGTGAAAATGGTTTCAGTTTTTCTTTGAGCTGTTTTAGAGGTAGCCCACACCTGGGGCAGCAAGAGTAGCGTCGCCCAGCTCCCCGTGGGGAACTACACTCGGCATCTCTGCATCAAGCCACCATAGCTTTGAACTGTGTCTGTGAGCGTCTGCTTTATCTTGACTTACTCTGTGCATCCATTAGCAAGATGTGTCCTAAGGTATCAGAAAAGCCTAAGAGAGGTTATGTTTGGGGTCTGAGAATGCTAAAAACATTTTCCTTATAAATTGTAATTGCTTCTTCCCTTTAGGCCGTTTAGGCTTATACAAGTCTTTACAGGAATGCTCTACTTTTATATAGTTGGAAAATTCTGTGCTGCCTCTTTTTTTCTCACCTTTTTTCTGAACTACATGTCTCAGATGTGACTATACATGTAGTTTGTCTTGGATAATCTCACTTTATGCCTACTGTTCCTGAACTTTGCCCAGTTAGCATCCCTTTCACTCTCAAAAAGGTACTTGTATAGTTGATAAATTATACAGTCTCTATAGTCCACTTGTGTTTTTTCATTGAGAGGATAATAGCCATAGTATACTTATTTTAAATTCACTTATAAAAAAAAAAAGGAAGCCAAGGTATGGGTACCAGGTGAGCTCACTAGTACCAAAGCTAGTAAACATAGTACATGCATATACATATATGAATATATTCTATTTACATGAATATTTTTGTGTTTACTTTTATATTGAAAGCCATAGGTTTATATTAAAAAATAACTCTTAAGCCTTTTTAAAAACAGTATTTTAGCCATAATCTTTCATTAAATTGTAAGATTTAATAATCAAATGTGTATATATTATTTCACTTTCACTTTTGTGTTTTACTCACTATATTCCTCAGTACTTATAAGCATTCTAATTGGCTTTTTATGACATTATCCTTTTTATGGTGCAATAGCCAAGATTGTTTTGGTGCCAGAGATACTTTTGCTTTGGTTTTTGAAATTGGCTGTGGTAAAACATTCAAACAATATACAAATATATAAAATAAAAAGTAAGGGTTGAATTTCAAAGCCCTTTCCTACTTCCCTTTCCAAAAGTCATCAGAATTTAGAGTGCTTTCTTTAAAAAAATGAAAGTGGTTTATAAACAATATATCAGAAATTTAATTTAAGCAAGTATAGAGGATTATTTTCTAATAAGTTCATTTTCTGAGCTGAATCATCTTTGGATCATTATTTTTTAATGGTTTTAATTTTAGCATTCAGATAATCCCTTTTATATTTCGCCTTTACTGGTGCTTGAAATTATAATTTTGTGTTTTTATATGTCGGCATGATTTTCACAACTGCAGAAATTAGCATGGGGTCACAGATTCTGGCTCCTAAAACAAGTCCTACTATGAAAAAGGCAAAATTTAGGGGCACCTGGGTGGCTCAGTCAGTTAAGCGTCTGCCTTCGGCTCAGGTCATGATCTCAGGGTCCTGGGATCGAGCCCCACATCGGGCTCCCTGCTCAGCAGAAAGCCTGCTTCTCTCTCTGCCTCTGCCTCTCTGCCTGCTTGTGCTCTCTCTCTCAAATAAATAAATAAAATCTTAAAAAAAAAAAAAGGCAAAATTTAAATAATAGTGCTACAGTATATTAATTCTTTAGATTAATAATGTTGCTGTCAGATAACTTTTTTTTCTTTTAAGTAGGCTCCATACCCAGTGTGGAGCCCAGTGTGGGGCTTGAACTCATGACGTGGAGATCAAGACCTGAGCTGAGATCAAGAGTCAGATACTTAACCGACTGAGCTATCCAGGTGCCCCTCAGGTAGTATTAAGGTCATAGAAAATCAAGAGAAAAAGAACTTCAGAATCATAAGAGATGAATGTTTGACATATTACAATAGGTATTCAATAAATATAATTAAAATTTTTTTCTCTTTTCTCCGTGCTTTTTAGGAGTAAAGCTTCCAGCAGTCAGTGAAACATTCTTAGAAACAGAAATCCTTTTTTATTTTAATTTTTCCCTATTAAAAATGACTTTTAAAAATTTATCACAGTGGGCTTTTAAATTTTTTTTTATTTTTAAAGATTTTATGTAGTTGACAGAGACACAGCAAGAGAGGGAACACAAGCAGGGGGAGTGGGAGAGGGAGAAGCAAGCTTCCCGTGGAGCAGGGATCCCGACATGGGGCTTGATCCCAGGACCCTGGTATCATGACCTGAGCCGAAGGCAGACGTTTAACGACTGAGCCACCCAGGTGCCCCTATCACAGTGTTTAGTAATTGTATTCCAGTTCTTAAAGACATTATTTATTTATTTATTTTTTAAAGATTTTATTTATTTGACAGAGAGGGACACAGCGAGAGAGGGAACACAAGCAGGGGGAGCGAGAGAGGGAGAAGCAGGCTTCCCGCTGAGCAGGAACCCCGATGTGGGGCTCGATCCCAGGACCCTGGGATCATGACCTTAGCCGAAGGCAGATGCTTAACGACTGAGCCACCCAGGCACCCCAACATTTTTTAGGGTAATTATTCTTACTGGCCAATTTCTTCAGGGCCCATTGTCGTTAAATCCCTTGATAAGGGTTTTTCTTTAGTGTATGTTTTCACTATCTATTTCCAAAACTCGCTCATCATCCCAAACAGAAACTCTGTGTGCATTAAATAATAACTTCTCGTTTCCCCCTCTTCCTTGCCACTGGTGAGTTTTACTTGTCAAGGCCAAATTCCATGAATTTGCCTGTTTTAGGGACCTCATATAAATGGAATCATACAATATTTATCCTTCTGATAATGTTTTATAATATTAAGTAAAACAAACGCCATTTCAATCTAATGAATTAATATTTTGAGGCCATCATCCTTTGAGTTCTATGAATAGCTCCCACCTTCCATCATCGAAGTTCATTGTAAGACAGTTCTGTGGTCAGAAGATAGAGTATTTAGACTCAGCCACACCTGGGTTGGAATCTTGTTTGTACCACTTACTATCTGCTTAGGTATCATGGACAAGGAATTGAACAACTATAAGACTCCAGTTTACTGTGAATGTTTTGAAAATTGAATGAGTTCCTTATGTAAAATTTTGAGATCCTGAACACATAGATGTTCCATAGGTTGTAGTTACTTGCTATTACTATTACTGCTAATTATATAGCATCCCCATGAAATACAGGTTTACCACATATATGGCCTGGTATTAAAAAATGTTTTACTAATAAATGACTTATTCACAATAAAATGCATTCCTTGTAAGTATACAGTTTGATGATTTGATGCGATTGACATATATACTATAAGCATTACTTCAGTCACGAAAGAGAGCATTTAATCACTTCCTAAAGTTCCTGCTGTCCTAAGCAATTACTGATCTGCTTTATGTCATTATAGATTAAACTTTCCTTTCCTAAAATTTCATAAAATGAATTTGTATAGTATGTAATCTTGTATCTAGTGTAGAATATGTTTTGGAGCTAAGTCCAAGTTTTTATGTATATCACTACTTCTATTTATTTCCAAGGGACAGTCCATTGTATGAATATATTACAATTTTTTTATCCATTTATCTGTTGAGGAACATTTGCATTACTTAATATTATAAAACACTATCAAAAGGATAAATATTGTAGGATTCCATTTAGCTATTATGAAGAGAACCACTATGAACGTTCTTATACAGAATACTTGATAGTGTGCTTTCATTTAGTTAGGTGAAATTATGTTTCTTTGATTTCATTTGATGTAAGAATTATTTAGATTTGTGTGTAATCTCTAAACATTTGGGAATTTTCCTGCAATCATTTTGTTACTAATTTGTAGTTTAGTTCTCTTGTGGTCAAAGAACATATTTTGTATGGTTTTAAGTTTGTTATCATTTGTTTTATAGTCTAGAATGTGATCTATCTTGGTGAATTTTCTATAGACTTGAAAATTGTGTTATCTGCCATGTGTGAGTAGAATGTTCAGTAGGTCCAGATAGGTGGTAGTGTTTAGTTATTCCATATCCATAATTTTTGTTTGTTTTACTTATACTGTCAAATTATTGAGAGGGGAGTATGTTGAAGTTCTAGATGATTTGTCAGTTTTTCCTTTCATTTCTATCCAAGTTTCTTTTATATATTTTGAAATTCTCTTATGCACTTAGAATTGTTAATGTTTTCCTTAGAGAAGTAACCCTTTCATTATTATGAAATGTCCCTTTTTATCTTGTTTGAAATTGTTGAAGCCACTTGACTTTCTTTTGATTAATGTTGATATGTCTTTTCCTGTCTTGTTTCTTTTAATCTATTAGATTATCTATCTATAAGATAAACTATCTATAACTATAGAAAATAGATTTTCTTATAGTTTATAGTTGGCATATACTTGTTTCTTGTTTTTTTATCCAATTTGACAGTCTCTGCCTAGTAATTGGAGTGTTGAGACTACATTTAATGTAATTATTGATATGGTTGGATTTAAAGCTTCCATTTTGCTAGTAGTTTTCAATTATGTTTTATCTCTGTTCCTTTTTTTCCTCCAGTTTTCTTTCTTTTCAATTACTTTTTTATGATTACGTTTTATCTCCATTTTGGGCTAATAACCTATGGGTCAAAGAGGAAATCACAACAGCAGTTGGAAAGTATTTTCAGTGAAATGAAAGTGAAAATGAAATATATCAACACTTGTAGGATGTAGCTACAGCAATCCATAGAAGTAAATTTATATCATTAAATGCTTATATTAGAAGAAGAAATCTCTCAAGTCGGTGATCTAAGTTTTTATCTTAATAAACAAGAAGAACAAACTTAAAGGAAGCAAAAGAAAAGAAAGGAAAATAAGAGCAGAGATTAATGAAATTGAAAAGAGAAAAACAGTAGAGAAAGTTCAAAAGTAGAGCTGGTTCTTTAAAGAAAAGTCAAGTGGAATTTATCCCAGACATGACAAGCTTGGTTCACCACTTGAAAATAAATCAGTGTAATTCACCATCTCATCAGACTAAAGAAAAAACCCCATAGAATCATCTCAATAAATGTGGAAAGTTCCTTTGAAAAAAATCAGTATACATTTGTAACAAAATCTTCCATTAATTTAAGAACTAAAGGTAATTTCCTCAACCTGTTAAAGGACATCTACAAAAAATTTGTATATTTAGCATAATGGTACTTGTTTGGTACAATTCACTAGTGAAGCCATCTGGGCTCAGAATTTTCTTTGTTGGAACTCACTTTATGAGGCCTGCAATAGGTCAATAACAAAAATAAAGAATGGAAAACCATAGACTAGTTACGTACAAAGGTACAGAAATCCTTAATTATACTGTAATCAAGCCCAATAATCTTTAAAAAGGATAATGTATTATGACCAACTGTGGTTATTTAGAACTTGGAGACTTTCCAGTTTTCTTCATATTACTCATTTATAGTATAATTTTATCATGGTCTAACAACATAGCATGTATCATTTCAGTTTTTTAAAAAATTAAGTTTTTTTAATGGTTCAACATATGGTCTTTCTTGGTAAATAATCTGTATGTACTGGAAATGATATATATTCTGCTATGGTAGAGTAGAGTGTTCCCAAACCTATTTTTCTGTTTAATTGTTTTATCAATTTCTAACAAAGGAATGAAATCTCCAACTAAATTGTGGATTTGTCTCTCTTCAGTTTTATTAGTTTTTGCTTCATGTATTTTGAAGCTTTGTTTTTAGATAAGATTTACACATCTTGGTCTATTATGTCTCCTTGGAGAATTGATCCCTTTATCATTTTGTAATTTTATTCTATATCCCTGGTAATGTGGCTTGTTTTGAAGTGCAGTTTGCCTGATACTAATATAGCTACCCCAGCTTTCTTGTGGTTTATGTTTGCTTAGTATATCTTTCTTTCCTCCATTCTTTCACTTTTAAGTTACATATGTCTTTATATTTAAACAGTTTCTTGTAGGGAGCATTTAGGTAGGTTCTGCTTTTTTTTTTTTAAATAAAGATTTTATTTGAGAGAGAGAGCTAGAGAGAGAGAGCGCGCACACACAGAGGGATAGAGAGAAGCTGACTCCCCGCTGAGCAAGAAGCGCCCAGGATCCTGGGATCATGACCTGAGCCAAAGGCAGACTTTTAAATGACTGAGCCACCCAGGCACCCCCAGTCCTGTTTTTTTAATCCAGTCTAGCAATCTTTCTTACTTGATGTGTTTGGACCATTTTCATTTAATATAACTGTTGATATGGTTGGATTAAAATGTTAAAACTTGCCATTTTTCTAGATGATATGTTTCTTCTGTTGAACTTTTGTTTATTGTCTTATATATCAATTGAATATTTTTTGTGATTTTTTAAAATTTCCATTTCTCTTTTAAAAATGTATTTAGTGATGGTTCTATATTAAATTTTTTTTGTCTTTTTTTCCTCTGTACTTAAATTCATGTACTTCAAGCATGTCTTCAAGTTTACTGATCTTTTATTCTTATCTGATTAATTCTTTTTAAAAACATTTTTCATTTCCAGAAGTATTTTCTTTTTTTAAGCTTTATCCTTTTTACACCATTTCTTTCCTCATTATGTTGATGATTTGTTGTACATCCTTGAGTATACTTAGATTAGCTTATACAGAGTCTTTGATTGCTAATTCGTTATCTCATTTCTTCATTTTCAGTTGACTGAATTTTCTCCTAGTTGTGTGTTGTATCATATCTAATAATTTTTGACTGAATGTTTAGTGTCATGAATTTTATATCAAGTACCAGGTTTTGTTGTTGTTAAAGAGTATTAGACTTTATTCTCTCTGAACATATGTTACATTTGGATCAACTTTATCCTTCTGTGGCTTGTTTTTAGGTAGTTATAGGATGGATTTAGAGTAGTCTTTTCGACAGTTCAGTCCCAATACCAAGTCCTAAACTCTTGTGTATCCACAGGATGCTCTATATATTTAACAAGGACTTTCCATTTTGATACAAACTCTGACAACTCTGTGAGCTTTGGGAACTCTTCAGCATACAGCTCGCAGTCACTTTTTGCTCAGCCTTAGGAGGTTTTAATCTATGCATGTGTGGTTCTTTCCACAGTAGACCTAAGTGGACTCCTTTGCAAGTATCCAGGACTATTTCTTCATATAGCTCCTTCTACTCTGTCTTGCAAATTCTAGCTTCCTCAGCCTCCCTGCATTCTGATTTCTTTCCCTTCAACTCAGTGAGATTACTATTCTCTTCTTGGGATCACCATCTCTGCACCAGGATCCAGAAACTGCCTTTAGGCAGAAAGTCTGTACTGGTATCTGGAAAGTGCCTCTGAGTGGAAAGTTGAGGCAAATGTCTGGCTTATCTAATTATATTCCTTCTTAGAGATTATTCAGCACTGCCTGTGGCCTAATGTCCCAAACAGTGACCTGAGTGTATACTTCAAATATATTTTTCCAGTTTTCTCATTGTTTATAGCAAGAGTGTAAGTCTAGTTCCAATTATTCCATCATGACTGGAAGTGGAAATTTTGGTCTGTCATTTCATTTTCAGAACTTTTTTTCATCCAGGATTAGTGTGAAATGCCTAATCTATGATTGCTAAGGAAGAGAGCCTGTTAATTTTATTTGAAAAATTTAAAGGAACTTGTTAGTGTACTGTTCATTTGTGTCATTAATAAAAATTAAACTACCGTAGTCTACCTTTTGTATAGTAGTCTATTGCCTATTATAGTTAAGGGGGGAAAACCTGGATATACTACTAATTGATTGTTACATTTCTCATTTTTTAGACCTAAAGATTGTCTTCGGTCTATTATGAGGAGGGTGAACCATAAAGATCCTCATGTTGCTATGCAAGCTCTGACTGTAAGTGATTGCATTTTAAGTTTTACCACAAAACTATCTGCTAAAATTGAGCCCTTATTTTAACTTGTGATTTTATACTTTTAGCTTCTAGGAGCATGTGTATCAAACTGTGGCAAAATTTTTCATTTAGAAGTATGTTCAAGAGATTTTGCTAGTGAGGTGAGCAACGTACTAAACAAGGTAAGGAACATTATTTCCAGAAATGAATTAACACAGTCTTCTTTGTGTATTTTAATGTTCGGTTTTTCACGTTTTAAATCACAAAGGACTGGTTTGTGCTTTGCTTTTTTTTATAATCCTTCCTAGGCTCTGTCTATCCAGTA
This sequence comes from Leptonychotes weddellii, assembly GCF_054177405.1. Classification (NCBI taxonomy): domain Eukaryota; kingdom Metazoa; phylum Chordata; class Mammalia; order Carnivora; family Phocidae; genus Leptonychotes; species Leptonychotes weddellii. Next base: position 50,470,910 of record NC_138373.1, read on the forward strand.
TGTAAGTAAAGTAAATGTTTTGCTGAAGAGACTATAAATTTATATACTTGGAGAATTTTTTTTTTTTTTTTTTAAGCCAGGTTAGAGTATATTTAACCTGTTTTCTTGATCATTCCTTTCATCTAATAAGAAAATACATGTATTTCTCCATCTGGTTAATTAATACCAGTCTGTTATAGGCACAGTTTTTGTAACCATTTGTGTAGCCACTGAGGTATTTTCCCAATGTAGAACAGAAATACTGCCAAAATATGACACTGTTTTCATTGTGACATGAGTAAGGCCACTACCTGACCATGGCAGGATTTTAATGCTATGCTTTTTATTTAACTGAATGTAGAATAAAGAATACAATTTATGCAATTCAAGGAATTAAAAAAAATCAAGTTACTAAGTAATGTATGAGTTTTCCCAGTAAAAATTTGTGCATTCTACAGGTAATTATTTCTGACTCTTGGGAGGAGGGAGGATGGGATATCATATAATCAAGAAAAATTTTAAGATGTTAAAAGGGAAAATGCCTCATGTTTTTTGGGAAAATGATTATTTCCAGGTTTTAGTAGGAAACAGTACAGAAATGAGATAATTTACATAATTCTTTACAGAATTTCTGTATTTCCTTGTCAAGCATGATTATGGTTCTTTTCCTGTTTTGCGCTATTCAGTTACATTTAGGTATTTTCTACTAGTTAATAATCATTCTTTTAATGTCCTGAATGTCCATCAAAATGTATGACTGTTTATGAAGAGATTTTAGTATAATGTTTTCTGTAATTTAGTTGAAAATGAGATATTCAAACTTGTATTTAGTAGCACAAACAACTGTTTTGAAAAGCAAACAGCTACACATAAGAGAAAGGACTTCTTCATTTTCCAAATGTTTTACAGTGAACAGAGTGATTTTTATACTTGAGGGGGAGATGTTATTTTGAAGAAATGAAGTTTCTAGAAATATTGACATACAGTGGGCCTCAAACCAGGCCTCGGATAATTAAACAACTTGGAAAAAATACACAGTCAAGCATATTTTTAAAAGTCAGAGATTAGGAATAAAGGAATTGTATCATTTATTTTCTCTTTTCCAACTTATTTTTTATTGGTCTGCAAATAACCAACACAAAACAGAGTACTTTTCTGTGTCTTCCTGATGTAGAAAGCTCACTTAGTTGCAAAGTACTCTGAAAATTTCCATCTCTCTGACCTCCAAAATAAGTTATTACATACTTAATCTGTTTTAATTGGTATGAGGTATGTATGTTGGTATCATCTATTGTTTTTTCATAGTGTGAAAAAAATTTGATTATTTCTAGTAACCAACTCTGTTTTCTTATGTATCATCTATAGCTAGGGGTTATTTGTGATTCAAAAAAATGTCTATAGCACTTTATAATTTCTATATTAAACATATCTGTGTTATATCATTAGCCAGGAAATTAGTACTTTTTTATTAAAATTTTCTCTATTTTCAGGGTCATCCTAAAGTCTGTGAAAAATTAAAGGCTCTTATGGTTGAATGGACAGATGAATTTAAGAATGATCCACAGCTTAGTCTAATATCAGCAATGATTAAGAACCTTAAGGAACAAGGAGTTACATTTCCAGCTGTTGGCTCTCAGGTATTTTGTAAAGTTGCATTGTGTGCTAAGGTTTGTTTCTCTAAAGTAGCCACATTTATATGAGTTTTTCTTTTTTCCTCCAAACCCAGGTAGTTTTTACTTCTCCAAAGGAATTTTTGTTAATAATCTTGCATTCAGTGGTGCCAGAAAAATACAGGGGAATATTAATGTGTTCCAACTTCCATTTTCCCACTGTTTCTCCTTCCTTGTAAATAAATTAGATTAGCATTTTGCAATTTAAAAATTTTTTATGGAGTTTTTAATAATATAGTCAGAATTGCTTTATGATATCAGGTAGTACTGACAGTCTTCTTAAATACTCTTAGTGCTTTAATTTTATCTACAGAGAATGACAGCTTAAAAATCAGGATATCCTTGAAATTTAAGGATGAGTTTAGAGGTTCTTTTGATTATGAAATTTATGACTACTTGTATTAAAAATGAGACAGAGATAAGGGAGTCAATAAGGAGAGAAGCACACAAAGCATCTTTTCTCTTAATAAGAGCCGACCAGTACATAAATACGATTGAGTGAAAGGCTTAAATTTCCTTTCTGCCCCTCCCTCCCCCAATTTATGTATTGGGATCAATCTCTATGTCATCAAGAAAAATTGAAGGGTATCTCTTTTATTTTATTTTATTTTATTTTCCCTATTCTGGGTAACCATCCTTTGGGATCACCAGCTAATCTAGGACGCTTAAAATGTGTGGTAATTTATTATACTGCCTTTCCCTACTGCGTGGATTGGGGTAGAATGGAACAAGTGGTGTGAAAGCATGCACAGAAAACTCTCAAGCTATGGAGGGCTCAAGTTCGGGGTTTTGACCATTTCAGAGAATCATGAAGTGATTCATGCAGACTTACCTAGATTTCTACCCAAAGCACTCTTTTAGTTTATCTGAATATTCTTGAGATGTCAAGATCCAGAAATATGTTTGGGAAATGAAGGAAGGAAAGGATATTTTTCTTCTTACTTGAAAAAATTTGGCTTATGAATGGTTTTACAATGATAAAATACGTCTTTAAGAAGTATTTATTCATAATTCATAGCTGGCTTTTACTACTCAGAATATTTTCTAAAATCTGTATAATTAAGGAATAATTTTATGCAGAAAAATCCAAGATATCTTGTAAGTTCCTTGACAAGAGAGGCAATGTTTACTTATAAAAGGGTAGTCTCACTATAGAAAACCAAAAAGTATAGATGATTAGTGAGATTGCAGTTTCTATGCCCTGAGAAGCTATTCTAGAGCTTGTTACTTAAAATGTATTTTGTTGACCATCATCATCATCACATGGAAGCTTGTTAGAAATGCAGCATCTCAGATGCCACTCAGACCTATGGATTCATTATCTCTATTTCAACAAGATTCCCAGATGATTCCATGTGCACGTTAAAGTTTGGGAAGCACTGCTCTTGAGTACAGCTTTACTGCTTTTCAGTCCACAAAGGGACTTGTTCCAATTAGAGAAGGAAGAAGAACTAATGATCTGTGTGATAATGTAGCTTTGTTTGGTTAACCTAGAATCTTAGATAGTTTGCGTGAACAACTTTAGGGATTCTCTAATCTAATCCCCTCATTTTACAGATGAGGAAACTGAGACCCAGAATGGTTAAGTGACTTCCCCAGGTCCACAGCTCATAGTTGACAGAGTTGGAACTAGAACGCAGGCCTCCTGACTCTCAGTCCAGTGTTCTTTCCACTACACGATCCTGCCTTCCGTTTGATATAGAGGTTAGTGGATATGTGTATGTTCAGACTAGGCTTCAAAGGACAAGAAGTGGAGTGAACACTGGCAAGAGCATTTATTTATTGACTGGTACAGAAAGAAGTTAGGTTACTCTCCTGTTCAAGAGGTTCAGGACATACATCAGCAATAGTAAAGTTAAGAGTTACTTTTCTTTTTTTTTGGCCGGATGTTATAAAATATATGAAAGCTAATTTTGTTGTAGTTACTATCTTCAGCCACAAGAAATATATGAAATGCATATAAAGTAAAGTATGATGAGGTAGAATGGTGATTTTTTTTTTAATAATGGTGTCTGATAGCTTATTGAAAACCATGTTTGTGAAGAACTTCGTATTTAATGAAAAATGTATCATGTAGGATCATCTACACAAGTCCTTCTAGATTTTAAGCTCAGTTGCTTAATCATTATTACATTTTAATCGGACCAGATCTTTGTCATCATACTTAACAAAAGCCTCTGAAAATATAAGGAATTTTTAAAGTATAATTTTTCATCCCAAGTACAGAAGAAAGTAATACAAAAATATTAAGAAAAGTCATACTTCAGTCAACTAACTCATTCTGCTGCAGTTCTTGTAGCACTAACTTTTGACATAGAGATAAAAGTAATGCTAGCACTGTGGCTATATTTGATTGATTAATAACAGGTATCTTTGCTACAATTAGAATCTGATGATAGGAAGGAATTTTGAAAAGTGTGCATTTCAGGAATATAGGACTTAATGTAGGTTATTTCTGTACTTCCTTCTCTCTTTTTTTTATTGAAGAATATTTGACAAAATATTTTGTTAGTTTTAGGTGTACAACATAATGATTCAGTGTTTATATACATTATGAAATGGTCACTTTAATAAGTCTAGTTACCATCTTTACAGAGTTGTTAAAATATTATTGATTCTCTGTGCTGTACATTATATCCCCCTCCCTCATCTTACTTATTTTATAACTGGAAGATTGTATCTCTTAGTCCCCCTCACCTGTTTTGTCCATCCCCTTCACCTCCCTACTGTTCTGGCAGTCATAGGTTTCTTTTCCGTATCTGAGTCTGTTTCTGTTTTGTTTTTTAGATTCCACATAAAAGTGAAATCATACCATGTGTTTTTCTCTGTTTGACTTATTTCACTTAGCATTATATCCTCTAAGTTCATCCATGTTGCCGCAAGTGGCAAGATTTTATTCTTCTGTTATGGCTGAGTAATTGTGTGTGTCTGTGCGTGCGAACATGTATACCACGTCTTCTTTATCCATTCATCTATTGATGGACATTTAGGTTGTTTCTAGTCTTGGCTCTTGTACTGCAGTGAACACAGGGGTGCAGATATCTTTTTGGGATTAGTGTTTTTTTTGTCCTTTGGTTAAAAACCTATTTTTCAGATAAAAACCAGAATTGCTGAATTTTATGATAGTTCTATTTTTAATTTATTGAGGAGGAACCTGCAATAGTGTCTGTACCGGTTTACACTCCCACCAACAATGCAAGGGTTCCTTTTCCTCCACATCCTTGCCAACACTTGTAATTTTTTTTTTGATACTAGCCATTCTGTCACAGGTGAAGTAATTATCTCATTATGGTCCTGATTTGCATTTCCCTGATTGTTAGTGAATATCTTTTCATGTGCCTGTTGGTCACCTGAATATCGTCTTTGGGGAAATGTCTATTTAGGTCCTCTTTCTATTTTTAGATTATATTACTTATTTTTATAATACTGAGTTATATGAGCTTTTTAGTATGTTTTGGATGTTAACCTGTTATCGGATATATCATTTATGAATATTTTTTCCCATTCAGTAGGTTGCCATTTTGTTTTGTTGATGTTTCCCTTTGCTGTGCAAAAGCTTCTTAGTTTGATGTAGTCCCATTTGTCTATTTTTGCTTTTGTTGTCCTTGCCTGAGGAGATAGATCCAAAAAAATATTGATAAGACTGATGTCAGAGAGCTTACTGCCTATGTTTTCTTCTAGGAGTTGTATGGTTTCGGGCTTACATTTAAGTCTTTATTTTATTGTATTTTTGAAGATTTTATTTATTTGACAGAGAGAGACACAGCGAGAGAGGGAACACAAGCAGGGGGAGTGGGAGAGGGAAAAGCAGGCTTCCCGCTGAGCAGGGAGCCCGATGTGGGGCTTGATTCCAGGACCCTGGGATCATGACCTGAGCCAAAGGCAGATGCTTAACCGACTGAGCCACCCACGCGCCCCACATTTAAGTCTTTAATCCAGTTTATTTTTGGTATATGGTTTAAGAAAGTAGTCCAGTTTCATTCTTTTGCATGTAGCTGTCCAGTTTTCTCAACACTATTTATTGAAGAAACTCATTTTCCTATTGTATATTCTTGCCTTCTTTGTCATAGATTAATTGACCACATAAGTGTTATTTCTGGGTTGTCTTTTATGTTCTACTGATCTGTGTTTCTCTTTTTGTGCCAGTACCATACTGTTTTGATTATATTATAACTTTATAGTATATTTTGAAATCCAGGAGTGTGATATTCGAGCTTTATTTTTCTTACTCAAGACTGCTTTGGCTATTTGGCATCTTTTGTGGTTCCATATAAATTTTAGAACTGTTTTTTCTAGTTCTATGAAAAATACCATTATGATTTTGATATGGATTGCATTGAATCTGTAGGTGCTTTGGGTAGTATGGACATCTTAGCAATATTAATTCTTCCAGTTCATGAGATTGGCATATCTTTACATTTATTTGTATCATCTTCAATTGTTTTCATCACTATCTTATAGTTTTCAGGGTACAGGTCTTTCTTCACCTTCTTGGTGAAATTTATTCCTAGGCATTTTATGCATTTTGTTGGGATTGGAAATGGGATTGTGTTCTTAATTTCTCTTTCCGATAGTTTGTCATTAGTGTATAGAAATGCAACAGATTTCTGTATATTGATTTTGTGTTCTGCAATTTTACTGGATTAATGTATTAGTTCTGATAGATTTTCAGATGAGTCTTTAGGGTTTTCTATATATATACTACCATGTCATCTGCAAATAGTGACAGTTTTACTTCCTTTATGATTTAGATGTCCTTTTCTTGTCTTTCTTTCTTTTTTGCCTTGCTACAGTGTATGTTATTGATGGTACATGACAAGGTAGGGCTCCCTAAGCCCCTTCTCTTCTTCATGGTGTCTGGGATGAAAACCTTGTTGAGGTTGGGAGATTCTCAATGTGTTGGGAGATGAGCTGGGGCAAGGACTCCATAGCATCTGAGGGCTTCTTTCTTCATCTTGTGCTCTACCTGTGGCCAGTTGTCCAGGGGGTTCTTACTCCTTGAAGGTCATGTGGACCATAAGATTGACCACCCAGTTTCTGTGGCTAAATTCATTGTCATAACAGGAAATGAGCTTGATAAAGTGGTCATTGATGGCAGTGTGGGCCCATCATTGAAGGTGGAAGAGTGGGTGTCACTGTTAAAGTGGCAGGAGACAACTGGTCCTCAGTGCAGCCCAGCATGCCCTTGAGGGGGCCCTCTGATTCCTGCTTCACCACCATCTTGATGTCATCGTATCTGGTAGCTTTCTCCAGGTGGCAGGTGTGATCCACGACCAATACACTGGGAATGGGGACACAGAAGGCCATGCCAGTGAGCTTCCCATTCAGTTCAGGGATGATGTTGCCCACAGCCTTGGCAGCACCAGTAGAAGCAGGGATGGTCTTCTCAGAGGGGCCATCCATGTTCTTCTGGGTGGCACTGATGGCATGGACTGTGATCATGAGTCCCTTTGTGATGCCAGAGTTGTTATAGATGACCTTGGCCAGAGGGGCCAGCAGTTGGTGTGGTACAGGAGGTATTGTTGATAATCTTGAGTGAGTTGTCATCTTTCTCATCGTTCATGCCCATCACAAACATGGGGGCATCAGCTGAAGAGACAGAGATGATGACCCTCTTGGCTCCACCCTTCAATTGAGCCCTCAGCCTTCTCCACAGTAGTGAAGGCCCCAGTGGACTCCGCAACATATTCGGTACCAGCATCACCCCAATTGATGTTGGTGGGATCTCACTCCTAGAATATGGAGATGGGCTTTCGATTAATGACAAGTTTCCTGTTCTCAGCCATAACTGTGCCATTGAATTTGCCATGGGTGGAATCATATTGCAACATGTATACCATGTAGTTGATTTCAACGAAGGGGTCAGTGATGGCAACACTATCCACTTTGCCAGAGTTAAAAGCAGCTCTGGTGACTAGGTGCCTAATACAGCCAAATTTATTTACTCCAACCTTCACCAACCTGACTCAGGGACGCAGTTGGCACTGCACAAGAAGATGCAACTTTTGGTCAAATTGGGAGGTGCAGAGAGCCAATTTTTTTGTTTTTCTTGCCTAGTTGCTGTGGCGAGGACTTCCAACAGTATGTTGAGCAATAGTTCTTAATCTTAGAGGAAAAGTTTTCAGCTTTTCACCACTGAGTATGACGTTAGCTGTAGGTTTATCATATATGACCTTTATTATGTTAAGGTATGTTCCCTCTCTACCCACTTTGTTGAAAGTTTTTATCTTCAAAGAGTGTTGAATTTTGTCAGATGCTTTCTCTGCTTCTCTTGAGATGATCATATGGTTATTATCCTTCATTATTTTAATGTGGTGTATCATGTTGATTGAGTTGCAGATACTGAACTATTGTTGCATCCCTGGAATAAATCCTACTTGATCATGGTGTATGATACTTTTAATGTACTGTTGAATTTGGTTTGCTAATATGTTGCTGAGGATTTTTGCATGTTCATCAGGGATATTGGTCTATACATTTTTTTCTTTTTCTTTTTTCCGTTTTTTTGGGGGGCGGTGTCTTTGGTTTTAGTATCAGGATACTGTTGGCCTTGTAAAATGAGTTTGGAAGCATTCCTTCCTCTTCAGTTTTTTGGAATGGATTCTGAAGGAAGGTGTTAATTCTTTTTTAATTTATTTTTTCATTGTTATGTTAATCACCATACATTACATCATTAGTTTTTCATGTAGTGTTCCATGATTCATTGTTTGTGCATAACACCCAGTGCTCCATGCAGAATGTGCCCTCTTTAATACCCATCACCAGACTAACCCATCCTCCCACCCCCCTCCCCTCTAGAACCCTCAGTTTGTTTTTCAGAGTCCATCCTCTCTCATGGTTCGTCTTTCCCTCTGATTTCCCTCCCTTCGTTATTCCCCTCCTGCTATCTTCTTTTTTTTTCTTAACATGTATTGCATTATTTGTTTCAGAAGTACAGATCTGTGCC
>NC_138373.1:50480004-50487787 GCF_054177405.1 Leptonychotes weddellii
TTGCAAATGGCAAGATCTCATTCCTTTTGATGGCTACATAATATTCCATTGTGTATATATACCACATCTTCTTTATCCATTCATCTGTCGATGGACATCTTGGCTCTTTCCACAGTTTGGCTGTTGTGGACATTGCTGCTATGGGTTTCAGGAGTTTTCTAACAATTTTTAAATCTCTTCTAGTCTTTCTTCTCTTGTTTGCATGCTGTCTTCTTTTAGCTTACCGCCTTTACACAAATGTAGGAGAGTGTGATTAGACTGTCAGCCCTCAATATCCAGTTGCTTTCAGTCTTTTTTCTCCAATTCCAACTCTTCTCCTTTCAAAGTGAAGATTGCTCTAGTTTGGATTATTTTCTGCCTCAGAAGTCTGTGGTAGATTGATAAGAAGGGCCTTGCAAGTTCTTAGATTAAGTTGAGGTAGGAAAATCTGAGGACAATCCTCAAATATTGTGTTCCCTTTTTTTGTGTTAGGCTGCTGAACAAGCGAAAGCGAGCCCAGCATTGGTTGCCAAAGATCCTGGTACTGTGGCTAACAAAAAAGAAGAAGAAGATTTAGCAAAAGGTATGTTTTTAAGTTCCATGTATTGGAAAGGTGGGAAGAAAATGGGTCCCTTACTTAATATTATTTTCCTGAGATATTTAAAAGTAAAAGACATAGGGCTTTACCCTTAAGGCTGAAATCTACTTTGTGCCCTTCTACAGTATCAAATAATACTCTTCTGTGATAACTACTATTCATATATGTCTTTTCAGTCTATGTTGTAATACTATTTTTATTATACTGTATATCCATAAACAATACCAAATACTTTCATGTGTCCAACAAATTCTTTTTTCATAAATAATTATATATACCATTTAGTTTTTTTATGTGACAGTATGTCTAAGATCTAATCATAATAAAACATATAAATCAAGTTCACTTGTTTTAACTATTGTGCAATATTCCAGTGTGCTAATAAATATATACTGTAGTTCATCTGTCCTGCTGCTGATGGATATTTGAGTTTTCTGGGGTTTTTTGTTTGTCTTTTTTTTTTTTTTTACTATAAGTAGGCTGCATTGAGTATTCTTGTAAATATTTTCGTATGTGTGTTGTGTGACTGCAACTGGTATTTTTGGCTCATGGGGGAGGTACATCTTCAACTTTGCTAAATAGTTTTATTATTTCCTTTGCCATTAGCAGTATATGAAAGTTATTATTAATATTTTTAATCTCCTGAAAACATTTAGTATTGTCAGAGTTTAATTTTTGTGATTCTGATATGTTGGAAATAATGCCCAATTATCTTGACTTTTATTTCCTTGATTACTAGTGAGGCTGGGTCCTTTTTTGTGTGTTTATTAGCTGTTCTGATTATCTCTCTCTTTATTGAGTTTTTGTTTTTTTTTAAGATAATGATATATAGAAAGTCTTTAATTTTGGATGTTAAACTTTTTGCCTGTTTTTTTTTTTTAAGTATTTATTTATTTATTTGAGAGAGTGAGAGAGAGAGCCCAAGATGGGGGACGGTCAGAGGGAGAAGCAGATTCCCCATGGAGCTGGGAGCCTGATGTGGGCTCGATGCTGAGACTCCGGGATCATGACCTGAGCTGAAGAGAGTTGCTTAACTGACTGAGCCACCCAGGCACCCTTGCCTGTTATTTCTATTATAGATATCTACTCTTGATTTTTGGCTTTTACTTTAACTTTGATAATGGTGTATTTTATCAAACAGAAGTTTTAAATTTTGATGTCAAAATTTTTGCTTTTTTGTTATGATTTTTGCTTTTTTATATCTTAAGATATTTTTCCCTACCCCACATCCTAAAAGGTACTTGCCTGTATTTTCTTATGATCATTTTAAAGTTTTTTTTTTCCTATTAGGTATTTTATCAATGTAGAACAGAGGTGGAAGGGATGAAGGGGGTTATGGTTTGAGTTGAAAGCAGGGTAATCAGTCTGTTCAGATTACATTGCAAAGCCTGAGTGACACATGGTGATGGTCTGCATTGGGGGAGGAGTGGAATCAATAGAAGGAACACATTTGAGGGGTGCCTGGGTGAGTGGCTCAGTTGGTTAAGTGTCCGACTCTTGATTTTGGCTCAGGTCGTGATCCCAGGGTTGTGAGATCTAGCCCTGCCTTGGGCCCCATGCTGGGCATGGAGCCTGCTTAAGATTCTCTCTCCCTCTCCATCTGCCCCCGCCACCAGAAGAAAGAGACACATTTGAAATCTCTTTGGAGGAATTTGTTAGGTGAAACTTCATTGTAGTTATTTCCAAGTTCCACTTCTTAGACTGATCACATAAGAATTAACTTTGGAGCCATAAAATGCAGGTTCTTGGATACTACCTCTGACACTCTGATTTAGTAAGTCTTCATTGAGATTTGGGACTCTTGACTTCCCAAGTGATTTTGATTATCATTTTGGGAACAGAAGCTATAGAAATATATTGAAAAGATGAAAGAAAGTATCTGCAGCTAAATAAAAAAAGTGTATCTAAGAAATTATAACTTTTTAGTCCCCAGAATAATTTAAGTTTTATCCATTCAGTAAAAATAGTCATTGTGCAGGGCACCTGGCTGGCTCAGTTGGTAGATCATGTGACTCTTGTATGAGTTCAAGCCTCATGTTGGGTTTAGAGATTACAGAAAAAAATAAACTCTTAAAAAATAGTCATTATTCTGTTCAATTTTTTTGTAGTTTATTTTTTAAACTTTCAGTTGTGAATGAATGAATAAAACTGATGAAATTTTTTTATTATGTCAAGATATGTCCTAGTTCCCATCTCCACATTTAAAAGAATACATTTTACCTTCAGATACCTTTTTGTACTTCTTTGGATTGTTGGATATATTAACATTTTGGGTCTTTTTAACTCATTCTTTTCCAGCTATTGAGCTGTCCTTGAAGGAACAAAGGCAGCAGTCAACCGCCCTTTCTACTTTGTACCCAAGCACATCCAATCTCTTAACTAACCACCAGCATGAAGGCCGAAAAGTTCGTGCTATATATGACTTTGAAGCTGCTGAAGATAATGAACTTACTTTTAAAGCTGGAGAAATAATTACAGTTCTTGATGACAGGTGATGGATAATATCAAATTGATATTAAGTTGACATTCATATGAAAATATATAACATATTACTTCTGTGTTTCATATTAATCCTGTTGAATGCCATTACCAAAGGTAATAAGAAAAAATTTTGATGTAGATATTTCCTGTGTGTGACAGTTTGATTGCTTTGCTTGTATCATACTGTCTGGATTCTTATTTTATGGTTTAATTTTTTTTCTTATCTCTAAGATTTTGTTTTGGAGGCCTAGTTTATTCATTTTTTGTCCATCTAATAATATAAATTATTAAATTAGTAAGGTTAAGATTTTAGAAAATACGCCAAATACGTCTATGTATTTATGGAATTTGTTAGAAATGTGTAATATATTGAACTTATTTATTCACAAAGAATAGCCTATCCATGGGTCAAATTCATTTTACTTGGAATTATATACATTTACATTATTATGGGAGGTGATTCAGTACCTCTGTTTTTTTTTGTCTTGTTTTTATTTTAAATTCAATTAATTAACATATAGCGTATTACTAGTTTCAGAGGTAGAGTTCAGTGATTCATCTGTCTTATATAATACCCAGTGCTGATTACATCATGTGCCCTCTTTAATGTCCATCACCCAATTATCCTATCCCCCCACGCTCCCCCGCCCTCCAGCAACCCTCAGTTTGTTTCCTCTAAGTACATCTGGGTTTTGTGTTTACTCAAAATTTGTTACTGATGATTGTTGCTGATAATTAAGTACTAAAATTTGCAAGTGGTTTTAAAAAATAAATTCAAAAAAAATTTAGGTTATTCCTATAGTAGCACACTTACATTGTTTTCTTGAGTGAAAGAAAATGAAGTAAAGTTTGAGCTGTTTAGCTGGAAATTGCACAAAACCTTGATCATTGATTGATTCATTCAAAAAATGTTCATTGAGAGCTTGCTAGCTTTCCTATACTTATACCAAAGATACAGTGGTGAACCATGGGATGTATCTGAGTGTGTGTTCATTGTGAACATTTTGTGCTATAAACAGTGTCATCTGTTATGTTATTTCTTGTGGGGGAAAAAGGTGCTAGTTGAACAAGAGAGCACACTAATTTAGGAATGGATCTGAATTAAGAGCCTACCATTACCTTACTACAAAGGAGTCTTACAGGGAGCCCATGAACTACCTGAAGTTGAAGAGATCTCTGTTTTTGGGAGTGAATTCAGAACCTTGTATTAAATCCTCAAAGCATTCACCAGCCCCCGAAAAGATAAAGAGCTGTGTGTTTAACACCTCTTTATCTTCTCTGAGGCTTCATCTTCTATTTGTAATAATGGTACATTCATTTCTTCCCTCATTGGATTGTTGGGGGATTCAAATCTGGTAATAATTCAAGTTAAACATTGTAAAAGGTAGAGATATATAGAGATGAAAATCTTTATTATAATCAAGCATTCTTTTTTGCTCCTCATTAGTGATCCCAACTGGTGGAAAGGTGAAACCCATCAAGGCATGGGGTTATTTCCCTCTAATTTTGTGACTGCTGATCTTACTGCTGAACCAGAAATGAGTAAGTATTTTCCAGTCTGTAAGTGGATGGTAATCCACAACTGTCTTCTTAATAAAAGAGTAAATTCAACTTCATGGAAAGTTATAACCTGAGCTGGGACTCTCAGATGTTAGTGCCTCCAGAGTGTTTATTAAGAATGCAGCTTGCGTGCTCGCTTCGGCAGCACATATACTAAAATTGGAGTGATAGAAGATTACCATGGTCCCTGTGCAAAGATGACACGCACAGTCATGAAGTGTTCCATGTTTTTGTATTGTATGTAGTGATGAATCATTAAATTCTACTGCTGAAACCAGTATTGCACTGTATGTTAACTAACTGGAATTTAAATAAAAATTTAAAAAGAAAAAAATGCAGCTTCCTAGTCAGTAGATTATTTACCAGAAATCATCTAATTATCTACAGATTGAAATTATCTACCAAGATTATCCCTAAGATAATTGGGCAGACTGTGGACTTTTCTTTAAAAATACTAGATAAATAGCATTATAAAACTGAAGATTAAGAAGTGTTAGGAAATTTATGCACTATGTATTTTCATTATCAGTTGATCAAGTATGACAAATACAGTGTACTCTCATAGAGAATTCTTTCTGTTCTAAGATTGAGGCCATTTCTTTAGCGTCTAGCCCCAAACTTGGAAGCAGTGGCCTGTAAGCAATATAATGGCTTTCCTAAGCCCCCATGTCAGAGAGTCAGAAGGAACCATAACTGATCATGTGAATACCTTTTTGTTTGGTTTCCAAGTGTGTGCTACTAGGGGAAATAAACTAGAAAGTAGGGCCCAGGAGGAAAAGTGATGTTACTGGCAGGCATAATAGTTGCAGGAGATGTAACTACTTGTAACCTACCAAAATGTTGGTAGGCAGTTCACTATATTTCTACATAATACTATACTTCACTATTCTTCATAATGATGAGTTTGGGTCGTCAAGATTAAGTCATAATCTCCCTTTGTTTAAGGAAACAAATATGTTTTGGTATAGAAAGATTTCCATTAGTGGTTGAAAGGTTTAGAATTTTAAGAGTTTGTGTATATAAGCTGGTAAGCTATAGTTATCTGGCAAAATATCTCACCTCATCTCATCTTTCTATAATGCCAGTAGAAGGTATCAAAGAGAGTTATAAGCTACAGGATGCTTAGGTCTTTTTTAGTTTATAAGAATTTTAAGAAAGGATCTTTGTCTTAGTCATCTTTTCATTTTTCGTTTCCAACAGCACATAGTACTGAATCTTACCCAGAATACAGACTATCTAAATATTTATACGATAAATGGTGCATAAGTATGTGTATGTTTACATATATATATGTAAAAGATATACTTTTCCTTGAATAAGAACACTTCTCTTTCAAGAGAAGGCTTTAACAACAAATCAGGCATTACTTTTATCTTTGATGAAACAAAGCTGTCTCCCAATTATTGCCAAGTTGTCTCATGTCATTTTATGACCGATTTATGACAGATTCCTGATACCCATTCTAGTAATGGAGTTCTTTTTTGTTAGAACTCAAAAAGTATGTTGTAGAACCCTTTTTAAATGGCAGTGTATTAGGTGCCAACTTTTTAACCTGGGCTTATGGTGGTGATTTTTTTCTTTGTTTTTTTTTGAGGTTTGGGTTTTTTGTTTTTGTTTTGTCCTCAGTAAGCTATTGGAAAAGATGGAATTGTCTTGGACTTCTGTTCAAGATGAAATCCAAGATCTCATATGGATCATGTAGCCAACTCCTCTTTTTCTCCATCATATAGCAGTGCAGCTTTAAAATGAGTATTCTAGCTCTTCTTCCTGTGTTTCACTCTGGACTACTGAAAAGAAGAGCAGGAATAGGAGAGCTTCTATAATGGAATTTTAGTTCTTGAGCTTGGGAAATGAGTGTTAGCATGATCTTCTTAGCATTCTTCTTCTTCTTTTTTTTTTTTAAGATTTTATTTCTTTATTTGAGAGAGAGAACATGAGAGAGGGGAGGGTTGGAGGGAAAACCAGACTCCCCACTGAGCAAGGAGCCTGATGTGGGGCTCCATCCTGGGACTCGGGGATCATGATCTGAACCGAAGGCAGATGCTTAACCAACTGAGCCACCCAGGCACCTTTTCATAGCAGAAGCCCACTTTACTTAATGTCCTGTACAAGTACCTGCCCTGCTTGGCTTGTTTTTCTTTTGGAAGTGTAGGAAGATATTGTGAAAACAGTTTATTTTGTGTACATGCATACACACACGCATGCATGGACGCACGCATATTTGGTAATAGTATTACTGCCTTTGAGAAAAAGCACTGAAAACTTGTGCATGGTCAGCTGTTAGGATGTGTTCTCTTATGGGTAGCAGCCAATGCGGTGCTTTCCCAGCTCTCTACTTGTTAACAGCTCAAGATATAAAAAGCAGAAATATCTCTAGCACGTGTCTCTTTTACCCCCATGAGAAAATAAAATCAGCTGACACTTTTGTGTGTATAGAATTCTATACACAGTGTGTGTATAGAATTTTGCTTTATGGTGATTTGAATGGGATGAATGGAAATTAAATTACGTACATTTTTATACAGAAGCTTACAGCACCAAATACATAAGTGGTATGAGTTCCTGTTCTCAGAGTAAAAAATCATCGGCCAGATTTCAGTATGTGGGCTAGTAGCACCAGATAGATTCGTATTTAAATCCAGGCAGTGTCATATATTAGCTTTTTCCTGCGCAAGCGTTTTTAAAATTACTGTGCTGCTGTTAACCTCATTGTTAAAATGGTAGAAGAGATTCATTTGGGAGGAAATGTAATATTCTATTACTCACATTTAATAGTTTAATTAATATATTTCTTTTCCATAATTCTCCGTTCCCAAAGCCCTTTTCATCTTGATTCTTAATATTTTTATGAATACTGATTAACCGCATTGGTACAAGAATGAGAAATGCAGAAAGGAAGTTCATCCCTTTAAAGTCATATGAGCCTCTCAGTATATTGGGGGAGAAGATTAATTGCTCTATTTTTTTTTATTTATTTTTATTCTTATGTTAATCCCCATACATTACATCATTAGTTTTAGATGAAGTGTTCCATGATTCATTGTTTGTGCATAACACCCAGTGCTCCATGCAGAATGTGCCCTCCTCAATACCCACCACCAGGCTAACCCATCCTCCCACCCCCCTCCCCTCTAGAACCCTGTTTGTTTTTCAGAGTCCATCGTC
>NC_138373.1:50487887-50515107 GCF_054177405.1 Leptonychotes weddellii
CCTTCTTCTTTTTTTTTTCTTAACATGTATTGCATTATTTCAGAGGTACAGATCTGAGATTCAACAGTCTTGCACAATTCACAGCGCTTACTGATTAATTGCTCTATTAATCATAATCTTATATTTACTAGTTAATGATATATTGAATAGTTTTTAAAGATTGCTTTGTTAAGCAAGAGAAATTTGTGCTTCTGGCCAGTGGTTTGCAGATCCCTTCATAACCACATTTTTATTTCAAAGAATAATGGAACTAAAAATTGCGGGCTGATTTAGTGGAAAATTCAGATCATTGCCCATGCCACTTGTAAAGTTCTCCATTGACCTGGATGTCATTCTCCTAGTAACGTCTGAGTAGCTTGCCAGAGAACGTATAGCTGACTTTCCATTTCACTACATTGAAATAGCATGGTCTTTCAAATGAGATTTTTCTTTGAAGGGACTGGTAATTTAAAAGAGGACTTATTTTAATTTGTAGAGTTCATTTATGTCCTTGTAAAACTTTACTTTTTGTCCACCAATTTACTAAACTCTCATATGTAGTAGGTAATTAATCTTTGTTTCAGAAATATACCTCCTATTTTTAGTGAAGTATCTTTTATGGAAAATGTAAATTCTTAAGAGAAAATTAAGAAATCTTCACAGAATTCCATAAAATAATGTTCTCTCATTATTGCCTAAATCTGTAGTTTATTCCTTGAATTTAGTCTCTCAGATTGAAGGGAATAAAAGAAAAATCCAAATTCTCTCATGCAGTTTAAAGTGCTTTAGAACAGAATTTTAAGTTTATTATAAGGAAAAGATAAATATTACATGTTTTACAGTTAAAACGGAGAAGAAGACGGTACAATTTAGTGATGATGTTCAAGTAGAAACAATAGAGCCAGAACCGGAGCAAGCCTATATTGATGAAGTAAGTGATTTCCTCTGTGAGAGTTGTTCATACTTGGTATTAAAGTTGAAGTGCTCTTACTGTTTTCTTTTAAAAAAATTGATTACTTGATTAGTGCATATATTTTAGGTTATAAAATTCGAGCAACATAGACAAAGCAAAGACTGTCCTTGAAACTGTCTCTCTAGTCCCATTCTGTACCTCATTATTTAAAATTCCTGCTTAATATTCCATAGAATGGGTTTATATGATTTAATTATTTTGCTATTGGAACTAAGGTTTTTTGCAGTTTTTTTGTTTTGTTTTTTTAAATTATTGCAAACACAATTTTGTGAAATTTTTTTGGATGGAATATATTTAATAGAATATGTGACTTTTATTTGTGAAGGTCAGTATTTAATGCTCTGGAAGTTACATTCTTTGTAACATTTTAAACTTATGATGAAAAATGATATGTCATCTTTAAAATATTTGAAGGGAAAAAAAATAAAATATTTGAAGGGATTTTATAGGTTTTTAGCCGCCTTTGGGAGGAGCCATAAAGTTTGAAGTTTCTCTTTTAGAGAAACAGACTGTTGAAGACTGTGCTGAGAGCCAGGGAATCTGGATCAGGGAAAGTTATGTTTGGCCAGTTGCATTGCATAAGAAAATGTGTGTAGAGTCAGCCTAGTGGTCTGTATAGAAATCTCATTTCTCTGATATTAACTAATTTCAAATAGGCGTAATATTCTGTAAACAAATAAAAATTACCCAGGTGTTAGTTGGCTCTCATCATATTACCCCCCACTTCCCCCACTTTTTTTTTTCTTTGCTGTAGGCAAACTTTTCTGACACATACCTTCTTTTCTAGGCTACTTAAAATGAAAATTATGAATCTTTTACATTGAAAAATAGTATCCATTTCAACATATAAAATTCTTTTGACTTTAGAAGAGTTTTTTATGTACTTGTGTCCCTTTCACTGTCCAGTGCTTAGTTTATCTCTCAGGCTGTTCTTTGCAGAAACAGAGTTTTTGTTTTGGCTTAAATGACTGGATAAAACTGGTAGTCTTTTACATTGTTTACCTAATGTACCTGTGGTTAGTAACATAACCGTGTAAAAACCATGCATGGAGAAAACTTTGTCATTATTATAGTAGTATTCTTTGGTACATGAGATCAGTATTTTGATTCTTAAAAACTTACATATAAGCACATGTATACTTGTGTAATAGTATAGATGTATTAATATAATGATGGCTTCATTAGTTCCATTGGTTTTTATAAGGGAAGATTCTGAAATAGATCTGAGTCCTTGCTTTGAGATACCTTTCAGCCTTCTCACATAGGAAAGTAGAGAAACCACAAATCTTTCCTTTTATGACAGACTGAAATACTGGTGGAAAGAAAATGTAGAATAAAATCGTATGGCCCTACTTAGAAGGAGAAGAGCTGTAATATAGCTGAGCTATGCCTTGCTAAAACAGCTGCTGTATTCACCATGGTGGAGAAGTGATAACGAGTTGTTAGTCATAAGTAATGCCATCTTGAGAGAGAAGTTAAACCTGTCAGTATGGCAAGGCTACAGCCGCTCCAGAACAAAATGACACAGAAATCCACAAGCATGACATAACAGATTGAAGAACTCACACGTTTTAAGTTTAAATATGGTTCTGTTTCTTCTCATTTAAGAAAGTCCCTGTTAGCAGTTTCAAAAGTAAGTAGGAAAAGCTTTTAGGCCTCTGACTTCACATGGTACTAAAGAGAACACAAATACTAAATATGTCAAAGCAAGATTGGAGTCTCCATATGAATCACAAAAATTCTCCATCCATTATCTAATTAATGAAGTGAGACCATATTGTTGCATAATGATTTATTGCTTTTTTATTAACTATTTAATTCCTGTAGGACAAAATGGACCAATTGCTACAAATGTTGCAAAGTACAGATCCCAGTGATGATCAGCCAGATCTTCCAGAGTTACTTCATCTTGAAGGTAAACTTTGTTTTCCATTAACCTTACACATAAAGAATAATCAGAGGTTATATCTAGTGTTTTGCAGAACAGTTTTATATTTAAAATCATTTGGGAATGATACAAAAATGTTAACATTTCCACTCCTCCATGACCCAGTCTCACTTATATGAATATCCATGAGAGATGCTTTCTTTTGCTGTGTTTTCTTATATTTCTTTAAATCTTGTTATCTTAGCAATGTGTCACCAGATGGGACCTCTCATTGACGAAAAGCTGGAAGATATTGATAGGTAAAAGAACATGTGCTATATCTATGTTGTATATCTTCTTCCCTGAAGTTCTCTTTAAGTGCATATTGGGATAGAGCTGCCTTTTTATTATTTTTTTATTTTAAAGAAATGCCAGAAGAACCAGTTCTCATTCAGTTGTTTTCCACTATAGATGTGGGAATTAGAATTAGATACATCTGCCTATTTTTTTTTTAAGGTGAGCATTTATTTGACCTTAATTATATTAGTCTTTTTAAAAAATAGTGGTTACCTATTGTAATCATTGTAATGCTGTAAGTGGCATTACCAGAGCTCACAAATGTCCCACCCCATCTGTTATTTACTAGGGACACCTCGTTATTTCCAGGTAAAGTCAAGTACAATAATAAGCTGGCGTTCTCCCAGCATAGTACCTTAAGCAGTTTTGGTTATCTTGGAGCTAAAATACAGGATATTTTCTGCCATAAGGTTAAATTTTTAGTAATGTCTGCTTATATTACTTTTTGCTATTTTACGTGCCTTCTTATTTAGAACATCGTATCATTTAAATAGCAATTGTGTTTGAAATTACTGTGTAATATTTCAGAAAACATTCAGAACTCTCAGAACTTAATGTTAAAGTGATGGAAGCACTTTCACTGTATACCAAGTTAATGAATGAAGATCCAATGTATTCCATGTATGCAAAATTACAGAATCAGCAGTATTATATGCAGTCATCTGGTGTTTCTGGTTCTCAGGTAAGCTTTTAAAAATTCAAGTATATCAGTTTATTTTTTATTTTATTTTTTTAAAAGATTTTGTTTATTTTAGAGAGCGAGCACGTGAACGGAGGGCGGGGCAGAGGGAAAGGGAGAGAGACAGTCTCAAGCAGACTCCCCGCTTGAGCGAGGAGCCTGACTCAGAGCTCGATCTCAGACCCTGAGATCATGACCTGAGCCAAAATCAAGAGTTGAATGCTTACCGACTGAGCCACCCAGGTAGCCCCCCTCAAGTATATCATTTTAAATTCTCAATATATTTGAGATTATTTGGAATAGCTGTGTTTTTGTAAAATGTGTAACTTTCTGAAAGTAATCTTAGAATAAAGTTTAAAATAATTTTTTACTTGATAAGTACAGTGTATAATACACTAATTATTCCAGTAATTCTTTTTAAAAAGTTGTTTTTCTTCAAGGGTGTGCATCAGAATCACTAATCAAACTTAAAAAAACAAAAATACAGGTTCCTTGGCCCCACCCGAAACCTATTAAAGTGTTCAAGAGTAAGGCCCAAACATCTATATATTTCTAAAACTTCATATGTAATTATCTTGTTAAGAACCACATTTTTTTGTCTGATTACTAAGTTATTACTAAATTTTTCTGGCTATCTGCAGTTTTTGGTTTTATATAAAGTTGCTTTAATCTGAGTTTTTCCCTCTTCCTTTACATGAAAAGATGTAGAATGTATTATAGAGCCCTTTTCCCCCTTATTCACCCTAAGCAACTATTTCAAGAGCCCTATTTCCACAAACTCAGCAAGTTTACTGTATAGGGAATAATTAGCCAGGCACTCCATTTTACTTATGCAGAGTGGCAAAGGCTTTGTGCAGTTAGTTTTTTTCTTAAAATAATGGCCCACTTCCCCAGAAATGAGGGGCCAGATGCCTGGGGCTGAGCAGTCAGATTTGAGCAGCATGGGGCTAGGTGACACCTATTCATGGCTCTTGATACCAGTTTGAGAAAAAAACAAAAACTCTTCATGTTTCATTTGCAAAGTATAAAAAACAAGGCGTTTAAGAAGACTGGAATAGCTCTGTTTATAATTAAGACCTTCTGTATTCTGATGTATGGTGAGTCTCTTATGGCTTAAAAGAAGTGCTAAGATGATTGTCTTATCTCCTGATAACTGTGTTACTACTATTTTAACAGCTGGTAAAAGTCTCACTACATAGACAGTAGAGTTCTCTTTTCAGATATATGAAATGGAAGGATCTAGTGAATACTATAGAAAATTAGAATATTATGTGTGCTTAAGATTTGGGGCATTTAAGAAGTCAGTCTCTTTAGATTAAAATAAGTATAGTTTTTAGATGCGTGAGTGGTCAGACAATAGCCCAAAGGCCAAATCCAGCCTCCCACCTCTTTTTTTTTAAATAAACTTTTGCTGTAACATAGCCATTCTCACTTGTTTATACACTGTTTCTGGCTGCTTTCTATATGGGCAGAGTTCCGAGAGGCCCACAAAGCCTAAAATATTTATTATCTGGACTTTTGTAAAAATGTTTGCTGACCCCTGCTTTTGAAAGTTAGCTTGCTTTGTGTTCACTGAACTGTAATATAGGAAATACAAATTGTATCTATAAGTAAATGCAGTCTATTGACATGAAACAGTGAATTCAAAGACACTTCTTAAACATTTTTTGGGATTCCTTTTAGGAGAGTACTTAAAATATCAGTATGGAAAGAGAGATAATATTAGTATAAAGTTTCAAGGTAAGTTCCTTTACTGCTTCTGTATGAGATAAACACGAGTTTAGCTCATGTTTACCTAAGAACAAAAATCATCAGAAGCTCACTTCACTGAAAAGTATTTTTTTAAATGCCTATCAGAAGAAGTAACTTTCAAAAAGATTTCAGAGATTACATTGTTCACTTTGTAATTGAATGCCTTTACAAAGAAATTTTGGCATACCTTTTAAAATCTTAGAAAATGTATTATTTATTTATTTTTTTTAATCATGAACTGTTCTAGGTCTATCCAGGGCCTCCCCAAAGTGGTGCTTACCTGGTTGCAGGGAGTGCACAGATGAGCCATCTCCAGAGCTACAGTCTTCCCCCAGAGCAGCTGTCTTCTCTCAGCCAAGGAGCAGTTCCACCATCTGTAAACCCAGCCCTTCCCAGTCAGCAGACTCAGGCTTCTTACCCTAAGTAATTTGAGTTTTGACTATTGTTTTACTGTTGTTTGGAGTTAGTGCTGTTGTAACTCTTAAATGCCTCCAATCACCTGTAACCATAAGAGCTACATAAGAAAAACCTAGGATAGATGCCATCACTAATACCAGATGGTCAGCCCTGTGTGTGGTGATGAGTGGATTCTACATGAACCCCTGCATTATTGCATTACTAGCCAGCAAGCTAGTCTTGTGTCTTACTGACTCATTGAACTGCTCTATTCAAGTCTTGGTTCTGTATTTTTAAAATTTCCTATCATTTTTCTTTTTATCAAGGTGAAATTGGCATATAACATTATGTAAGTTTCACATGTACATTTTAATTCTTTATCTGTATACACTATAAAGTCTAGTTACATCTATCACTATTCAGTTGACCTCCTTCAGCCATTCCACCCACCCCCACACCCTCTTCCCTTCTGGTAACTTCCAATCTGTTCTCTGTAGGAGTTTGGTGTGGTGGTGGTTGGGTTTTTTTTTTTTTAGATTCCACATATGAGTGAAATCATGTATTTGTCTTTCTCTGTCTGACTTATTTCACTTGCCATGACAATACTTTTAAGTTCCATGCATGCTGTCTCAGATGGTAAGATTTCATTTTTTTTATGCCTGAGTAGTATATATACACTACATATACTACTATACACACATACACACACACACACACACACCCCATCTTCTTTATCGATTAATACATCAGTGGACATTTTGGTTATTTCCATTTCTTGGCTATTGTAAATAATCCTGCATTGAACATAAGGGTGGATATATCTTTTCAAATCAATATTTTTGTATTCTTCAGATAAATACCCAGAAGAGGAACAGCTGGCTCATATAGTTGTTCTATTCTTAATTTTTTGAGGAATCTCCATACTGTTGGCTGCACCACTTTACATTCCCACCAACAGTATATGATGATTCCCTTTTTTGTACTGCCTCATCAACACTTGTTATTTCTTGTCTTTTTGATAATACCCATTCTAATTGGTGTAAGGTGATATCTCATTGTGATTTTGATTTGCATTTCCATGATAATTACTGATGTTGAACATCTTTCCTGTGCCTCTTGGCCATCTTTAGGTCTTCTTTGGAAAAATGTTTATTCATATTATCTTCCCACTTTTAAATTGGATTGTTTGGTTTCTTATTGTTGAGTTACATGAATTCTTTATATATTTTGCATATTAATCCCCTCTCAGATATATGAGTTGCAAAAACCTTCTCCCTTTCAGTAGGTTGCCTTTTCATTTTGATGATGGTTTCTTCCGCTGTGCAGAAGAAGCTTATTTTGATGTAATCCCATTCATTCATTCATTTTTTTGTTTCTCTTGCCTTTGGAGTCAGATCCACAGAGATATTGCTAAGACCGATGCCAAAGAGCTTATTACCACCTGTGTTTTCTTCTAGGAAATTTATGGTATCAGGTTTTTATATTCAAGTCTTTAATCCATTTTGAATTAATTTTTGTGTATGGTGTAAGCTAGTAGTCCAGTTTCATTCTTTTGCATTTGGCTGTCCAGTATTGCCAACACCATTTACTGAAGATGCTGTCCTTTCTACATTGTATGTTCTTGGCTTCTTTGTTGTAAGTTAATTGTCCATATGTGTGTAGGTGTAATTCTGAGCTCTCAGTGACGTCCCACTGATCTGTGTGTCTCTTTTTATACTGATACTGTACTGTTTTGATTACTGTAGCTTTGTAGTATAGTTTTAAATCAGGGAGCATGATACCTCCAGCTTTGTTGTTCTTTCTCAAAATTGCTTTGGCTATACAGGATCTTTTTTGGTTCCATACAAATTTTAGAACTATTTGCTCTAGTTCTGTAAAAAATGCCCTTGGAATTTCAATAGAGATTATAATGAATCTATAGATTGCTTTGGGTAGTATGGAGACTTAACATTAATTCTTCTAATCCATGAGCACAGAATATCCTTCCATTTATTTGTGTCTTCTTCAGTTTCTTTCATCAGTGTCTTATAGTTTTTAATGTACAAGTCTTTCACCTCCTTGGTGAAGTTTATTTCTAGGTGTTTTATTTTTTTTGATGCAGCTGTAAGTGGGATTATTTTCTTAGTTTCTCTTCCTAATAAGTCATTATTAGTATATAAGAATGCCACAATTCTGTATTTTGATTTTGTGTGTTTATAATATCTTTGTCAAGTATCCTTTGACTACTGGATTCATGTATTCTAACAAATTTTTGGTGGTGTCTTTTGGCTTATCTGCATGTAGTATCCTGTCATCTACAAATAGTGACAGTTTTACTTCCTTTTCAATTTGGATGCATTCTCCTTTTCTCTTCTCTTCTCCCCTCTCCTCTCTACTCTTCTCCCTTCCTCTTCCCGCTTTCTTTTTATTTCTTGGCCTAATTGCTGTGGCTAGGACGTCCAGTAGTATCTGAATAAAAGTGGCCAGAGTGGGCATCATTGTCTTGTTCATGATCTTAAAAGAAAAGCTTTCTTTTACCATTGAGTATAATGTTAGCTGTGGCTGTGTCATTATGTGTTTTCTTATGTCCACTAATGGTCCCTCTGTACCTATTTATTGAGTTTTCATCATAAGTGAATGTTGTATTTCATCAAATGCTTTTTCTGCATCTGTTGAAATGATGGGATTTTTAAATTTTTATTTATTTCTTTGTTTATTTGTGAAGGAGTGGAGGATGATGGGAGGGGCAGAGGGAGCAACAGAATCTTAAGCAAGCTCCATACCCAGCATCGAGCCTGACACGGGGTTGGATCCCAGGATCCTGAGATCATGACCTGAGCCGAAATCAGGAGTCAGACCCTTAACTGACTGAACCACCCAGGCGCCCCTGAAATGATCATGATTTTTATTAGTTTTGTTAATGTGGTATATCATGTTGTTTGATTTGTGGATATTGAGGCATTCTTGCATCCCTGGAATAAATCCCACTTGATGTCATAGTGTATGATCCTTTTAATGTATTGTTGAATTTGGTTTGCTAATATTTTGTTGAGGAATTTTGCATCAGTGTTCATCAATGATAGGCTTGTAATTACCTGTGTGTGTGTGTGTGTGTGTGTGTGTGGTTTCCTTATCTGGTTTTGATATCAGGATAAGGCTGGCTTCAAAAAATCGTTTTGGAAGTATTCCCTCCTCTTCAGTTTTTTGGAAGAGTTTGAGAAGGATAGGTATTAAATCTTCTTTGAATGGTAGAATTCACCAGTGTGAGGGTGTTTGGTCCTGGACTTTTGTTTGTTGAGAGGTTTTTGATGGCTGACTCAATCATACTACTAGTAATCTGTCTATTCAGATTTTCTATTTCTCTGTGATTCAGTCGTAGAAGATTGTTTCTAGTAACTCTTCCATTTTTTTCTAGATTTCCCAGTTTGTTGGCATATGTTTGTAGTCGTTGCTCTTCATCCTTTGTATTTTTGTGGTGTCAGTTAAAACTTTTTTCATTTCTGATTTTATTAGAGCTTTCTCTTTCTCTCTTGGTTTGTCTAGCTAAGGTTTGAGTTTCTTTATCTTTTCAAAGAACCAGCTCTTAGTTTCATTGACTTTTTTTTAATGTGCCTATTTCATTTATTTCTGCTCTGATCTTTATTATTTCCTTCCTTTTCTTGACTTTGTGTTTCATTTGCTCTTCTTTTTCCAACTCCTTTATATGGAAGATTAGATTGTTTGAGATTTTCTTATATCTTGAGGTAGGCCTGTATTGCTTTGATCTTCTGTCTTTAAACCACATTTGCAGCATCGCATAGATATTTCTGTTCATTTGTCTCTAGGTATTTTTTGATTCTTTTTTGATTTCTTTATTGATTTAGTGATGTTTAGTAGCATATTGTTTAATCTCATCTATTTGTTGTTTTTCCAGTTTTCTTCTCAGAGAAGATGCTTGATGTGATTTCAGTTTTCTTGAATTTATTGAGACTTGTTTTGTAGTCTAACATGTGATCTGTCCTAGAATATGTTCCATATGCATTTGAGAAGAATGTGTATTCTGTTCCTTTTGGATGGTGTGTTCTGTAATTATCTATTAAGTACATCTGGTCTAATGTGTTGGTTAAGGCTGATGTTTTTTTATTGACTTTCTGTTGGGATGATCTACCCATTGATATAAGTAGGATGTTAAAGTCCCCTACTGTTACTGTATTACTGTCCATTCCTCTCTTTAGGTCTGTTAATATTTACTTTATATATATTATTGCTCCTATGTTGGATGCATGTATATTTATAAATGTTGTGTTTTCTTTTGGATTGACCTTTATATCATTATGTAAAGCCCTTTCTCTATTATTATAGTCTTTTTTTAAAAAAAGGTTTTATTTATTTATTTATTTGAGAGAGTACAAGTGTGGGGGATGCAGAGGGAGAGGGAGAAGCAGACTCCCTCCTGAGCAGAGAGCCTGACATGGGGCTCAATCCCTGAGATCATGACCTGTGATGAAGACAGATGCTTAATGGACGGAGCCACCCAGGCTCAGTTTAGTTATAGTCTTCTGATGCGTATTTTGTCTAATGTGAGTATAGCTACTTCAGCTTTCTTTTTGTTTCCATTTGCATGGAATATCTTTCTCTAGCCCTTCCCTTTCAGTCTGTTTCTGTCCTTACTTTGAAGTAAGTCTTTTGTAGGCTGTATATAGATGGGTCATGTTTTTTATCTATTCCATCTTTTTTGATTAGAGCGTTTAGTCCATTTACATTTAAAGTAATTATTGATAGGTATATATTACCTGCCATTTTGTTAGTTGTTTTCTGGCTATTTTCATAGTTCCTCTCTGTTCCTTTTCTTTCTCTCCTGTCTTGTGGCTTGATGGCTTTCTTTAGTGTATGTTTAGATTTTTCTTCTCATTTTCTTTTGTATATTTACTATAAGTTTTTGCTTTGTGGTTACCATGAGGTTCACATATAACTTGCTGTGCATATAACTTTGTTTTGACTTGATAGCAACTTAAATTTGAACACATTTCAAAACTTTACATTTTTCCCTCTACTCCCGCTTTTTATATTTTTGGTGCATCATTTTGCATTTTTTATTTTATATGTCCCTTAACTAATTATTTCAGTTTTAGTTAATTTTACTGTTTTTGTGTTTTAATCTTCATACTTGCTTTATAAGTGATTGATATACCTTTACTATATATTTACCTTTTCCAATGAGATTTTTATTTTTGTATGTTTTCTTGTTATTAATTAGTGCCATTTCTTTTTAGGTTAAAGTCATCCCTTTAACATTTCTTGTAAAACCAGGTTTAGTGGTGATGAATTCCTTTAGCTTTTGCTTATCTGAAAAACTTTTATTCTCCTTCAATTCTGAATGATAATCTTGCTTGGTCAAGAATTCTTGGTTGGAGGTTTTTTTCCATTAGCACTATGAATACTGTCTTCTGTCTGTAGTTTCTGCTGAAAAATCTGATCTCATGGGGTTTCTCTTGTATGAATAAGTTGTTTTTCTTTTTTTGCTTTAGGCTTTTCTCTTTATCTTTAACTTTCACCATTTTAATTATAACATGTCCTGGTGTGTATCTTTTGGGTTCATCTTCTTGAGAACTCTCAGAGCTTCCTGGACCTGCATGTTCATTTCATTCTTCAAATTAGGGAAGTTTTCAACTATTGTTTCTTCAGATAAGTTTTTTGGTGTTTTCTGTCTGTCTTCTCCTTCTGGGATCCTATAATGGGAATGCTATTCTGCTTGATATTTTACTCAAGGTATTCATTTGGTTTTATTCTTTTTTTCTCTTCCTTCTGGATGAGTTCTCATTGCTTTGTATTACAACTTTGGCTTCATCCAGGCTGCTGTTGTACCTGCCCAGTATATTTTTCAGTTCAGTTACTGTATTTTTCAGTTCTGTAACTTTTGTTGGGTACTTTCTTATATTTTCTGTTTGTTGAAGATATCACTGTGTTCATCCATTCTTCTGAGTGTGATGAGCTTCTTTATGACCATTACTTTGAACTCTGTCAGTTTGCTTATTGCTGTTTCATTAATGTCTTTTTCTCATATTTTTTCTTGTTCTTTCATTGGAACATAATTCCTCTGTTTCTTCATTTTGCCTGACTCCTGTGTTTTTTTCTTTGTATTAGGTAAATTAACTACTTCTGTCTGTCTTGAAGGAGTGGCCTTGTGTAGGAAAATTTCATGTAGAGCACAGAAGCACAATCCCATCTGAGCAGAGCTAGTGCTTACAGGGTGTCCCCTATGTGGATTGTGTGTGCGTGTCTGCTGTGTCAGGGCCCAGTCTATGGTGTGGGAGTGGGTGGGGCTAGTGCCTGATTGGGCTGTGTCTTGCAGATGTGCTGTGTCAGGATGGTAGGCAGGGCTTTTGCCCTCGCCTGATTGTTCCTCATGGTCGTGCTGTGGGTGTGGGCAGAGTTCTCCACTGGACATGACTACTGGCTCTAGCAGGTTAAAAGGATAGTTCCAGAATGGCACACATTAGCAAGGTAGGGTGAGGTCACTAATATGGCTCCTACCAGTGTTTCTGTCCCTGAAGAAAGTCCCAACAGTTTCCTGCCTCTCTGGTAGGCACTTCAAGATTATTAAGTGGTTCTTGTTTACATATGGTGTAGGCCCTTCTCAAATTGGTGTTGTAGTGCTGGATTTTGAGTGAGTCTGCATGGCTAGCTCTTTAAGAACGAGTTTCTTTGTTCCCTACAGTCTGTGGTTTTCCTGGATATAATTGCCATTGGTTTTCAAAGCCCAACATTTTGGGGGCTCCCTTCATGTGGGATCTAAAGGTTAGATCTCTCCTCAGGGAAAATGTATGTATATTTGAGATCTCTCCCAATTGTGGATCACAGTGCCTGGGATGGGGTTTTTTGTCCAGATGGTGTCTTTGCCTCTCCTGTCTGTCTCAGTGGTTTTTGTCCTTTGTTGCAGAGCTTCTGTTTGTCCAGTTTTCTGGTCTTTTTAAGAATAAATTATTTCATATGTAGTTGTGTATTTGTTACATTCATGGATTGGAGTGACTTTAGGGTCTTCCTGTACTGCCATCTTGAACCCAACCCATAATTTGGTTTTGTTTTTATTTGAGTATATGATGATATTTGAAGGACTTTAATGAAACTTAAATTTGGTAACTATAATTTATCCTCCACAAATTTCATATAAAATCTAAATGTTTTTATCACTATTGTTCTAGAATTTACAGTTCTGGGATGTCTCCTAAGACAGATATTTCCTTCTTTTTGCCCTGTGTCAGAATTTAGTATATTACCGCAAGATAAACCGTTTGAAAGGAGAGATACGAGAAGTCATATGCTTCTGTAGTTCATGCGTCCGGCAGCTGAATATGAAATGACAGACCAGTGTTTTGGCTATTTACTTATAATGCCTCCAGTCATAGTTAGGTGATTATGTATGATAAAATGTATAATTATGTAAGTGTTTCTTCTGCTTCAGTGAGAATTTAAACTGAAGTCTTTTCTTTTGAAGTGAATAAATATAGGCATTAAGAATTCAGCAGTGTGTCATTCTAAAAGTCATGATATTCTGATTCATAACAGAAGTTTCTTGGTGGCACAGGCACAGTTTGTAGAAACCTTTGCATCAGTGTTGAAGTTGCCCAGGAATGCCGCTCTCCTACCATCACTGTTGTATTGTCCATCCTCAAAAGAGTCACACTGGGGTGCTTGGGGATTTTTACACATCATTTTGTGATCACATTTAGTATTCCTAAGTGACCTTAAGAGGAAGGGTAATGGGGAGGCCTATTATAGACATCAAAAGACAGGGCATTTCCTACTGGGTTATATAGCATGGGGAAAAAAAAATGTTAGGTATAGCTCTTTCTCTTCTAGGACTTTTGTTTTTTAAGTTGAAATTGGATGAAAATGAATACCCTTACATGGAAAATAAGCAAATTGGTAAGGAATAACATGCTTTTTAGAAAACTAGATACAAAGTAGGTGGGTATTGTTGAGAATGTGCATGAGTTAATGTAGATACTATTAGCCAGAAACGCTGTCTGTCTCCCAGCTAGTCTGTTGTTACTGTGTCACATACTGCTCTTACACCCTTGTTAATAGAGCTTGCTTCCGAACCATTTTTTGGTCAGGGTCTTGAGAAATTGTCCTTGGAGATAATCCGTTGGTAGGTGCTTAAACTGTGTAATGCTGTAGCACTGTAGCATCGTGTTGCTTTGTTGCTGTGGGTTGCTCTGTCTGCTTCAGCAGTGAGCATGTGAAATCCCAGATGCAGGTCCTGCTCTGTATTCCGGGGCCTGATTCCACTGATAGACTGTAGCTATCAGTGTCCGCTCTCAAGAAACACAGGCACATTTCAATAGGTGCCTTTTAGAGGTGCCTAGTAGAACATTTCCTGGAAATATTTAGCCCTCTGTACCTGGCAAATTCCTCTTTATTCTGTAGTTGTTATTCTTGGCTGACCTTCATCTTTCCCAGAGTGCCTCTTTTGCCTTCCCGCCTCTCCCAGCACTGTTCCTCTTCTGTTGCTGTCACAGGACCCCAGCACAGCGTGTACTGTCTTGTCGCTTTTTTAATTGTTTATATTCCCACTGAACTATTATATATTGAGAGCTGGAGCTAAGTCTCTTTCACCTTTGTATGCACACTATGTAGCATAGAGTTTTACACCTGCTGGAAACTCAGTAAATATTTGATAAATAAATGTTTAAATGTTGGTGGGAATTTCAAGTGCTAAATTAGGCCAATGAGATATATTTTTTAATTCCTTGCAAAGGCTTCACAAAGGCTTTGAGGAAGTTTTTAAAAAGAATATACACACATACATACACACACGTATGTATAACATATTTATAAATATATAAAAAATGTGTTTTGTGTGTTTAAATGAGGAAATTGATGACAAAGTAAATGTAGGAAAACGAAATTGGGAGGAGCAAGAATTGGGGTTGGAAGTACACTTGATAGAGGTGTACTGCAGATTCGACTTGAGCTTTGTAATTACAAATTATAGTCAATGAGGAATTATTTTTTCTTCTATTTTTGGTAGGCAGGTTTTTAAGTGTCCCTTAGTTCATGCCTAGAAGGCAGTTTCTTATTCTTTTATATGTAATTTTGGTTCTAGGGTCATCACTTGTCCAGACTTCTGTCACCCTAGGACGATCTTACTGATAATTTGGTAACATGGTACTAATGCAGTTTCCTAAACCTTCCCGTAGCGATGATGGCAGTGATAGTACCAAGGTGACCAAAGCTATGTACTTTTCTCTTATTTCAGTTTACTTCTATTAAACAGATGTTTACTGAACATTTCGTCTCTGCCAGAGTAGGATTTAGAATTTTTTCAGCTTTATTAAGATATGATCGACATAAAACATTGTGTAAGTTTAAGGTGTACATCTTGTTGATTTGATACATCTGTATGTTATAAAATGATTACCACTCCATAGTATTAGCTACCACCTCCATCCCCTCATTTAGTTACCATTTCTTTTTTTGTGGTGAGAACATTTAAGATTTACTCTTAGCATTCATGTGTATGATACAATATTATTAGTTAGAACCACCATGCAATATATTAGGTCCCCAGACTTGTTCATCTTATAACTGAAAGTGTGTACCCTTTGTTCAGTATTTCCCCATCTTCAGCAACCCCCAAGCCCTGCTAACTACCCCTCTCCTCTGTCTGAGTTTGACTTTTTTGGATTCCACATATAAGTGAGATCATATGGTATTTGTCTTTCTGTATCTTACTTATTTTACTTAGCACAATGTCCTTATGTCTCATCCAAGTTGTCACAAATGACAAGATTTCCTTCTTTCTGTGGTTGATATTTCCATTGTGTGTGTGTGTGTATGTGTACCCCACATCTTTATCCATTCATCCAATGACAAACACTCAGGTTGTTTCCATATCTTGGCTATTGTGAGAGTGCAGATAATCTGCGAGGTCCTGATTTCAGTTCCTTTGAATATATATCCAGAATTAGGACTGCTGGATCATATGGTAGTTCAATTTTTAATTTTGGGGGGGGACCTTCATACTGTTTTCCATAGCGACTACACCAGTTTACATTCCCAGCAACACTGCCCAAGGATTCTCTTTTCCCACAGCCACTTTAACAGGTGTGAGGTGATATCTCATTATGCTCTTCATTTCCATTTCCCTGATGATTAGTAATATTGAGCACTTTTGAGTACCTATTGATAATTTTATGTCTTCTTTGGAAACCTGTATATTCAATTCCCCTGTCCATTTTTTAACTGGGTTGTTAGTTTTTTTGCTGTTGAGTTATATGAGCTCTTTATATATTTTGAATATTAATCTTTTAGTAGATGTATGATTTAAAAACATTTTCTCCCATTCTGTAGATTGACTTTTCATTTTGTTGACTGTGTCTTTTGCTATGCATTTTAGTTTGATGTACTCCCACTGTTGATATTTATTTTTGTTGCTTGTGCTTTTGTTGTCATAGCCAGGAAATTGCTGCTAACACCAATGTCAAAGAGCTCTTCATGTTTTCTTCTAGGAGTTTCAGGTCTTAAATAATGTCTTTAATCCATTTCAGGTTTGTTTTTGTGAATGATATAAGACAGACGTCCAATTTCATTTTTCTGCATGTGGTTATCTAGTTCTCCCAACACCATTTATGGAAGAGGCTATCTTTTTTTTTTTTCATTGAATATTCTTGGTTCTCTGGTCAAACGTTAGTTGACCATTTAGAGTTTCTTAGCCTCAAGGTGCTTACTGGTTAGTAGAGACAGACACAAAAAAATATGTAATTATAACAAATTACAAATAGAGGTACTTGCAAGGTGCTTTAGGATAGGAGCCTTGTGATTCAGGGAAGATTTACAAGAAAATATGCTCAAGCTTTGTTATTCTTAGCCTGGAGGAAAAAAAAAAGATTTTCTATCATAAGCAGACTTGGTAGTATGAAATGGCTTGGTACCCACGGAATTGAGTAAACTGAGGAGTTGTGACAGGGCACATTTTGGGGTGTCACTAAAGGATTAAAGTCTTCAGTGGGATGGGGGGAGATACACTTGGGAGTTACTGGCAAGGATAATGAATGGTCCTAGATATGTTGAGGAGGTTGGGTCTTACCTGGGAAAGCTTGTTAAAGGGCTTTAAATGGCAGTAGTATAGATGCATTTTTAGGTCCTAGGTAAGAAGCCGGGAGATTGTATATATTAGGCAAGAAATGATTGTCCAACTGCAGGACGAAATGATAAGAGATGGGGAAAGAGTTATTCAGGAGATTAACGAATAATTACATGTGGGTGAAAGGTGGGGAGCTAGGGCAGAGCAGTCATATGAAAGAGAAGTATTGGGTGAATTGCTGGGTTTTGCCCTCAGGTAGATGGCAGAACTATAAATGAGATAGGAAATACAGTACAAAATGGGAATGACTGCAGTAATAGCTAACACTTAGGGGGTGTTTCAATAAGCACCAGACACTGTGCTGTATGCTTTACATGTATTATAACTCTTTTATTCTAATAACCTGTGAAGTACATACACTGTCACCCATTTTATAGAGAGGAAACTGAGACATGGAGGGGAGGACTAAAGTCCTACTTAGGTAAGATAACAAAACCAGGCATTTTGGCTCCAGAGCTAAACACTTGGT
Source organism: Leptonychotes weddellii (assembly GCF_054177405.1). Classification (NCBI taxonomy): domain Eukaryota; kingdom Metazoa; phylum Chordata; class Mammalia; order Carnivora; family Phocidae; genus Leptonychotes; species Leptonychotes weddellii. The sequence continues at coordinate 50,505,467 of NC_138373.1, forward strand.
CTCAACATTGTATTTATTATACTAGTATTGTGACTCTTACTGATGTAAGTAATGGCATCAAATCCAACTTCTTGTTATACTTTATATCTCACAACACAACACATAGAATGATGATGGGTAATGCTTTTAAACCGTTACTTAAGTGGTTACATTAGTAGGTGGAATGTAGCAGTAAATGACTTATAATAATGAATTGGGTTTTGTTTTTTTTTTTTTGCAAAGTAGAAGAGCATTGAATTTACAAATGATTGATTTATAAACAGTGTAGCAATTGGAGAAAAGTGTAGAAATAGGCAGTATTTTGAAAATTTGGGGCAATTGCCCATTGTATAGATTGTTTTACATTTTTAATAAAAAGTATGGGGGGAATCTCAATATTAAAGCTCTTAATATTTTTCTTTGTTTAGTTAACCTAGTGTCTTACACAGAGTAGAAACTCAAATAGCAGGTTGGGAACAGGAAGAGAGGAAGCAGAGAGCAACAACTCTGAAGGAATGTTTTTGATGGAATAGGAGCCATGTACAGTGGAAGGTGGTGCCTTGGATGGGAGCACTGACCTTGATCAGTTTCAGCAGGAGGGAATGCAGAGTCTTATCAGTGGGTGTGGTACAGATAGTAAATGTGGTGGGAGTAGATAGAAGGCCCCTTTTATTTTATTATTATTATTTTTTTAGTTTTGGGGGGGGCAGAGGGAGAGAGATAGAGTCTTAAGCAGGCTCCATGCCCAGTTGCAGAGACCGACTCTGGGCTCACTCTCACAACCCTGAGATCATGACCTGAGTCGAAATCAAAATGATTAACCGACTAAGCCACCCAGGCACCCCAGGAGGCCTCTTAAAATGCTGCTTTATTTTCAGGGAAATAAGAGAAACAAGGTTATTAAGCTTTCATCTCCCCTAGTCACTAGAACTGCTCTTGTCAAGGACTAGTGATTTCCGTACTGTTAGATCCAATGGTCACTTCTTTTCAAAATACTGTCTTCACCTGACCATGACCATTCTCTCTTAGTTTTTCTTCCACCTTATTGCCACTCCTTAATCTTCTTTGCCTAGTGCCTCTTTATCTTCCTCTTTTCTAGGTCTAGGGTTTAAATAAGAACTACTTATTTCTCTGTTCGTAGTCGCTCCCTAGGGGATCTCATTCAGGCCCATGACTCTGAACACTGCTGGACCTCTCATTTGGACTCCAGGCCTGTCCATTGTCTTTTTGTGAATCTCCTAGGTCTCTCGCTTTATGTGTCTACAACTGTACTTTGATTCTCCCTCCCAAATCTACTGTAGTCCTTATCTGTAGTCTTCCTTTTCAGTGAATGGCCACTCTGCCAGGTACTCAGTTCTAAAACTTCAGGCAATCTTGACCACTTCCCATTAGCAAATTTTGATGGCACTGCCTTCAAAATCTGACCTTTTCCTCTCCTCTTTACCATGTCTACCATGGCTCTAGCTACCTGTCATCTCTCATCTGGACAATTGTAGTAGCCTCCGTTCAGGTATCCTTGTATCTATCATTGGCCCAAAGTGAGTCTGTTAAAACCTGAATCAAATGCCATCAGCCTTCTGTCCAAAACGAACAGTCAGTTATCTTCATCTCACTCAAATATAAGCCAGAATCCTTGTTACAATCTACAAGGCACCACATGTTCTAAGGCTCTCCTCCCGCTTCATTCTGCCACCTTATGTTATGCTGTTCTCCCCTTTGCTCATTCTTGTCTCCATCATGGCTCCTTTTCTGCTCCTTGAACATGCCCGGCATTTTCTCTCCGCAAAAGCTTCTGTATTTGCTGTCCTCTTTGCCTGATGTACTCCCCCCACCCCACCCCAGATAATCAATATGACTCCCTCTCTCATGTTTTTCAGCTGTCTTTTAAATGTTGTCCTATCTGAGAGGTCTTGCCCTACCACTGTTCATAAACTGGGTTCTCTTGTCCCAGGTGCTGTTGGTCCTCCTACTGTGCTTTATTTTTCTTGATACCAGTTATTACCACTTGACCCATTATAGATTTAATATCTTTATTCTCCTACTAGAATTTAAGCTCCCTGACGATAAGGACTCTTTTTCCTTCTTTCTTTATAATATCCCAGTACCTAAATTAGCAAATGTTTGGCTCTTATATGTATTTAATAAATATTTATGGGATGGATTGAATGAACGAATGTTTAATGAATAGCTTTCCTGTTTATCTCTAAATGGCTATGTAAGTCAGTATTGATCTAATTGAGTGTTTTTTGCCCCCTCCACAGCACAATGGTCAGTTCTGTTCAAGGAAATACATACCCCAACCAGGCTTCAGTATATAGTCCTCCTCCTGCTGCTGCTGCTGCTGATGTCACTATATACCAGAATGCAGGAACTAATATGTCCCAGGTGCCGAACTATAATTTGACATCATCAACGCTGCCTCAGCCAGGAGGCAGTCAACAGCCACCTCAGCCACAGCAACCGTATTCTCAGAAGGCTCTGCTATAGGACTTGGGATTCCTCTTTGTGGCAAATATCTGCTAAATGCCGCTGACAATGTTATGAGGTTCTTTAATATCATAAGGTTTGTTTATCCTCAGCTTATAGGAATCTATCTTGGTCTACAGGTTCAAATATTCAAGAAGGTAGAACTCTCTTCAATTTGCACTGACTTTTTAGAGGTTCTCCCTTCCCCTCCCCTAGAGGATTGAAACTACTTACAACATTTAATTCCTTTCATAATATGAAAGAATTGATACAAGATTATTTGTCTCATGAAATTACCTGGTCTGCAAAAGTCAAACTTACAAAAAGCTGTTGTGGCAAATGTTATGTACATATATTGCTGTGTAACTTCATTGGTGGCCATTTTGAATCACAGTGGTGATCATGTGAATATATTTAACACTGTTAAATTAATTTACATTGCTATTTTATTTTAATCATGAACAACTACCATGTCTCATAATGTTTTGTGTAAATTCAAGATAATTACACTGTCCCTTTAAACTGCAAGAGAACGAAGCTGTAGCATATTTACGTGAAGGCATTATGTTGTCCATGTTTCAGTTTCACATTAAACTGAACCTTCCTTTGACTAATTGTGAGCTAAACTTATGTATTTTATGTCTTTCTGTAGCCTCTGCATACTACTCGCTGTCATCATACCAGCGTACAGTAGCTAAATTTTTGGTTCACGTACAGCAAATGATGATGTTCCCTTTTAAACTTTTACATTTCGGCATGATATTTCAGAATATTGTGGGACCATGAGACAAAATTAAGTAGGATCACATTCTTTATATCTTATTTTTAAAGGAATAATGTTGATTTACTTTTTCCTAGTTGAAGATAGTAATTAGATTTCTAAGCTGTATACTGTGTTTATTGGTGGCGGTGACACCAAAGATAGAGGCAATGGATAGAAATTTTTAAACTGGAAAGAAAACATGAATTACACTACATTTTCAAAGTCTCTTGTAATTATTTAGGATATAAACAAAATTTGATTCATCTGTCTTTTCCCACTATTAGTCTTTTAAATATGTCTTTAACAATTGTATCCTTTAATTGTTCATTAAAATGGATATAAGTAGATGTTTCAAAGTATTCTATATTCTGGTTTTGCTTGAGAGTTTGTATATTTATTCTTATCTTTCAAACTGGACTTTTGGGGCTCCTCTCAAAGTTCTAATGGAATTATTTTGGCTTCCTATTCAGGAGTATTTTTGAATGAAGGCTTTCCTTTTGATCTACATGAAATATGTTTTCCACTGACATTTTAATCTTCTTAAATATTTATCATTTCCCTAGTTGTGCTATACTGCTATTTAATACTATTTAAACAAATGAAAAATTGAATTCAGCATTATATTAAATGAATTGACTTAATATGTTTCACACCATAAATGAAAATTTAATTTGTATTTTCTAAGGCTACTGTAATCAGGTAACTCGTTCCTTTCCTTTTTGACAAATGATTCCATCTGTGGCAAGTATCTTAATGGTGACTAATGTTATAGGTTCAAATTTACAGCATTGTCTTCAACTTCATTATGTCACCCTAGTGTTGTGTTATCCTGAGTTTAGAGTATGTTTCCCTCAAAACAGTAATTTTAAAACTTGAATTCACACTTTACACTAAAAACATTTTTAATATATTGTTTCTTGATAAACATTGTCAAACAGATTATAATCTTTTGCACTCCAATTTGAATATTCTAGTTTAACTGATAGACTTTTTGCCAAGTCATGTTGTATTTTTCTCTGTCTTTTGATAAATTTCTGTTTACCAATGGCAAATGTATCATTTTCCCAGTTTATCTTGATATCCTTCATGCTGTAACATCAATTATACAGTCTCTAGAATGCTTTTTGACCTATAAAAGTCAATGAATGGTGAGATTTAAAAAAGCTGCCCTTATTACAATGCATTTACCTTTTTCTTACCTATTACTAGCCTTATAAAGGTTTAAATGATGAGCACTTAAAATTGATACTGTATTAGTTTGTGCTTTGCATTTATTTGGTATAAAAGTACCACATAGAAAAATTCCACTGGAAAGGAACCCCTGGATTTTCCATCATTCAGATGACCTGTCAAGGATAGAAATAAGAAAGGACCATTTAGGAGCACAGATGATTCTGTTCTGTAACCAGTGTATGTGTCATACTTTCAAAAAGTCTTTTTAAAATATAGCCGCCTCCTCCCTTTTTTAAGGTGTAGAATTACTTATAATTCTTAATTTATAATTTATTTAGAATTAATTTATAATTCTTAAATATAAATTTTATATTATTTATAATTATATTATTTATAATTCTTAATTTATTATTTAGAATTATAATTCTTAAATATAAATTTTATATTATTTATAAAATGAATTAACTATAATGTAGATTTCTGTGAAGCAAATTTTACTTCTCAGTTTATTTCCTTTATAGAATTTGAGTGTGTATACATAAACATGAATTTTTCCATGAGTGTATATACACTCATGGAAATATTCAGCCAGTTACGGTCTAGCATAAGTAACTGACATACCCATGGCCAGTTGGATGTTATAATCTTACCCGTGCCATAAACCTCCTAGGACTAATGTGTAGTATGTACTTACTGTGATTTTACAGTCTTCCCAACTCTAGGATCATCCTTTTCTGTACCTCTCTCTCCTACTCAGTGAGGTACCATTTTAGGGGCCTAGAGATTCCAGTCTTTATGTTACAAACTTCTGGAACTTTGTTTCTATACCTTTTAATTTTTGTATTTAAAATGCTTAATAGACCACTAACTTTTTTTTTTTTTTGTACAATTTTCATGTATATATGACATGTATAATTCAGCTCTGAAATATCTTTAGTCCAGAGCTTCAAGTTTATATAAGACATATTAGTGTCCTATATGATAAACTATGCAGCTTTATAAAAACTGTTATTTTCTGAAATGAGGTCCATTGGTATTACTGCTCAAATGCTCTTTTTAATACTTTAAAATCACTGTTTTCTTTTCTCATCTATTTCCTTGGTTTATTATTTTATTAGCAATTGTACTAATAATTATAGCTTTCTGTTATATCACTTTTTAAATATTTAATAACAAAAATAGTTTAAAGTTTTCATTCTTGTATCATTTTCTTTTCCTTTTTTTTTTTAATCAGCTAACTGCCTTCACCCTTCAAAATATATAGAAGAAACTTAGCTAAATATTTTCTGAAGGCCTTATGTTCAGTTATCTTTTATTTTAGAATCATGGTTTGATTAAGTATTCTTGTCAAGTATTAGATTATTTTCCATACTATTTATGATGATATGCTCCCTCCAGTTTTTAATCAAAGCTGAGTTTTATGTATTCTTTTTTAGTATGACCTTTCTTTGAAATTATAAAACTTAAGTAATTTTTTCTGAAGTTTTCCTAGATTCAACACTTTTTTCCTTATGTTCTAGAGCATTTTAAATTTTAGTATTTAAAATCATAGATTTCCTTGCTGAACAAAATTTTGCATTTTATTTGTGATAACTTGTGGTCATTCTTTACTTTGCTGATTTTCTGACTCTATTTCTTATGCTAATACTTCCCACTACCACTGTTGTTTCTTTGCTGCTTCTTGTAGTTTCTTAGAATTTCAGATAAGGATTACATATTAAATTATTGAGTCAGCATTCCCTGATAAAAGCAAAAAGGACTGGTTTTAATGGTCTTCCGGTGGTCAGAAACTTAAAAATAGGTATGTCTATTTTAGAGAATTGTATCCCAATTTTTTTATCAGATACCCTCATCAGTAACAAATATTTTTAAGTATACAGCTTCAAAATATATATGTATATGTACTTACAAATTGTACAGGTTCTACTGTGGCAATATATATTGTACGTGATGCAACACTCTGAAAAACAGACATCTTAGAAGAGTCAGAGAAAAAGAATATTAATAGAAATTCTAATATTTTCCTTCCATATCTCTGGTTCATTTTGTCTGTGTCCTAGGATGTGTCTATCTGATTTGGAGACCACTGCTTTAGAGGTTAAGATTAGACAGAGAGAGGGAGTGGGAGATTATTACTAAATTGGCCTGTTGAAGTAAGTATCTGATACTAAGTATCTGGTGCTTTTCCCAGCAACTTTTTATGCTGAGAATTTTCAGACCTATAGAAAGATTGAAAGAATTAATACATTGAACACCCAAATACTCTGTCTAGATTCACTAATCAATAACATTTTGTCCCATTTGCTTTATTTCTTTATGTATGTTTAGATGCACACGTGTATATATATATGTGTCTGTATGTGTACATGCACACTGTCTTGTGTGAATAGAGAAGTTACAAACATTGTGAACCATACTCCTAAGTATTTAATCATGTATCTTGTAAGGATAAGTACATTCTTCTACATAACCTAAACCTTTATCACATCTAAGAAAATTAACCGTAATTCTATGATATTATTGTTATCAAATGTCCCCAAACTGTTATATATAGTTAATTTTTTTGAATATCCAGTAATATGCACCACATTTCTTCTTTATTCTTCATTAATCTGTATTAATCTTCTTGCCTTTTTTCCTCCCTGCTACTGATTTTTTAAAGATGTATACTAGTTGTCGCACAGAATTCCACATGCTGGATTTATCTCTTTATGGTGTTATTAGACTTAATGCTCCATTTTGATTATAGTACTTTATTACTTAATCCTAAGGGAATTAGAGTTAGAACCATATGATTTATGGTTAAAAATTATTAAAATTTTCAGGCTCATATCAGAAAACCGTACATAGAAATGAACATTATTAACCTTGAAGTGTATAACCTTAAAGTATATAACAGGCTGTATGCTCAGCTCATTGATATAACGTTATATCATAGCTCAGTAGTTTTGTGGCTTTTTTTTTTATCTTATTTATTCATTTGAGAGAGAGAGAAAGCACGAGTATGGTGGAGGGGCAGAGGGAGAGGAATAAGCAGACCATTCCCTGCTGAGCAGGGAGCCCCAAGGCAGGGCTTGATCCCAGGATCCTGGAATCACAACCATTCAAACCAAAGTCAGCTTTTCTCAAGTTCATCTACTGATTGATTCACTGTGATGGCTTTTTAAGTAGTTTTTAGAAATGTAACCAACAATTATAGGACTTTATGTTGTTTGTTTTGTTTTGTTTTTAAGTAGGCTCCATGCCAGTGTGGAGCCCAGTGCAGGGCTTGAACTCATGACCCTGAGATGCAGACCTGAGCTGAGATCAAGGTTTGGATGCTTAACTAACTGAGCTACCCAGGTGTCCCAGGACTTTGTTTTTTAGATGCATGCATTTTGGCATGTTTATTTTAAAAGACTTCTCATTACCTTATAGTCATATCTTCTGTTAAGATATTGAAATCACTGAAGAGGGAGGAAAATCCTTTCTTCTTAAAAGTTTTCATTGTTACTTCTTTTCCTCAAGTTGGTTACCAAACTGGAATCAGACCAAGTAAAATTTATAACCACAGTCAAGTTAGAAACAAGTGCAAGTTACAGTAATGTACACTATCAGGTTATTAAATAGCTGGGGTTAGGACCTTAGATTATTTCGGTTGGTTAATGGCTTTTTTAAAAAAAGGGGAATATTTGTAATCCCTTGTTTCTGTGGCAGGATATAGGAAGGTTTGTTTTGTTTTTAGGAAGTCTAAGGAATGTTTTCCCTTAATTATATGTAATATAATCTGTTAGCCAGTTTAGATGCCAAATACTATGAAACATCCATGTGATATGCTTTTTTCCTCAGAACCAAACACACACACAAGAATACCCCTATGCTACTTTGGAACTTGTACCTCCTCCCTCAGAGAAAAGAAGGTTTCAGTATAAGTATTCTTGATGTTCTGTAATTTAAAAATAGATAACACACTCTAAATGAGTTGCTTAAAGTGACTGAAGAAGTTGTAATCAAGGTTACAGGTAAATTCACTTAATACTTTTCAAAGAGGTGGGCAGCCTGGGTGGTGCAGTCGGTTAAGCATCTGACTCTTGGTTTCTGCTCAGGTCCTGATCTCCGGGTTGTGAGTTCAAGCCTCATGTTGGGCTCTGTGCTCAGTGCAGAGTCTGCTTAGGACTCTCTCTGCCTCTCGTCCACCCCCCTCCTCCCACCCCTTCTTTATCTCGTTCTCTTAAAAAAAAAAACCAAACAAACAAAAAAACTTCCCAAAGAGGCTTCACAATAGCCAAGTCCATTTCTATAAATGGTGGATGGCACATGATAAAACGGTTTCATTAATTTGCATTGTAAAATCTATCAGTTTGTGACCACATGGGTTTCTTGTAAAGGAAGTGGTGGTACTTTTCGGTTGAGGAGAAGAGTAAGAATAAGAACTAAATTAGATTGTTTACTGGAGTTCTATTCTGCTATGAAGTGGAAATTTCAATTCATTGCCCTAAGGAAATCAGAAGATTAGATTTTAACACAGATATATATCTTTTTTTTTTAATTTTATTATGTTAGTCACCATACAGTACACCATTAGTTTTTGATGTGGTGATCCACGATCCATTGTTTTCGTATAACACCCAGTGCTCCATGCAGTACGTGCCCTCCTTAATACCCATCACCGGGCTAACCAATCCCCCCTCCCCGCTCCCCTCTAAAACCCTGTTTGTTTCTCAGAGTCCATAGTCTCTCATGGTTCATCTCTCCCTCCGATTCCCTCCCTTCATTTTTCCCTTCCTTCTCCTAATGTCCTCCATGCTATTCCTTATGTTCCACAAATAAGTGAAACCATATGATAATTGACTTGCTCTGCTTGACTTATTTCACTTAGCATAATCTCCTCAGTCCCATCCATGTTGATGCAAAAGTTGGGTATTCATCCTTTCTGATGGCTGAGTAATATTCCATTGTATATATGGACCACATCTTCTTTATTCATCTGTTGAAGGGCATCTCGGCTCTTTCCACAGTTTGGCTATTGCGGACATTGCTGCTATGAACAATGGGGTGCATATGGCCCTTCTTTTCACTACATCTGTGTCTTTGGGGTAAATACCCAGGAGTGCAATTGCTGGGTCATAGGGTAGCTCTATTTTTAATTTTTTGAGGAACCTCCACACTGTTTTCCAAAGTGGCTGTACCAACTTGCATTCCCACCAACGGTGTAAGAGGGTTCCCCTTTCTCCACAACCTCTCCAACATTTGTTGTTTCTTACCCTGTCCATTTTTGCCA
>NC_138373.1:50515607-50563577 GCF_054177405.1 Leptonychotes weddellii
AGATTTTATTTATTTATTTGAGAGAGAATGAGAGACAGAGAGCATGAGAGGGAAGAGGGTCAGAGGGAGAAGCAGACTCCCCGCCGAGCAGGGAGCCTGATGTGGGACTCGATCCCGGGACTCCAGGATCATGACCTGAGCCGAAGGCAGTTGCTTAACCAACTGAGCCACCCAGGCGCCCCAGCAGTTGCATTTTTTTACCTCACAAATATTTGGTCTGGAAAAATGCCATTATACATTGTTTGGTTACAAGTTATTACTTGAAAAAAAACATTAGCTAGCTGTTAAAGGTGGGTTTTTTTTTTTTTTCCTAATCAACCTTTTTTTTGTGTGTGAGTCAGTTACATGGATCTTTTATTTTATATATATAGTTATATAAAACAATTCTAAGAATAAATTTTAGTTTTCTTGTACTTTAGAAGATATCTTGCTGACATTAAAAAAGTTTCTTTACTAGATTTATGTTAAAGGAATCTGATAAAGAAGACATATCAAATATTTAATAAAGTAGAAAAGAAGTAGATAAGCTTTTTATAGCTCTTTTTTGTAGAGGGGGAAATACAAACTGTGTTCCAGTTGTTTATCACTGCTTGTGTCAAAGGGAATAGTCACTGCCTTGTTTAGAGTCTTTGCTGCCTCATGATAATTTTTTCAGTCATTGTCCCAGAAATGAATACTTTTTGGGTTTTACTAGAAAAAGTTCTTTATCTTACATCATAGTAAAGACTAATTTTAATTTTGTCTTTGTACAGTTACTATGTTTTTCTTCTTTTTAAAAGATTACTGGGCGCCTGGGTGGCTCAGTTGGTTAAGCGACTGCCTTCGGCTCAGGTCATGGTCCCGGCATCCTGGGATCGAGTCCCACATCGGGCTCCCGGCTCGGCGGGGAGCCTGCTTCTCCCTCTGACCCTCTCCCCTCTCATGCTGTTTCTCTCTCTCTCTCTCTCTCAAATAAATAAATAAAATCAAAAAAAAAAAAGATTACTTAGAGGGCGCCTGGGTGGCTCAGTCGGTTAAGCATCTGCCTTCGGCTCAGGTCATGATCCCGGGGTCCTGGGATGGAGTCCCACATTGGGCTCCCTGCTCAGCGGGGAGTCTGCTTCTCCCTCTTCCTCTGCCTGCCACTCTCCCTGCTTGGGCTCTCTCTCTCTGTCAAATAAATGAATAAGATCTTTAAAAAAAGATTCCTTAGATTTTGATTGGTCTTAATGAAATGTTGTAGTATCAAAATATCAGGATAATTTAATTTTATTCATGTGGTTGCAAAATATTAATTTACATGGGGGGGACCAGGTAGGCAAATGGATTTTCTTTAGGTGAAATTAAATATGGATTTGAAATAGGAAGACTTCCAGTAGGTGGAATGGAATTACATCACGCTGCAAGTTCAGTTACTGTGCTTTTGCTTACTCCATTAAACTTTCTTCCCTGCATGCCTTTCATGCATTTGAAAGATGATAATTTCCCCAAGGTTTTTAGCATGGTCGGACAAAATTCTGTTTTTATTTTAACTTTCATCCAGCATTTATATGTATTTAACTCTTCTGACTGATATATTTGAAAGGCCGAAAATACCCCCCAGTTTTTATTTGCTGAAGAATACTTACTGTAACATGGTCTGTCGATGCCTTCAGTAGGGAAAGGTTAAAATTGAGTAAGTGTCCGGTTTATACTCGTTTGTTTTTATAATAATTCAAAATGGTCAGGGAAATTGTTTTCAAAAATTAAGCCAAAGAGGGAAATGCTAAAGGAGCTGAGTTTAGGTAATACGTTTTAGCAGTTTTGTCAAAAGTACACATTTTGAGATTAAAAACTTTGAAGTGCTCTTCTCCACATTTGACCAAGAGATAAGCATCACTAAATTAAAATTGAGTAGCATGATCTAGATACTATGTTTAGTATCTTTCGGAAGTGATATTTCTAAATATTCTTTTTCTCTATTAATTCATGGCTTATTAATCAAATGCTGTTTATAACTCATTGTTTTCTAGATACTTTTTCCAGGAGCTGTTGTATATAAATGTATACGAGAAATATAAATTCTGTACAGAATGCTTAAAATCACCTGAAGAGACACCTGAATGTGGGCAGTTGTTTCCAGCCGTTGACTCTTGTATATTGGACTTTGTTATAACTCATTTGAACTAGAGGTCATCATAGTACACATTGGATTCGGCTGTAATGCCAATATGTGTTCTGAAAATCATCTTATGCACACTTGTGCAATAAAAAAGCCTTACTAAGACTTTATGGGAGAAACAGGGTTAGAGCCACAGCACTCCAAAATTTTAGCAATGACAACACTTAAGAATAAAAATAGGAATCTAATAAAAACAGCACAGTTTTAACACCTTTATTAAATGTTTAGTAAATATTACCATAAGGATGGCACTTTACTCTGAAAAAGACCTGAAGTGTGCCTGTGGAAGTGAGTGTCGGAAGGGTTGTAGTTTGTGGGTTTGGGGAAGGTGGAAGGCGGGGCTGCAAGAATCTGAGGGCAAGTTGTGACGCCAGGTGTGGAGGGAGTGTGACAGCCCCAGCAGTGAGTGGAGGGCGCTGCTGCTGGTAGGAGGGGGGAGTGTGTGGATTTTGAGTATTCCTGCGTGGCTCAGGTCAGCCAGGCGCAGTTTTCTACCTTTAGCCTCATGTTTCTCCTGTACAAGCCAACTGAAATTTGCATTTTGCTCCTGCTGTTTCCTAGTGTATCAATCTCCTGCAACAAATTTGTGGTTTCCAAATAATCATTATATCAAAACTGACTCCGAGAGTGATTTAGAGAATGAGTGGCTAGTCATCATTTATTTCTAACATTAGAAAAATTCCTTTTAAACTTTTAAGTGATTGATAAGAATTATGGACATATAGGACAGAACGCTTTCTTCCTCCTTAGCAGATTAGAAAGTATCCCAACTGAACATGTGAACACATTTAGATTCAAAGAATTATATATTTTTGCTTAAATACAGTCTGTGAGAAATTATTGCTCTTGGGGCACCTGGGTGGCTCAGTCGGTTAAGTGGCTGCCTTCATCTTGGGTCATGATCTCAGGGTCCTGGGATCGAGCCCCGGCATCCGGCTTCTGGCTCAGCGGGGAGTCTGCTTCTCCTTCTCTCTCTGCCCTCCCTCCCTACTCGTACTCTCTCTCTCTCTCTCTTAAATAAATAAAATCTTAAAAAAAAAAAAGTCCTGCCCTCTCCCCACCTCAAAGGGAAAAAAAAGAAAATTGCAGATAACCATCATTTTCTGACCTAAGTGGGCATAACCATTATGTCATTATTTTCATTGATTTTTTTTTTTAAGATTTATTTATTTATTTGACAGAGACACAGTGAGAGAGGGAACACAAGCAGGGGAGTTTTCATTTCCTTGATGATTTCAACAATTTGAGGGCATGTTATATCTTAATTCAGCTGTAGGAAGCACCAAGGTAAACTAGTTCCCGTTTTGCCCTTTCTTGCTTTTCATTCATACTTGGGGAAAATGGCACATGTACCAAAGAATGAAGTAAAATTAATCAGAAAACCATGCCCCTTTTTTTCCTTGACATTTAAGAGTTACAGGAAGAGAGTAAAGAAGAAGAGGCAATCTTCCCCGCTTCCTTCCTGGACTGTCTTTGAGTGAGACAAAAGGTAGGCATGGGGTCAGGTTGCAAAGGAAAGGCTGGGAGGAGAGATTCTTGGAGCCCAGGAGAAGCGTTTTTTCCCTGGATGTGGTCAGTTCTTAGGAACTATAGTGATGTAGCTCCCTAAAACTTTGGAAGTAAAGGAAATTAAGACTACCCCTTGTGATTCAAACAAAAATTAATACAGAATGAACCACAGTAGAAGGATTGGCACCTTAAAGCAGAGATTAAAAACTAGTGGCTCAACCAAATCCAGCTAACATGTTTTCTTTGGCCTGCATAGGGTTAGAGTTTTTTTAAAAATAAATGTTAAGACTAGGTGATTTCCCATGAAAAATACAGATTTTTTTGCTCCTTGAAAAAAAAAAATCATGATTTGACAACACGAGGCCTATATTATTCCCACAGCTGGTTTTGCATCTCTGGTTTGCCACTGAGCCCTCCATTTTTTAAAACCTCACCCTTTCCGTTGTCAAAGAGAACTAGAGCCAGATAGTAGTTAATATGATACAGATTTTAATCAGAAACTTGCAGTAGAGGAAATGACCTCAGTATAAAACTGGACTCCATCCGGAATAAAATAACTAGGGAGTTACAGCTAAGAAGCAGAGTAGAACGGGTGTGGGCAATCCATAGATGGACAGTCTCTAAGAAGAGCCATCAAGGAGGGGGGGTCCTTGCTGAGGGCAGGCCAAGGCAGTCCTCTCGAGGGAGAGGGGGATTCTCTCTAAACTGACTTAGCAGAATTCTTGCTAAAGTGAGGTTCTTTAGGCCTGGCAAGGACAGGGACCATGTCAAGGTCTAGTTGAGAAGAGGGCTTAGAGGAGCCTGACTAAAGTTTGGTCAAAGAGCATTTTGTTACCACTTCATTTGTTTTTGCCTGACCCCTGGAGATACCTGAGGCTTTGATTCCTGCTTTAAAGATTTTATTTATTTATCTGAGAGAGACAATGAGATAGAGCATGAGAGGGGGGAGGGTCAGAGGGAGAAGCAGACTCCCTGCTGAGCAGGGAGCCCGATGCGGGACTCGATCCCGGGACTCCAGGATCATGACCTGAGCCGAAGGCAGTCGCTTTACCAACTGAGCCACCCAGGCGCCCTGATTCCTGCTTTAAAGAGTGAGTGAATCTAACGCTGCACCGTCCAATTGAACTCTTGAGCACTTGTAATGGGCTAGTGCAATTAAACTAAATTTTAAGTCTTTTTTTTTTTTAAGATTTTATTCATTTATTTGAGAGACTGAGAGAGAACATGAGTGGGGGGAGGGAGAGGGAGAAGCAGACTCCCCTGCTGAGCAGGGAGCCTACCACGGGGCTTGATCCCAGGACCCTGGGATCATGACCTGAGCTGAAGGCAGACGCTTAACTGGCTGAGCCACCCAGGTGCCCCACTAAATTTTAAATCTTAGTTTTAATTAAATTTAAACCTGAAGCAACATAAAAATATTTTCCCCCTTAAACATAACTTTATCATTTCAGTAGGACTGTATTTCACTATAACCATTGGGTCACAATATGGTATTGTTGTAGTGTTTGTGTACTTTAAACTTTTTTAATGTAGCTACTAGAAAGCTTAACATTGAATACATGTCTCACATTCTATTCCTATTGGACAGTGCTGATCTAAGGCTTCTAGGACCTGATCATGTAATTCTCAAGAATATGTCTGATGTGATGAGGCTAGTAGCCTCTGGAGTGGATTCCCCCATGATCCCTTCCTGATGATCATGCCTTGTTTAATCCCTTTTAAGTGTGGGTAGGACCTGTAACTTTCTAATAACCAGCAGACTATGGAAAGGTGAGGGGATGTTGCTCCTGTGATTATGTTATATGAGACTCCCATCTTGCTAGCAGACTGAGCTTGGAAGCAGAGCCTTCCTGTCAAGTCTCCAGATGAGAACCTACCTCTGGCCAACATCTTTTGTGCAGCCTTGATGAGGACCCAGATAAGCCAGGCCCAGGATCCTGACCCACAGAAACTGTGAGATAATAAATGTATATTGTCTTGAGCCACTAACTGTAGTAATTTGTTGTTCAGTAACAAAACACATAGCCTGGAAAAGGGGGGTGGGTGGGCAGATAGAAGATAGACTTAGTGTCTTCCTTTGGAACAAAAATGCTGATATTCTGCCTACTGCTAGTGCTGTAAATGATACAGTCCTTTGTCTTAGACCCATGGGTCTTGTGTCTTCATTTTTCAGCATTCATGGAATGGTGCAGACTAGCTTGTTAGCTTGCAAGTAAGGTAAAATCTCAGAGCCTTCAGAGGTCTTGAAACTTGTGTTGGTTAATAATACTCAAGATTTTATTTTTTGGCAGAACAAACGTTAATCTACTCATGACTAAACCTTTTCCAGAATGGATTGGGTGCCCATATGTCTTTCTCCGCCCTGGAAAAAAAAGATTTTTATTTGTTTTGTTGGATAAAATTGCTCCATTTATGTCTTACGCATGTCGTATCAATGAGTGAGTCTTCCTAGGAGTGAAGTTATCTGAGACAGTCACATCTTCTACACTAGCTAATTGTATTAACTTTTCCCGGCTTCAGTTATATCACCGACAAATGGGAGAATCATTATCTCTTAAGGTCGTTTCCAACTACAGTACTTCTAGGCAATGTAGAAAACAGCATCCCTTTAATTTTGTTTATTGGACGAGCACTTACATTGTTCTTACTATGGGACAGGTACCACTTTTTTTTTTTTTAAGATTTTATTTATTTACTTGACAGAGAGACGGTGAGAGAGGGAATACAAGCAGGGGGGAGTGGAAGAGGGAGAAGCAGGCTTCCCGCCAAGCAGGGAGCCTGATGTGGGGCTCGATCCCAGGGGCCTGGGATCAACGACTGAACCACCCAGGTGCCCCAGGACAGGTACCACTCTTAAGTGCTTTTCAGAAATCATTTTGGGTGCCTGGGTGGCTCAGTCGTTAAGCGTCTGCCTTCGGCTCAGGTCATGATCCTGGAGTCCCGGGATCGAGTCCCACATCGGGCTCCCTGCTTGGCAGGGAGTCTGCTTCTCCCTCTGACCCTCTTCCCTCTCGTGCTCTCTATCTCTCATTCTCTCTCTCTCAAATAAATAAATAAATAAATCTTTAAAAAAAATCAAAAATCATTTAAACAAAGATGATGTAGGTGAGGAAACTGAGGCAGGGAGTTTAGTAATTTGCTCAAGGTCATCCAGCTAGAAGATGCCATAGCTGGGGTTCAAACCTAGGTAAAATTTGTACTCTTTTCCACCATGCTGTGCTGCTCCCAGCTTTTCACTGAAAAAATGATTCACTCTCTGCCCTGTGAGAACTCTGGAAGCCACAGGAGAGAATAAGGCAGGTCCCTGCTCTCCAGAATCTTCACACAAAGTGAGAATTTTGTGCTGTGTGTGTGTGTGTATGTGTGAATGTGTCCCACAGGAGGACTCCAAGATAAGCATTCATATGTAAGAATACCTCTTTAGAATGTAAAAGTGTACGTACATGTTTAGGTTAAGTAATTGGATTCCAGGTTTCTAAATGTCTTATTTAAAGTTACTGAAATAAACCTTAGGGTTCTAATCTGGTAAGAATAAATTTGGTGAGACTTTTAGGGAACTATGCAGACATAATTGGCCAAAAGGCTTACCTGTTTGATACCTAAAATAAGATTAATAAAATTACGTATGGAAATTAAAATAGTTACACTGAATCATTTTCTTTGAAAGTTTTTAGTCAACCCACGTCTCATTTACGTATGTCAGTATGAGCTTCTTGAGGATAACAGTGGAATCTTTTTCATCTCTGTGTCTGTATCTGTGTTGCACCAAAGACAGTATTTTTTCGCTGTATTCACCTAAGTGTTGAGTGAATGATCTATTTTATAGGATACAAGGTGACTCTCCGTATTCTTCAGGAAGCAGAATTACACTCAGGAGGTCCATCTGAACAGACTTGCATGAAAGAACTACTTACGACAAAGGGAACAAACAAGGGGTGTTGAGGCAAGGCACTCTCTGCTGTCGTGACTCCTAGGTCAAAGAGGGCAACTATTATACAGTAACTGCATAGAGCTCAGTGAGAGCAGAGGTAGGACTTACGGAAGAGGGCCAGATGTGACTGGCACAGCAGGCAGGAAAGAGGGACAAGGGAGATAGATATCCCCGTGTCTCCTGCCACCCTCTGATCTCCTGCCAATAATCCTCTTGGTGGCTGAAACCAGCTGGAATATTGAATGATAGGGAGCGTATCAGGGAGGGTAGGAGACAAATGGAAAATAGCCAGCATGCTAGAAATGTACCTGGATTTGTCTCCATGCTTTCAGCCTGCTATAACAATACCATAGACCGGGTGGCTTATAAACAGCAAAGTTTATTCCTCACAGTTTTGGAGACTGGAAAGTCCAAGAACAAGGTTCTGGCAAGATTCAGTGTCTGGTAAGGACTCACTTCCTGATTCATAGAAGGCTGTCCTCTTCCTGCAAGCTCACATGGCAAGAGGAAGAGGGTATGCACTTCTCTCGGGTCTCTTTTGTAAGGGTACTAATCCTATTCACGAGGACTCTGCTCATATGACCTGATCACCTCTCAAAGGCCCCACTGCCTAAGACCATCAAGTTATGGCTTAGGATTTCAAGATTAATTTTAGGGGGGCACACGTTCATTAGATAGCAGGATCGAAGCATGCATTGTCATTTAATGCAACTTGATTCCCCGTTTGCAAAAATTATTCAATCTTTCCTCTCTCAGTTATGCATATTTTATGAAAAGTCAAATGCATGCTAGTTAAGTTTTCCAGTTGTTTAATATTCACATTGCTAAGAATTTACAGGAAGTACTGAATTTAAATCATCAGTAGGTGGTGCTGCTGAGATTGAATCCTGAAAAATATAAAACTAGACATTTAACTGAAGATTATCTAGGATTCAGATAGGTTATTTGGGAAGGAAGGTTACAATCCAGTGAGTTTCTGATTCGTTGTTTGAATTTTCTGGAGAAGAGAATTACATGCAAGGAACTTAACAGCTTTGTCTCTGACAGCATCATCTCACGAGACAAATAGGAACAATGATTTGTTGACCCACTGAGATACCATTTTCCTGTCACCCCTCAGGAAACACAGTAGTGAGGGCCTTTACTAATAGGGGTAGGCCCATAAAAACCATGGAGTTGTAAAATGTACAACCTGGCATGGATTTTAAAGACGCTGAAGTCTATCACTCAAACTAGATACTTGGTAAAATACAGATTTTTAGGCCATTTGCCTGGAGATTCTGATTTAGTTCATCTGAGGTAGGCTGGAAATCTATAATTTAATAAGTGTCCCAAGTGATCCTTTCACACTGGTTTGGAAAATACTGATATATGTGTAGCTTCCCTTTGACCTAAATTTCCTTACATACTTGGCCTGAGACTTCACAAACATTTTAGAGTGATAGTCACCTGGGACCCTCACCCAAAAAAATGTTCCTACCCAGAGCTTTACATATAATTTCAGATGCTTCAGAGATCCTTAGAGTCCATCTACATCACCTAGTTTACAAACCCTCATAGAATCAGTTTAAAATTCCCCGGCTACATTTCAGGGTTTCCTGTAATCTTGGTCTACCCTACTGATTGAGCCTTTTGCCTCATTATACCCATCATACTCAGGAGCTGTAAAAATGAGCAAATTTTTCAGATTATATTCCCAGACACTTGGAAAAAGTAAAATCAAAGGAACCAGTATGCTTTTCTTAAAGCCTGTATGAGTTCGTCAAAATACAGAATACAATGTGGGGCACCTGGGTGGTGCAGCCCATTAAGCAACCCACTTTTGGCTTTGGCTCAGGTCATGATCTCAGGGTTGTGGGATCAAGCCCTGGGTCGGGCTCCATGCTCAGCGTGGAGTCTGCTTATCCCTTCCCCCATACCCCTCCCCCTGCTTGTGCTTGCTTGCTCTCTGTCTATAGTAAATAAATAAAATCTTTTTAAAAATACAGAACATAATCTATTAAGGCAGTGCTCTAGGTAGGTTTTATAGTGTGCAATCAGCTTTTTCTGATAAAGTAGACTGTGTTGTCAAGGTATGTGTATCAATTTATTCTATTCTCAAAGACCGGCCTCTTGTTTAAAGCATAATTTGGAGGAGGTGGCCGTGTCATACCACAGCAAAAGTCATTCTGGTACTAAGGTGGTGAAGCATCCAGGGTCCTGGAATTGAGCCCCATGTTGGGCTCCCTGCTCAGTGGGTAGTCTTCTTCTCCCTCTCCCTCTGCCCCTCCCCCTGCTTGTGTGTGTTCTCTCTCTCTCTCTCTCAGTCTCTCAAATAAAGAAATAAAATCTTTAAAAAAATAGATATTATATCTGGGCCATTATCTCTGTGGTGGTGATTTAACCAATACATATTGTTGACTTCTATATTATAATTAGCTAGATGTTTACAGGAAATTGGTTTATCCAAGTTTAGGTAATATTGGAACAAACTCCTATTACGTGGCAAGACAGTTTTTAAAAACACATGCAGACAGTTTTAAGATGTAAACATAGTTCTTCATATGTATGAAATTTTTATTTCTTTGATTCCTGTTGTCTCATTTTATCAATACTGGGAATGGAATTCAGCAAATATTTGAACACTAGTGGGACTTAACAGTGACCAAGTGGAAAGAAAAAAGCAAGCAGGTCTGACCGCTATCTTTTCAAAGTCCCATTTACAAGGTTGGCCCTTGGCTTGGATTTGGCGAGTGTTCCCACCATTCCCAGAATTGGTAAGAGTGGCCCACTGTGCCCAAACTATTTGTACAAATGATGTGGTTTATGCTGAACACCTGCCTGCCTTAGGAAGTCTGGAATTTGGGCATATGCCAGGCAGATGGCATGATCGGCCCCCAATAAAAGCCCCAGGCACTAAGTCTAATGAGCTTTCTTAGTTGGCAACATTTCACACATGTCACATCTTGTTGCTAGGGGAATTAAACTCATCCCGTGTTACTCTGTTGAGAGGAGGCTCTTGGAAGCTTGTACCTGGTTTCCCCTAGACTTCACCACCCCAAGCACCTTTTCCCTTTGTTGATTTGGTTTGGAGTCCTTTTGGGGTAATAAATGATAGCCTTGAGTACAATATGCTGAACATGTGAGTCCTCCTAGTAAACCATCAAAACTGGGGGTGGTGGTGGGGTCCTTGAAATGCAGCAAAATACTCTACCTGCCTTTAAGGATGTCATAAATGTATAAGGAAATAAAACGCATGCATTTAAAAGTACAGCACAGGGAGGAGTTTAGTAATGTGTTAAGTATTATAAGGAGATGGTGCTAATATTGCAACTGGGAAGTCAGATAGATATAAGCATTAATCATTTTAATGCTTTGGAACAAAAAAATTTTCCCTGCTTATTGATGTGGTAACGGGCATATAAATAATTATATTTATATTTAAATAGAGACAAATTTGTGAGTTTGGATATATGTGTACACATATATATTACCATCACCACAATCAAGGTAATGAACATATCCATCACTGCCCAAAGTTTCCTGGAATTGTTTTGTTGTTTTTGTAGTAAGAACACTTAACATGAGATCTGTCCTCGTATAAGTGCAAAATACCTTATTGCTAACTATTGCCATAATGTTGTACAGCAGATGTCTGGGACTTACCTTGTAGAACTATAGCTTCATCCCCATTGAATATGAACTTCCCATATCTCCCTCCATCCCCTGATAACCACCATCCTATTTTCTACTTGTATAATTTGACTTATTTATTACATTTTTCTGCATTTTTAATTGAAGTTTAATTATACAGTGTTATATTCGTTTAAGACGTACAACGCAATGATTTAACAATTCTGTACATTACTCAGTGCTCAACACAAGTGTAGTCACCATCTGTCACTAAATGTTGTTATATTTTTGGCTATATTATCTGTGCTGTACTTTTCTGTGCACTTATTTAATACTTTAGAAGTTTGTACCTCTTAATCCCCTTTATCTGTTTCACCCATCCCCCACTACACTTCCCCTCTGGCAACTACCAGTTTGATCTCTGCATTTAAGAGTCTATTTTGTTTGATTGTTTTTGTTTTTGCTTTTAGATTCCGCCTGTAAGTGAAATTACATGGTATTTGTCTTTCTCTGATTTATTTCACTGAGCATAATGCCCTCTGGGTCTACCCATGTTGCTGCACATGGCAAGATCTCATCTTTTTTTTTTATGGCTGAGTAATATTCTTTTGGGTGTGTATATATATATATACCATATCTCTATCCATTCATCTATTGATGGATACTTGGGTTGCTTCCATATTTTGGCTATTGTAAATAATGCTGCAGTAAGCATAGGCTTACTTCTGGGTTCTCTGTTTTGTTCCATTGATTTATGTGTCTGTTTCTGTGCCAGTACCATCCTGTTTTGATTACTACACCTTTGTAATGTATCTCAAAATCTGGGATTGTGATATCTCCATCTCTAGTCTTCTTTCTCAAGATTGCTTTGATTGCCCAGTCTTTTGTGGCTCCATACAAATTTTTGTCCTATTGGTTCTAGGTCTGTGAAGAGATAGCATTGAATCTGTAGATTGCTTTGGGTAATGAGGATATTTTAACAATATTAATTCTTCTAATCCCACAAGCATGGAATATCTTTCCATTTGTTTATGTCATCTTCAATTTCTTTCATCAGCGTCTTATAGTTTTGAGAGTACACATGTTTCATTTCCTTGGTTAAGTTTATTCCTAGGTATTTTATTTTTTGGTATAATTATAAGTTGGATTGTTAATTTCTCTTTCTGATAGTTCATTATTAGTGAATATAAACACAACAGATTTCTGTATATTAATTTTGTATCCTGCAACTTTACTGAATTCATTTTGTAAGTTTTTTGGTGGAGTTTCTAGGGTTTTCTATATACAGTATCATGTCATCTGCACATCTAGTTTTACTTCTTCCTTACCAATTTGAATGCCTTTTAATTCATTTTATTATCTGATTGCTGCAGCTAGGACTTCCAGTATTCTGTTGAATAAAAGTTCCAAGAGCAGGCATGCTTGTCTTATTCCTGACCTTAGAGGAAAAGCTCTGTTTTCCACCATTGAGTCTGATGTTAGCTGTGGGTTTTCCACGTACGGCCTTTATTATGTTGCGGTATCTTCCCTCTGAACCTATTTCATTGAGAGTTTTTATCATGAATGGATGTTGTACTTTGTCAAATGCTTTTTCTGCATCTATTGAGATGATCATATGACTTTTATTCTTGTTTTATTAATGTGGTGTATCACATTGACTGATTTGTGAATATTGAACCACTGTTGCATCCCAGGAATAAATACTACTTGATCATGGTGAATGATTTTTTAAAATGTATTGTTGGATTCAGTTTGCTTTTATTTTGTTGAGGATTTTTGCATCTATGTTCATCAGAGATATTGGCCTGCAGTTTTGTTTTTTTTTGTTTTGTTTTTTGTTTTTGGTAGCATCTTTATCTGGTTTTGGTATCAGGGTAATGCTAGCTTTGTAGAATGACTTAGGAAGTTTTCCTAACTTCTATGTTTTTTTGGAATAGTTTGAAAAGAATAGATATTACCTCTTTTTTAAATGTTTGGTAGAATTCACCTGTGAAGCCATCTGGTCCTGGACTTTTGTTTGTTTGGAGTTTTTTGATTACTGATCCAAATTCATTGCTAGTAATCAGTTTGTTCAAATTTTCTATTTCTTCTTGATTCAGTTTTGGAAGATTGTATGTTTCTAGGAATTTATTCAATTCTTACACATCCAATTTGTGGACATATAATTCTTCATAATATTCTCTTACAATTCTTTGTATTTCTGTGGTATGGTTGTTATTTCTCATTCATTACTGATTTTATTTATTTGAGTTCTCACTCTTTTTTCCTAATGAGTCTGTCTAAAGGTTTATCAATTTTCTCTACCTTTTTGAAGAACAAGCTCCTGGTTTCATTGATCTGTTTTATTGCTTTTCTTAGTCTCTATTTCATTTATTTCTGCTCTAATCTTTGTTATTTCCTTCCTTCTACTAACTTTGGGCTTTGTTCTTTTTCTAGCTCCTTTAGGTATAAGGTTGTTTTTTATTTGAGATTTTTCTTGTTTCTTGAGGTAGGTGGGCTGTATTGCTATAAACTTTCCTCTCAGGACTGCTTTTGCTGCATCCCAAAGATTTCGGACCATTGTTTTTTCATTTTCATTTGTCTCTATGTATTTTTTTATTTCCTTTTTGATTTCTTTGTTGATTCATTCATTTTTTGTTGACTTTTTTTTTAACCTTCCATGTATTTCTGTTATTTTGATTTTTTTCTTGTAATTGATTTCCAGTTTCATACCACTGTGGTCAGAAAAGATGCTTGATATGATTTCAGTCTTCTAGAATTTATTGAGACTTTTTTTCTATCTTGACATGTGATCTATCTTGGAGAATGTTCCATGTGCACTTGAAAAGAATGTATTCTGTTGTTTTTGGCTGGGCTCTTCCATATACATCTGTTAGGCCCATCTGGTCTAATGTGTCATTCTAAGCCCCTGTTTCCTTGTTGATTTTCCATCTGGATAATCTATCCATTGATGTAAGTGGGGTGTTAAAGTACCCTACTATTATTGTATTACTGTCAATTTCTCCCTTTATGTCTGTTAATAATTGTTTTATGTATTTAGGTGCTCCTCTGTTGGGTGTATAGATATTTACAATTGTTATATCCTCTTGTTGGATTGTTCCCTTTATTATTATGTAGTGCTCCATTTTGTCTCTTGCCACAATCTTTTTTTTAAAGTCTGTTTTGTCTGATATAAGTATTGCTTCCTGTTTTTTATGTTTTTTTGTTTTGTTCTCATTTACATGGTATATGTTTTTCCATCCCTATACTTTCTTTTTAAAAAAAAATTTTTTTAATTTATTTATTAGAGACAGAGCACAACCGGAGGGGGTGGGGCAGAGGGAGAGGGACAAGCAGACCCCCCCACCCCTGCTAATCAGGGAGCCTGATGCAGGGCTTGATCCCAGGACCCTGAAATCATGACTTGAGCCAAAATCAAGAGTCAGACCTCCTTGGGTTGGTTTTGTTAGGATTTTTTGGTGCTTCTTGGATCTGGATGTCTCTTCTTTCCCAGATTAAGGAAATTTTCAGCTATTATTTCTTCAGAAAAGTTTTTTGCTCCCTTCGCTCTTTCTTCTCCTTTTGGGATTTCTATAATGTTGTTGCATTTTACTTGATGATGTCACTGAGTTCCTTTAACCTATTCTCATTTTTTGTTTATTATTCTTTGTTCTTTTTGAGTTCAGCTTGGTTGCTTTCCATTACTCTGACTTCCAGATTGCCAGCCTGTTTTTCTGCATCCTCCAATCTGCTGTAGTGTAGATTTTATTTCTGCTATTGAGTTCTTCATCTCTGACTGGTTCTTTTTTGTATTTTCTCTCTCTTTGTTGAAGGTCTCACTGAGATTCTTCACTCTTTTGTCAAGTCCAGTGAGTATCTTTATGATCATCACTTTGAATTATTTATCAGGTATTGATGATCGCCATTTCATTTAGCTCTTTTGTGTATTTGACCTGTCCTTTCATTTGGGACATATTCCTCATTTTTTCTTACTCTCTGTTTGTTTCTGTGTATTAGGAAGGTTAGCTACATCTCCTGGTCTTAAAAGTAGTTGCCTTGTGTAGAAGAGGTCCCTGTAGCACAGTGCTCTCCAGCCACCAGAACCAGGCATTCCGGATGCGTCCCCTCTGTGGGCCACACACTTTCTTTTGTTAGGGCTGAACCTTGTTTGCTTCATTCCAGTCAGCTGCAATGACCCACTTTGCCTACTGTGAGTACACTGGGCAGGATTCGGTCCTGCATTGTTGAGTGGCCTTTCTGAGGTCACCATGGGCTTGTAGGTGGGTGATGTCATTAGTCAGACTAGCTGACTAGCATACTAGCCATATGCACTGAACAGCAGGGCTCTCTCCCTGCACAGCCAGCTGAAAGTCTCACCTGCTGGAACTGTGGGCACACTGGTGTGTGGGGTTATCTCCCCCTCTTTCTAGGGAAGGAATCACTTTGGAGTGGCACTAGTCCCTACTGGGGCAGCTTATAGGGTGTGGCGAGGGCAAGGGCTTTGGAGGGATATCAGCCAAAATGGTGGGTTGGATAAGGCAGGACCACAGGGGAATGTGAGGGCAGTGCCAACAAAATAGGTGGAGAATGTTTACACTGGTTCCCACAAATGTATGACTATCTAGGCAGGGGTTGGGAAAAGAAATGGCACCAGCCGGCACTTTTATTCTTGGAGAAGTCTCCTGAAGATCTCTTCCCCTATAGGGCGTGTTCTGAGATTAGTAAATGAATCTACCTTATGTAATACCACAGGCACTTTTCAAACTGCTGTTTCTGTGCTGTCTCAGCAGGGTTATTTATTATGTTGGCTCTTTAAGGGCAGGGACTCCATTTCCTCTTGCTCTCTGGCTCTCCCTGGGCTAAACCCACTGGTTTTTAAAGTACCTGTGGAGTAATAGCCATCCTAACAGGTGTTGTCATGTTCCAGATTTTAGGGGAAAAGATTTTGGCTTTTTACCATTGAGTGTGATGTGAGCTTTGGCCTTTTCATATATGGCTTTTATTGAGTTGAGGCAAGTTCCTTCTGTACTTTTTTTTTTTGAGAGTATCATGAAAAGGTAGTTAATTTTGTTAAATATTTTTTTTGCACTTATTTAAATGATCATGTGATTGTTTTTTGTCTTTCATTCTGTTAATGTGATGTGTCACATTGTTTGATCCACGTATGTTGACCCATTCTTGCATCCCAGGGATAAATCTCACTTGGTTATGGTATGTGATACTTTTAATGTGCTGTTGAGTTAGGTTTGCTAATAATTTGTTGAGGATTTTATTTTTTTATTTTTTTAAAATATTTTATGTATTTGACAGAGAGAGACAGTGAGAGAGGGAACACAAGCAGGGGGAGCAGGAGAAGGATAAGCAGGCTTCCCACTGAGCAGGGAGCCCGATGCGGGGCTTGATCCCAGGACCCTGGGATCATGACCTGAGCCGAAGGCAGATGCTTAAGGACTGAGCCACCCAGGCGCCCCATTTGTTGAGGATTTTTACATCCATGTTCATCAAGTATATTGACCTGTAGTTTTCTTGTGGTGTTTTCGTCTGGTGTTGATATGAGGGTGATTGCTGGCCTATGAAATGAATTTGGAAGTGTTCCCTCTATTTTTTGGAAGAGTTTAAAAAGGATTACCATTAATTATTTTTAAATGTTTGATAGAATTCACCTATGAAGCACTCAGCTCCTGGGCTTTTTTCTTTTCTTTTTTTTTTTTTGCTGGGAGTTTCCTGATTATTGATCAATCTCAGTATTTGTTATTGGTCTGTTTCATCCCTTTTTTTTTTTTTTTTTGAGAGAGAGAATGCACTCACCCATGTGAACAAGGAAAGGGGCAGAGGGAGAGGGAGAGAGAGATTCTTAGGCAGGCTCCATGCCCAGCGCAGAGCCCAATGCAGGGCTCAATTTCACGATCCTGAGATCATGACCTGAGCCAAAATCAAGAGTTGGACACTTAACCAACTGAGCCACCCAGGCGCCCTTTCTGTTTCATCTTGATTTATTCTTAGGTTTTATGTTTCTAAAAATTTATTCATTTCTTCTGGGTTGTCCAACTCTTCATCATATAATTGTTCATAATAGTTTCTTATGATATTTTTACTTCTGTGGCATAAATGGTAATGTCTCATATTTTAATTTCTGATTTTATTTATTTGAGTCTTTCTTTTTTTCATACTTGGTCTAGCTAAGGGTTTGTTGATTTTGTCTTTTTAAAAACCAACTCTTAGTTTTATTTATTTTTGTATTTTTCCATTCTTTATTTTATCCATTTCCTCTCTGACCTTTATTATTTCCATCCTTCTACTAACTTTGAGTTTAGTTCTTCTTTTTCTGGTTACTTGAGGTATAAATTTAGGTTGTATGTTTGAGATCTTATCACTGTAAACTCTTAGTACCTTTTTTATTATATCCCTTAAGCTTTGGTACGTTGTGTTTTTGTCTTCATTAGTCTCAAGATATTTTAAAATTTCCCTTTTGACCTTTGTATTTGAGTATCGTATTTCTGTAGCTAGACTAGTTTCCTGAGCACAGAAAATGTGCCTATTTTCTTTCTTTTTTTTTTGTCAGGAAGCTTTACCCGAACCTCCATGTTGCTGTCCTCTTTGCTTCCATAACGACTTGGGTGTACATCTCTCATTGTGCTTCTATTGAAATTACTTGCGGAAATGTCTGTTCAATTAGACTGTAAGCTTATAAGGGCAGAGAGTGTGTCTTGGTCATCTTTATACCCTGGCATAAGCACGATAGCTAGCATGGAGGGTCCACTCAGTTCATTTGTGAATTCATTTTGTCACTCAGTCAACAAATATTTATTGAGATCTTATTATGGGCCAAGCACTAGTCTAGGTTTGAGTATATAACAGAGACCAAAACTGGTAAGTTTCTGCCCTAAAGAAACTTACGTTCCAGTTGAGAGAGCAGACAATTAATATAATAAGTAAGTCAAATAAACATGTTGTTAAGTAATGAGAGGGAAAATAAAGGAGGGAAAAGATTAGGAAATTGAGGAGGGGGGTGTGTTGAAATTTTGGATAAGCAGTCTGGCAGCAAAAGTGTCATGTAAAGACCTAAAGAAAATGAGGTAGTTGGCTCTTAGGATGTTTTTTGGGGGGGAGAATAGCAAGGACAAAGGCTTCATAATGGGTGAAGCCTATATGTCTGGCATGTTTGGAGAACATCGAAGAGAACAGTGAGAGGGAGAGTAATGGAAAATTAAGTTAGACAGAAAGGTGGTTGGGAAAGATTGTGGAAGGCCTTGAAAATTCTGGTAAAGCCTTGGGCTTTTACTCAAAACGAGATGGGGAGCCAGTGGGCTGCTTTGGACAGAGAAGAGATAAGCGAACTTAAATGTTTTTGGAACTAAATGGGCCAAATATGCATAGTACAAGAAGACACATAACTTGTATGCCTTTATAGTCTAAATTTTTAAATGAGTAATTTAGGTTAGAAGATTTCAAACCCATAATATCATTTTAAAAATACTGACTTAAAATCGGTGATTAAAACAAAATAAAACTTGCACCACCCAGTGGAGTTAGGGAACACTACATTTAGGCAACCCACTTGGAAATTTTATCTTTTACCTACATTAACCAAAATAACTGGATAGTTGTCATTTCTGTGTACTTGGCAAAGATATGGCCATGTCTACTAACATTGTTGTCAAGTTATTTTATCTTAAGTAAGAAAAAATTGAAGAGCTACAAACTTACCAAGTCCTTAGCAGCGAAGATTTAGGAAATATAGATTAAATCATTTTTTTTATTTTATTAAAATGTTTTACTTATTTGTTCATGAAAGTCAGAGAGAGAGAGAGAGGCAGAGGCAGAGGGAGAAGCAGGCTCCCCGCCCAGCAGGGAGCCCGATGCAGGACTCGATCCCAGGACCCAGGGATCATGACCTGAGCCGAAGGCAGACGCCCAACCATCTGAGCCACCCAGGCGCCCATTTTTGTGAACTTTGGGATGAATATACAGTAATTAATTAGGGCTGCATCTACATTTAAATAGGATTTATTTATTTGCTTAAGTCTATTACTTTGGAATATTGAAAGGCTAACCCAGATTGTTGTAGTCTCTTAAAAAATAAAATCTGAGGATCGTTGTACAGAATGAAGTGACTTCCTCTTTTCTTTAATGGTCTATTTTTAATAGCTCCCATTTATATGCCACTACACACAATTTGTGTAATGGGAAATCTTAAATCATTTTTCTTCCTTTCTTCCTTCCTTCCCTTCTTTAAATTTTTGAGATCTGGACAATTTTAATAGAAAAAATATTTCAGGGGAGCATGATTATTTTTTAAAAAGTAAGGACATTCTCCAAATTTTAATTTCAAGAATAGCGTCACTAAATAAATACCAGATATGAAAAGGGTTGCATAAGTGAATATGCTGTTGTCCTTGCTCTTACAAAGTTGTTTTATTCAATAGTCAAGAAGATGAAATTGTACTTTTTTTCCTATAATATAAATTGAATGTTGTCTGGACTGTGATAGCATAACGTTGATAAAAGGGGCATAATCAGTTGGTGATATAATCTTACCGAATTCACTTCCCGTGATTTGTTTGGTGACACCTGCTTGTGAGGATCAGTAATGTATTTTGGAACTACTCTTTGGAAATTGTAAAGAATCAGTGATTAGGTCCAGCCTCTTCCCTAGGCTCTCCATAGATCCAGCTCGATCTGCAGAACAGTTTCACTGCTACCAGCCCCTGCCGTTCTGCACATCAACACCATACGATTACAGGAAACAAACCACAGATATGCCAGAACATTCCTGGCTGTCTGTACATTTTGTTTCACAGACCCTACCCTGAAAACAATGAACAAACCTTGAGATTACAAATGATCTTACTAACAATTTAAGAGACTTTGAATTTTTAGCTTCCTGCCTGCAGGAAGGAAATGACAGTTGGAAGTGTGGGGAACAGGTGTTACCCTGGACAGCATGATATCTTCTGCTTACTAAAATAAAAAACACTGCATCAACATTCCTACGTGGAAGTGAGTTCTAACCACAAGACTCAGTCTTTCCACCACAGACCCAGCTCCAGAAAACCCGATCTGTTTCCTACCAGGAAGTTGTTAAACCCAGCATTAAAAAGCAGAGTAAGGGGCAGAGTTCTTCGAATCAGTCTTGGATTAATCCAAGTAAAGAATTTGGGGATGTGAAAATGTCCCCCTCCGTGTCCTTCCAGTTACTTGCATGGTGGACTCATCAGGGGACTTAGAAGGGAAAGAATCAGGATTGGCATAAACTGGTCTCAGCTGAAGGGTAGGTGATTTCAAACCCTCTCTCATCTCCTTTTGTCTTTGTCTCTAAGTTAGGGGTCTAGCATTATTTCCTCCCAGTAGCTTAATGTTGCTAGCTTGTTTTCTATCCCTGATGAAGGAATCTACCCTGCCTCCCAAAATTTTAGACAAATAGATACTTTAGAAGAGCTGAGGACTCTTAAATAATTAAAGGTTATGCCTTGGTCCAGACAAATACCAGCCGGTCCTCCCCAGCCTCCTTTGTTAATGGTTCAAATCCATTATGGAATATGCTTTTTTGAGGGCATATGGATTAGAGAAGGTTGGGAAAGATACTGTAACACTGAGACCTAAGTCTTTGTGAATGCTTGCAAAGAGGCATGGTCTTTTCCTAACATGCATCTTGAGATGAAGAAACTGCAATCCCCAGAGTCTTTGTTTTCTCTCTTCTGTAGAGACCTTACAGAGCCATGGCTGTGCAGGAAGGAAACCTGGGGGCTGTAATTGGGCCACACAAGGAAATTAAATCTCGTAGGCTGAGAGGACAGATTGTATTGGGACAGGTAATACATGATTTCTCCTTCTGAAAGGTCAGTGTGAGAGCCAGGATTCCCTTGTAATAAAAGATGAATTAGCCATTATCAAAGCTTGGCACATTCCCCTTCCTGCCCACCACTTCTCTTACCCTTCATCTCCATCCGTTCCTTCCACAAGATCTTTCAAGGGCCTATGACGTGCTAGAAGTGCCGTGCTGAGGTATGATGACACAAAGATGAAAGCAAGTGTTCTCTGCCTTCAGGGAGCTTCCAGTTTGTAGGGGACCCAGTGTGCAAACCACATAGGGAAACAAGTGCTACAGTACAGATGTGGGTGAATCCAGAAGGATTCAGTAGGTGTTGTGACTCAAAGGAGGAAAGGCTTGCTTCCGTTTGGAGGAGGAGAGTAGGGAAAGTTTTCAGCGGGGAGGAAACTCTTAGAGTGGGGCCTGCGGGAGGAAGGCTATGTTCTTCCTGCTCTCATGTGAGATCAGGAGAAGGCAATAAAATTCTGCCCACACTCCCCAGCAAACCGTTATTCAAGGCTCTCCCCATCTGCTTGCCTCTTGGCTACTTCATTGCTCTTTAGAGCTGCCGTCTAAGGGATAAATGGAAGTGGAATTTATTTTTTTTTTATTTTTTTATTTTTTAAAGATTTTATTTATTTATTTGAGAGAGAGAGAATGAGAGAGAGCACATGAGAGGGGGGAGGGTCAGAGGGAGAAGCAGACTCCCTGCCGAGCAGGGAGCCCGATGCGGGACTCGATCCAGGGACTCCAGGATTATGACCTGAGTGGAAGGCAGTCGCCCAACCAACTGAGCCACCCAGGCGCCCGGAAGTGGAATTTATTTATGTTGCTTTTGCTGAGAAGTTAGGGAAAACAAACTGGTGGAGGAAAGATTTAAAAAATAGAACATTAAATTTTTATTAAGCCAGAATTGCCTTGTTTAATTGTTACTAAGCTAAAATTATTTTCTAATTTTTATGCTGGTGAAATATTACAGTTATGCAAATATTAATAAATCAAAAGTGAAAACCCCTTCACCCCACCTCACCCATTCCCCAGGGGCAGCACTGTTAGTTTGATGAGTATGTTTCTGGATTTTTTATTTATGCTTAAATCCACAGCTATGATATTTTAAAACAAAAATGAGATTGCGCCATTCACACTGGTATACATAGCATCTGCAGCCTGCTTCTCTCTCCTACCCCTCTCCTGACTCACTATATCATGAACAGTCTTAGAACTAATTTTCAAAGAAAATGTCATTATATGACACAGAGAAGGTTGCTGTAGTAATATATGGATATTGCTTTGAGTCAATCGAAAAATCAGTTCGGCCAAAACTTACCTCCTGCGAGAAGCCCTCTCTGATCAACTCTACTCTGATTTTTTTTTTCAGTCCCTTCTTCTGAATCATCCAGTAGCCTTACATCTTGTTTTTGTATAATATTTGGCCTCTGCTCATAAACATATTCCTTTCTTGTACTCAAGTCCTTTTGGTTGCCAAGACCGAAGAGCCCGTTTTGTAAGCCCTTTGGTTGCCTCTCCCTGTTGATCTCTTCCAGTCTTTTCACTCTCTGTGTTGGCTTCTTTACTCATTCTTCCTTTCCCTCACCACTTGGCTTCCATTTGTTTCTTGGTTCATTCAGCAAATAAGTACCTAGTGTCACAACATGCCAGGGGGAGTTCTAGCACATACAGTTTGGGTCGTTTTAATCCTGACTTCAAATCATGGCCTCCTTTAATTCCACTTACCAAAGTCTCCCACGTTTCTTGGTTCAAATTTCTAAGCTGGATCACGTGGCCCAGTTTACGGAGGGACATTCTGCGGCCCAGGGCCTATTCAACCAAATGTGGCTGGAGAGGGGCGTGGAGGATGGTGCTGGGAGAGCCCTTCACAGCCCTGACATGCCCAGCTCACTCCATCAATGTTCTCAGGTCTTACCTGTGCATTGGTGACGTATCCCTAACCGGAATATCAGTCAGGAAGGACTGTATCTCTACCATGATCTGCTCACAGGAAGTGTTTATAAACAATGTGAACACAGGTGCTCTTTCCTTTACGTGGAGGTGGGCTTGTTGTGGGTAGTGGGCAAGCATCACAACCTCCCTCCTGTTCAGAGAAAGCACAGCTAGTTATCAGAGCTTTCCATGCCATAGAGAACTGCAGGTCACATCACATGAATGCTGTCTTTGAAGGTAAAGGTGAAGAGAGATTAGGAACTGGAGGAAAATTATATGTGAGAAATATAAAGTGAGTGCCATTTTTAAATTCCCATACATGGAAATAAAAATTGAGTATTTAAAATGGAATTAAAGACCTGGGCCAGAGTCCTTTTGCTTGGAGCCAGGCAATTTTATTCAACAACTGTCTTCAAATGCCCAGGTCACAATTCCTGTTAATACACAGAATTTGTAGAAGAAATTATAACACAACATAGCACTGATGACTCAAGACAGAGGGCTAGGAGGTTAGAGTCTAATTTATATCCAGTCTCTCTTAAATTGAAAGTTTTGTCAGGGATGATACAGAGAATCAATGACAATTATGTGATATTAGAAACAGTTGGTGACAGAACTACGGGTTGGATGGCTTTTCTACCTTGTCCTTTCCTGTTCTTGGTACCAGTCTTCCAGGTCTCTTCGTTCATTTGAGAGGACATCTGCTAAACATCAGCAGATTGGAAATTCAAGTTCAAATGAAATAGCTTGAGGAACCGGCTGACTAATTGTGTTGCAGTGGGAGGGCAGGAGGCCGTAATCCTCAGAGCCGCTACCAGAATCCTAGGTGCACCGGGGAGCCAGGCAGCGCAGGGCCCCTTCTGCCTGTGCAGAGAGGAACCCAGAGAAATACTGGCATGTGTCAGGCTGCCAGCAGGCACAGGGGAAGCCATCTAAAGAAGCAAGCATGTGGAAGGGATCAGGATCAGTGCTTCCCTCGTGGTTCTTGCTTCATTGGTTGCAGCAAAGTCTCTCCCTCCTGCCCAGTTTGCTCTGTGGCTTCCCTCCTGGCTTCCCCACCTCCAGGTTAACACTGCTCCCGTCCTTCCTCCACACCAGCAGCACTCACTACGCTTTCCACGTGATCAAGTTAAGTGGCTCTTCTGTCCAGAAAACATTGCCTTTTCACTGACTGCCACACACACACACACACACACACACACACACACACACACACACCCCACCCCACCCCACCCCACCCCATCCCACACCCAAATCCCTCAAGGAACATTTACATTCTGACCCCAGCCAATTCTAACATCACCTGTCTCTACTTCCTGCCATGTGACACCAGATTCTCATAACCACACCAGCCTCCTGGCTTCTTTTTTTGTGTCTGGAATGTTACCGACACCCCAAAACCTGCCATCTGTCTTCCTCATCCCTATCTCTCCCTCCCCTTCCCACAGCCGAAAGAGGAAGTTCTCCTCTGTGTTACCATAGCACTTAAGTTGTACTTATGACCTCAGCGATTTTTGTTGTTCACAGGTTTGTTTTCTCTATTGGACTTTGAGCATTTTTAGGGCAGAAATCTTTTGTCCATTCACCTTCACACCCCAGCACCTAGCAAAGGCAAAGTGCTCATTGCAGGTGCTCACAAGTAGTGTTTGAAGGGAGGATAATCATGGAGACAGTTGTTGTCTTTTAAATATTTGATATGCTTTTGGACTAGATATAGACAGCTCTTAATATGTCAATCCTGATAACAAGTTTCCAACATATGTTGGTTTCCTCACCAGCAAAATAAAAATGTTAATCTGGGTTACATAACAATTAACGTGCAAGAAAAATAGTTCGAGTACCAGGAAGCAATCTGGTTAGGAGGTTGGCAGTGTGAATCCAAACTCCTTTTTCAAGCACTTTGAATAAAAACAAGAGGTAGTCTTCCATGATGAAGACCCAGGTTTTGGGTATCTCTTTTTGCCTGGATTTGCTTAGATACAGAAATTGGGGATTGGATTATAGCTCTCCTTCTCCTTTAACTCTAAAATTATATAATTCCAATGGTTCTACTGAACAAATGTTAAATATTGCATAAAATTTTTTGTGCTCCAATTGGCAATCCGAGCTTACACTGAAAGACCTGCTTTTTACCAGTGCTGCAAAGCATATTCAGAAATTCATTTGACTTTGAATAATGGACGTGCAAACACATTAAGTGATCATTTCCACAACTGTTCTGTTTCTTTAAGAGGCCTCGCTTGTTAAGTTGGAAGATCATTGAACCCAATGAGGGTCAATAAAAGAATAAAAAGTCACTGGTTAGTGATTTCAGTACAAGGAACTTGATCCTAGCTCAGTATTGGTGTCCATATGCTGCTCACAACCAAAGGAGGAGTGTTTGATCCTCAGCAGCTTGCCCTTCCTCAGGATGGCTTCTGGAAGACTAATCAAGCTCCTGGTTTTTGAACTTCTTGAGTTTGCTGCTTTCTCCATTCCCACGCTCGTGATTGTGGAACAGTTTGCCACTGCCTATCAAAGCAGAGAGGGCAGCCCCGAGAAAACGCATTATTGGCTGATTGTTTCCTCTTCAATCGCCTATGTGGCTTTGGTAACTCTACTGATTTGGGTTCCCATAAAAGTTCTCTTATACAAGAAGCATCACCTTTCCAAAAAAATTAAAGGATGGTAAGTAAAAGCGTTCTAAAGCAGGGGAGCTCTGTGATGCTTTCAAAGATACTTTCTCAGGTACTACAGGTAAGGATGTTAGCATAGCACAAATGTACATAATGTATGTGCATTATGATTAGTGAGAAGTAATTAGTACCATTTCTATAAATGTGTTGATATTATGGTATCTTCCTTTAAAAAAAAAAATAGGGGCATTTTTCCTGACTGATAGCAACATGTTACATGTGTTTATAAGCTTGCAGTTAGCATGAGTCTATGATATCCTGAGTACTAAATGTTGGACCTAATTCTTCTGTACACTGAACTGCATAAAGTTAACATAGTTAATTTATAGAAATCATAATTGTAAGATTATAACATAGAATTTTACTTTTGTGCAAAACAAAGTAATGTCTATTCTGAAATGTTTATATTGCATTGTTTTGCAGGTCTAAAGCATCCTTTGACTCTTAACCAACTGAGATTTTTAAGCAACTAGGCTCTTTACTCAGATTTAAAAAATAATACTTTACTATGTTAGTAAATTCTGTTTCCCTGGTGTGTGTGTGTGGGGGGGGTGGGAACTGCTTCAATAATAATATAGAAATATTTTAAATAAATTAAGATTTAATGTTGGTTCAGCAGTAATTTGATGACCATATCACCTATATGGATTAAGTACAAATAATCTCTGGTACTAATATATTTTTCCTTTTAGAGCTTCAGATCTGATTTTTACTCATCTGAGATTTTTTTGTTTTTTTTTGCTTCATTAAACCTTCTTTCATACTGATCTTTTATTTATTTATTTATTTTAAAGATTTTATTTATTCATATGACAGAGAGAGGGAGAGCACAACAGGGGGAGGGGCAGAGAGAGAGGGAGAAGCAGGCTCCTGCTGAGCAGGGAGCCTGATTTAGGTCTCCATCCCAAGACCCTGGGATCATGACCTGAGCCAAAGGCAGACGCTTAACCGACTGAGCCACCCAGGCATCCCTCATACTGATCTTTTATTTTAAAGTAAAAAAACATCAACACATTTGAAAAGCAAGCAGCTGGGAATTTTAACAAGGGCAGAAATGTAAAAATCATAAAGACAGCAGTCTAGTTGTATCAGGAGGGTACAGAAGGGGAAAACTGAAGTGTGGAGTTCACAGGTGTTCTCTGGGTGCCTATTCTAGATGTGGTTTCACGAACCTTGCCAGGGGACTTAAAGTTCCCTGAGGGCAAATATATTGAAGGGTTTCTGGAAATAAACCATTTGGTTGACACTGCATTTATGAATGGGGTTTAGGGATTTTCCAAACCTTGACCCAAAGTCCCAGGATTACCTATGGAGCAGGTTTGGAGCTGAGCTGGGCCCTTCATTCCTCACACCACCTAGAAGTTACTTTGATGGTTCAGGACTCCTGGCTGGGCTGGGAGTTTTGAGGGAAGGATGGAATATCCAAATAACTGTAGAAACCATTGGTTTACTCCAGCCCAGAAAGGCACTCCATATATTTTTTTACATTGACTCAAATCTCTGGGACTCTAAGTTCTGAATATCATTCAGGCAGCAAACCTTCCATATGAGTTATCATCATCATCATTAAGTTATAACTGCTGCTTTACCGATCATGTATGTGCTGAGAGATTTACATGTGAATTTCATTTCCTTCTATACTACCTTGTAAAGTAGGTATTTTCCTGAGTTCATCATTATTATTCCCAAGAGGAAATTTATGATTAGAGAGGTTATGCAACTTCCCTGGTCATTTAACTAGTGAGTGAGAGGACCAGACTTTGGACCTCCATCCATCTGACTCCATAATCGGTACTTCTAACCACTCTCCTAATCTGTGTCTTTGAATGACAAGATCCCAATCTGCTGGGGTAAATTGAGGGTAAGGAAGAGAGTAGTCTTTCATTTCTACTCCCCAGTACACATTTTGTTTTACAAATCTGGTCCACGTCCTCCCCTTGTGCTAATGAGTCTTAGGCTGTGTCACAGTTATATGTTCCAGTGAATTCTTTGGGGAAATACTCTTCTGGTCTTTCATTTTCTTTGTAGGTGTGACTGGCCACAGGTGTTCTTAAATAATATACGATAGGTTGTTTAGTTTTAGTGCAACTGTGAAACTGTTTCCTCATGGCCTCCTTCGTGAGCACTGTCATATTGCTATCTCTTACTGGCATAGAAGAGAAGAGTTACCTAGCACTATTCTAGAAACTTTACACATTCTGTACTATTAAAATTAAGCTTTATGACAGCCTGGCAAGCTATGTGCTAGTGTTCTCATTTTAGGGATAAAGAAATAGAAACTCTAACAAGTGATCAACTTTGTCAGGTAATAAATTCATAAGTGGTGGAGCTGGGATTTTAAGCCCAGATTGGTCTGAATCTGTGCTCTTTCCTTTATCTTGTGTAACTTTTCCTTTATTTTTTTTCTGTCTTTGAATGCCAAGTGTATTTCAAGATCAACGCAACTCTTTTGGTGTCATTAAGATATATTCCCTCCAAAGATGTATATTTGGATATTCTATATGATTCTCAACATTGTGTATATGGATATTTTAATATATGTGGTAAGGCAGAGTGTTTATCTTAATTGCTAGATGAAGATGATGCAAAAACAATTGGTATTATAGAAGGTAGGGATTGAAATAATGATTTTTAAAGAATGCTTAAATAGTTGTTTACACAAAATCTTAAAGATCCTTAGCATTCACAGATAGATTGTTATGAGCCTATTGTAAGTAATGATGGCATTATTAACCCCATGAAGCTGGTATTCAGTAGAGAATGAGTCATACAGCTAGTAAAGAGTGTGCCCTGGCCATACAGCTGAGAGGTACAGACCTAAGTTCAAATCTCAGCTTTGACATTGACTGTGAGGATTTGTGTGTTAATTAAGTTCTTTGAATCTTAATTTTCTCATGAGCGTAACAGGGACAACCATATCTTTTTCATTTGAGTGCTGTTTTAAGAAACTGAATAAAATTATGCACATAAAGTTCTAAGCATAATGCCTGGCACATAGTATGGATTCAATGAATATTATTGTTATTACCTCAGGCTGAATTTAGTATTTCCATTTAAGACATGATCTTCTTTAGGGCCGCCTGGGTGGCTTGGATAAGTGTCCAACTCTTGATTTTGGCTCGGATCGTGATCTCAGTGTTGTGAGACTGAGCCCTGTGTGGAGCCTGCGTATGATTCTCTGAGCTCAGTGTGGAGCCTGCTTAAGATTCTCTCTCTTCTTCTGCCCCTCCCCACCCTGTGCACTCTCTCTAATTAAAAAAACCAAATAAATAAATAAATAAAACATGATCTTGTTTAATCCTCAGAATGACTCTGAGAAGTGATGATGAAGAAAATTATATGCTATAAGTGATATTCGTTGAATTTGGAAAATCTTGTAGGTCTCTTTTATCCTTTGAGAAAAATGAAGGCCAATATAGTGATATCATGAATATCTCATAAAGTATTTGGCACTTATACAGTGCTTCTATGTTTTATTTTTTCACTTGACCTGCATGCCAGTGTTGTGAAGTTGACCAAGTGGATATAATTCCTATTTTTTAAGGGAGGAAACAATGCCAGAGATCTTAAGACATGCACACTAAATCAACAGTAGAGTCTGAACTTTAATCCAGTGCTCTTTCCTTTACTCTTGTGAAACACTTCCTCATTCTCTTTAGAATGATTGTTCCTTTTTAGAGATGCCTGTCATAATTCATAATAGACTAGGGATATGGTTGAGGAATGAGGAAAAGCTATTTATATACACACCAAATTGTATATCCCAGTAAATAAGAGAAATCCCTTTCCTGGGATATCAGTGAATGAGTGAAACCATTGAGCTACAAGGCTAGTCTGCAACTGGAGCCTATCTCAATGAAGAGAGCACCTGGGGATAGGATAATAATGGAGGATTTGTGGGGATT
This sequence comes from Leptonychotes weddellii, assembly GCF_054177405.1. Classification (NCBI taxonomy): domain Eukaryota; kingdom Metazoa; phylum Chordata; class Mammalia; order Carnivora; family Phocidae; genus Leptonychotes; species Leptonychotes weddellii. The sequence goes on from NC_138373.1 coordinate 50,545,111, forward strand.
CCCAGAATGCCTTGGGACCCAGGGCTGCATTTCAGGAATTCTCTCATCTTTCAGAGTACAATTACTTAAATCATGACATGTCATGAATTCCAGGCAGTGCCATGTTTGAAACATGCCAACATTTTGGACTGCATTTTACTTGCTTAAGTCCTTAGCCTATTAGACATGATTTGCTGTTGATTTGTTTAAGATAGTGGTAGTAATAGTAGTAGTAGTTGTAGTCGTAGTAAAATAAGAGAAGTACTTATTGAAAGCTGTTCAATAGTAGCACTATGTACCAAACATCGTGGTAAACACATTGCCTGTATTATTTTAGTTAATTCTCTGACCTTTATTTTTTTATTTTTTTTTTAAAGATTTATTTATTTGACAGAGAGAGACACAGTGAGAGAGGGAACACAAGCAGGCTTCCCGCCGAACAGGGAGCCCGATGTGGGGCTCGATCCCAGGACCCTGGGACCATGACCTGAGCTGAAGGCAGTCGCTTAACGACTGAGCCACCCAGGTGCCCCAATTCTCTGACCTTTATATGTAAGTAAACACTTACAGTGTTCATCTTACAAATGAGGAAATTGGGGCACAGAAATTACAAGACCACACAGCCAGTGTGCTGTGGAGCCATCACTGACGATGGGGTGTTCTGTCTCCAGAGCCTGGTCTCTTGAGCACCTTACTATTCCACAGTGGCATACACAAGTCATGTGCACAGTGGTAATAATGCCTGGGCACTGCTGGACAGGCTGGTTAAACTGAAGGAAGGTAGAGCTTGCTCTTTTCAGACCTGGGAAGGTCATCAGTAAGTTACCATGAACTAAACACTGGTGCTTAAGTTACTTCTTCCCAGAGCACTCCTCTTTCTTTCAGTGGATCTGTCCATCTTCTATTCATTTGCAAGAATTTTGTGATACTTGACTATAGACTTTTTCTTCCTTGCCCCACCATATCCAGTAAATCAGGAATATATTTACTTTTGCTTTTCTCTCCCACCTTGTGCAATAAGTCACCAGATTCCATTAATTCTTCCTCTTTCATCTCTCTTGCATCACCTCTTTGTTCTCCATGACTGTTAACCTCACCCTGGTTAGGCACTAATTTCCAGGGCCATCATACATGGACATGGTTCCCCAAATTTTCCTGTGTTCAAATCCACTATCAGATTATTTATCCTGGTTGTTTTGCTCAAGGAAGCATGAAGAACATTTTATTAACTAATGCTGTGGCTCTGATAACCTTCACCAGCTGGTGTCCTTGTCTTTTGCTTCTTCTCCCCACCGCCCCCCCACTCTTTTACAGTCTTTGTTGACAGAATAATAATCTTCTTGAAAAATGTTCTCTGCACATTAGTCCTGCCCCTTAAAAATCTAATCTCCCTCTTGCTTGTACAATGGTATTGACATTATACCACAGAATCCTAAAGCTAGAAGGCACCTTAGAGTTCTTCTCCTATGCTATTTCTCACAATACAGATAGACAATGGACCTCTGATTTTAAGGGGAATGCACTAGTTTTTGTGTCTCTAATTCTGAGAATAGTCTTCCTTATTTCTGTATATGAAAATAAAATCTGCCACCATGAAAGTTCCTCCCCATCTTCTTCAGACTTCATGTCCTCTGCCCTCCCTTTATATGCCAGTGAATTTGGCCATGGCCAGGAGCTCTACCCAATTCTCTAGGAACCGCCCCCCTTCCTTTTAAGTAGGCTCCATGTCTAGCATGGAGCCCAGTGTGGGGCTTAAACTGACAACCCTGAGATCAAGACCTGAACTGAGGTCAAGAGTTGGATGCTTGGGGCACCTGGGTGGCTCAGTCGGTTAAACGACTGCCTTCAGCTCAGGTCATGATCTCAGGGTCCTGGGATCGAGCCCTGCATCAGGCTCCCTGCTCGGCGGGAAGCCTGCTTCTCCCTCTCCCACTTCCCCTGCTTGTGTTCCCTCTCTCGCTGTGTCTCTCTCTGTCAAATAAATAAATAAAATCTTTAAAAAAAAAAGAGTTGGATGCCTAACCGACTGAGCCACCCGGGTGCCCCCCCCACTTCCCCTTTTTATTGCTTTGCAAGTGTTCTCATTGGCTCAAAATATAAACTGCCACTTATATGATGGTGGTTCCCAAAACTGTGTCTCTGGGGGTGACTTTCCTCTGAGTGACATCAGTGACCTCAGAGGAAAGTGTATATATTAAAATTTTTCTAATATTAAAAGGAGTTACATCACTCTGCCATCTCAAGCGCTCTGCTAAGTCTTCTATGGTGTGCAGGTTTCATCAGGTATTCTTGTTCTATAATTTCTGGACCTTTTACCCTTTTGGATATTTCCTTGGGATGATGGCTGAGTTGTTAATGTTCAGGTGATCTCATTGATACTCTGATGTCCTATGGATACAGCTGTCAACTTCAGCTCTTGGTGTGATGTATTGACTTCAACTACAGCTGTGTCATTTTCATCACTGAGGGTGTGACTTCTCGAAAAACTTGCTGTCATTGCAGTTACCTCATCTTGTGCTTAGGCAACTTCCATGAGCCTGTAAGTGCCATAAAGTCAGAGTGTGTCTTACGTGGCCTTCCATCCCAGGAACAGAGTGTAGTTCACACATTTAACAACATTTTAGATGAATGGGTGAATGGATGAATGCAGAGCTTGGCTTATAGTATGAGCTCACTGGGGTTAGTGTCAAGTAGGAGGGTTATTATTTTTTGTTGGGAAGTTAATGGCAGATTGTGGGAAGTCTTGAAAGACAAGGAAGGGAACTTGGACTTGAAGAGCTAAATGATAGAGAATGTGTATGAGTTTCCGAGCATAGAGTGGTTTCCCACGTTATCTGACCTGTTCCACTCACCGTGCTTTGTCTGTGAAAAATCTCAGGGCCAGAATTCTTGCTGCACAAATATGAATCATTAACTCATCATGGCTGAGCTCAGTCAGGTCTTTCTTTGTAGGCCTACTTCTGGGGGAGTCCTTCTTTCTAATTTACTCCAGATGCCCACAGAGCTCTCCTGGTAGTGCCCTGACTCATCCTTCCATCTGGAACTTACACCATGTCCACAAGTCCTTCTCCTCAGCAGTTCTGTACTCTGGTTACAGCCTTACACTAGTCTTAGCATAAGTACACCTTCAAAGATGTGTCTGTCTATGGGATTTCCAACATAAATTTCATTGTGTGAATTTCCTAGAATTGCTGTTACCAAGTACCACAAACTTGGGAGCTTAAACAATAGAAATGTACTGTCCCCTAATTCTGGAGACTAAAAATCTAAGGTCAAGGTGTTGGTTGGTTCCTTCTGAGGGCTGTGAGGGAGAATCTGTTCCAGGCCTCTCTTCCAGCTTCTGGGGGTTTGCTGGTACTCTTCAGCTTTCCTTAGCATATTGATGCATTACCCTGATCTCTTCATCATCACATGGTGTTCTCCCTGTGTCTCCTCACATAGTCTTCCCTCTGTGTATGTCTGTCTCCAAATTTTCCCTTTTTGTAAGGACACCAGTCACATTGGATTAGGGCCCACCCTGTTGACCTAATTTTAACTTATTACCTCTGGAGAGACACTCTTTCCAATACAGTCACATTCTGAGGTCCTGGGGGTTGGGACTTCAACACGTCTCTTTTGGGGGAACATACTTCAACCCATGACAGTCTGCCCTCTGGCTCTCCCCAAAATTCATGTTCTTCCCACATGCAAAGTAGATTCACTGAAATCCAACAGGGCAAATGTCACTAAAGTTTAAGGCTTGAGAATAATCCTCTGTGGCTGGACACTGTGTCCTCTGGGCGTATCAGGCGCTGGGGGCTCCATCCTTTTCCTGGCCTCCACGTCCGAGGAGGAAACCTCTGGGCCCATGGTGGCAGTGACAGCCTCTTGGGCCTCTAAAGCACTGTCAGAGTCATTCTTCCCTTTTCTTGAAGGATAATACATGTTCACAGCCAAATAGCTCTAGCAGCCCACTTCCTGCCTCTTGACTCCCGGAAGGCTAATAGCTTTCCTTCCTTTTGTCCCATCTCTGTCCCCTTTTTGTCCAAGCTGACTGTCAGTGGCAGTATTTCTGTTGAGATAGCTGATTGGATTCACAGGCCACACCCTTAGTATCCTCTCTAGAACATGCTCTCTCGAGATTTTGTTTGAGAGAGAGAGAGAGAGACAGCATGAATGGGGTGGAGGGGCAGAGGGAGAGGGAGAAGCAGACTCCGCACCGTGCAGGGAGCCCGACGTGGGGCTCGATCCCAGGACCCTGGGATCATGACCTGAGCCAGAGGCAGATGCTTAACCGACTGAGCCACCCAGACGCCCCTCTCATTTTTTACAATATGGATGGACTGAAATTTCCAAATATTCAAGTTCTGGTTCCCTTTTGCTTAACAATTCCTTCTTCAATTTCTCTCTCTCCTCTTGAATTTTGCTCTAAGCAGCAAGGAGAAACCAGGCAGTGCCTTCAGTGCTTTGCATAGAAATCTCAGTTAAGTATCGGAGTTCATCAACCGTTAAGTTCCACTCTCTACCCAGCAGAGCGCAGTTCCACCAAGTGTTCTGCCACTTTATAGAAAGGATCACCTTTTCTCCAGTTTCCAATAACATGGTCCTGAGTGCTGCCTGAGACTTCACCAGAAACACCTTTAACATTCATATTTGTGGCATTTCTGTTCATGACAATGTGCGTACTGTCTAGGGTTGATAGAGGCTTTCTCTGCAGCTCTCCTCTTTCCTTTCTGAGCTTCCACCAGAATCTTCTGTAACACCCATATTTTTCTAACAGTCTAGCCTTTTCCTATCACCAATCTTCAGACTCTTCCAGATAACCCATTACCCCCTTCCAAGCTGCTTCCACATTTTTAGGTATTTGTTACAGGAGTACCCCACCTCCTTACAGCAAAATCTGCATTTGTTTTGTAGGGTGGCCATAACAAAGAACTTCTAAGTGGGTTTCTTAACAACAGACATGTATTGTCTGCCCGTTCTGGAGGCTAGAAGTCTTGAGATCACTGTGTTGGTTGGTTCCTTCTGAGGGCTGGTGGTTCGCTGGCCCTCCGGCATACCTTGCCTTAGAGATGCATCACCCTGCTTGATCTCTGCCTTCATCATCATGTGGTGTCTCACTATGTTGCTTCACATAACCTTTCATCTGTACATTCTCCAAAATTTCCCACTTTATAAGGGCACCAGTCACATTGGATTAGGGGCCACCTAATGACCTCATTTTAACTTACTACCTCTAGAAAGACCCTATTGCCAAATGAGATTACATTGTAAGGTACCAGGAGTTGGAACATCAACATATCTTTGGAGGGGGGGAGAACAGAATTTAACCCACACAACACTTATTAATAAATTATAAACATATGTTAGCAGTAAGTCAAGATTTTTAAATACAAATTATCATTATTTCTGGTTACATAAAACACAGAACTTGGATTAGAAACAGGTTGCATCTTTATTTTCACTAACCTCTAATTGAAAGCTATCATTTCTTTCCATTTTGAATGTTGGTAACAAACCACAGTAGTATTACCAGAACCTGTAATTTCATTACATAGGTCTTTTCATATCACATTGCAGGTACTTCCTATTATGGTTTATGAATGATTTCAGTTTCCACTAGATCTTGAGTACTCCACAGGAAATAAGAAGAGAATGTGTTCATAGATAGGGACATATATTACTATATCAAAATTTTAAAAGAATTTGGATAACTGTATTTCAACATAATTGCTTTGTTTTGTTTTTAAAAATTATGTTTTGAGAAAGGCCCATAGGATTTACCAGGTTCTCAGAAGTTTCACTGCTACAAAAATGGTTCAAAAACATTGTGCTAGCCAGTGGAGATAATGTAGTGAAACCACTGAGATAAGTTTTCTGCTTCCATGGAACTTAGTTTGGGGGATTGGCAAAGAAGAATGTGTAAAATGGTAAACAAGAAATAATCAGCAGAATTTCAGATAGTCATAGGGCTGTAAATTTATATAATTTGGATGACAATGGGTGTCAGACATGGAAGATCTGGGAGTAAAAGGAGTAGCCAGTGTACAATTTGAAGGTGGGGTGAGGTTGCTGTGATCATGAAATAACTTAGAAGGCCATAATGGCTGGAGTTAAGTGGTTTTTGGGAGAGAGGAAGGTCATTCTAAATGAGAACGAGTAGGAGAAAGAAGAGAAACCACATCATGTAGAACATGTAGGCTAGAGTAATAGGTTCCAGTTTTATTCTAATTACATTACTCATGTATCAGAGATTTTTAAAAATTATGTAAAATGCACAAACGTGTGTGTTTTTTGAAAAATACACATAACATAAAATTGACCATCTTAACCATTTTTAAGCGTATAGATCAGTGGCATTAAGTCCATTCACACTGTTGTGCGGTCACCAACCGTCCATCCATAGAACTCTTTTCATCTTGCAAAACTGAAACTTTGTCTTCACCAAACACTAACTCTCCATTCACCCCACCCCTCATCATTGGAGATTTTTGAGCAGGGCAGTGATAAGATGTGTTTTACATTTTAAAAATATAACTGTTTGCTCTGTGGAGAAAACACTGCTAGGCAAGAATAGAAACACTAACAGGAAATCGGTTAGGAAGTCAGATGAGAGATGACAGCGGATGAGCTACAGTGTTAGCAAAGGATGGATTGGAAATGTGTTTTCAGTAAATCTACTTGCAGTAAACCAGACAGCATTTGACAATAATCAGAACAGGTATGGAGAAGGTTGTGGAGTCTTTTTCAGGCATGTTGAATCTGGATTGCCTATGAGACATCCAAGTGGAGGTAACAAATAGAATTGGGCATACAAGCCCAGAATCAGGAATATTTATATATATATAATTTTGATTTTGATTTTTCAGAAAAGACATTTAGAGATTGTATACCAAGAATGACTTCAAGTGAAAACATTTGGATATTTCTTACTTGAACCAAAAAAATCATATATATATATATATAGATATAGATATAGATATAGATATAGATATATACACACACATATAATTTATATCTTACATATATTATTATATTTTGTATAATTCATATATCAATATATATTTTATATATAATAATTTATATAAATATTTATATAACATATAAATAATATATAATATTTGGAAGTCATGGATAAGTGGGTGGTATTTAAAACCATGGGATTGGCTTAGATAATTGAGGGAGAAAATATAGATAGAGAAGAGCAATGGGAGTAATCCCTGGGGCACTCCTGTCTATTTTTGAGCACAAGTTGAGAAGAAGAGGGCTCCATGAAGGCTCTAGCTAGTCTTAGAGAACGAGGTGCTGCAGGAACCTAGATCTGGGCTCAGAAAAGGAGGCAAAGCTACCCTTTAAAAGCCCCATTGTACCTCTGGTTTTAGCAGGTCATATTGGGTCTGGTTGGGAGACGTGTCTATCCTGCCCTCTAATTTATGTCTATACCTAGAAGGCTGGGATCGACGGAAACATGGTAGTACCAAGGAGAAATCCTTAGTTATTTGAAAGAGTTCAACACTTTTTGTACTTAGAAACACATTATCATATAAATGTAATTAGTAAAATGTGTAATTAGTGAAATGAATATTTAAGGAAAGAGGAGGTAAGTATTTCATTATACAAAAGCTTTGAGTATATTTTGTCTTACCATATATTAATGATGCTAAATATATATTTTAATTCTTTCAGTCGTATTTTATGTATTATATATGTATTATATAACAATAACTATTTGATTAATTGATCATGTAAGGTTTAAGAAGTGGTCCAAAAAACAAATGTGAAAATTTATGTGATTTTTATTTATTTATTTATTTATTTATTTATTTTTTAAAGATTTTATTCATTTATTTGACAGAGAGAGAGATAGTGAGAGCAGGAACACCAGCAGGGGGAGCGAAGGAGAGGGAGAAGCAGGCTCCCCACTCAGCAGGGAGCCCGATGTGGGGCTCGATCCCAGGACTCTGGGATCATGACCTGAGCTGAAGGCAGATGCTTAACGACTGAGCCACCCAGGTGCCCCATGTGATTTTTATATATCATATATATGTATATATACATACATATATGTGTGATTTTTATATATATGCGATAGACATAAAATTTTATATCTTTGTGTATATAATATATATGTGATATATGTGATTTTATATATGTATATATATATGATATATAAAATCACACATTTCATTTTATATATATTTATATATATATAATTTTTTTGGTTCAAGTAAGAAATATCCAAATGTTTTCACTTGAAGTCACTCTTGGTATACAATCTCTAAATGTCTTTTTTGCAAAATCAATTTTAGACATAGGATATAATATAATACTTAAGAAAGTCATGTGTTTTTTTTTTTTTTTCAGTTGGTCACTGGAGCCAGAACTCTTGGGCAGGATTCCAAATAATAATGAAAATGTTGAATGTCACTTGTCTTGTCTTGCACAGAAATGCTCTTAGAAGTCCATGGTTTGCTAGTTATTTGGAAATCTCTCACCCCTTTGTTCTAGAAAAATATTCCGGTTTTTGTGTGTGTTGCCCTTTGCCATACTCAAACATTTCGGAAATGGAAATAAGGAAGCAGTAGTTTCTTAGAAAAACTATAGATGAATGGAACAGGAACTGCAAAATTAGCAAAATGTAACAGGAACTGTTGATCTGGTACATTATTGCTTTTGCTTATTTTTTTCTCCTTTGCTAGGAGACCTGTTATGATGATGTGTGTTATACTCACCACACTTCCCAGCTTCAGCTTTTCTATCGCAGTGACCGAGGTATGGAATTTTTATTTCTTTTGATGCAAGATTTTGAGATTTTAAAATTTCCTCTGTTACTGGAATTTGATAGAACAGTGTGCCTGAAAATTTTCTTAAAGTTTATTTTATCTAATCTTTTTCCAAGTTATAATGTATATATTTAAAGTACTAAGATCATTGTTACCTCTGCAATTGTGAAGGAAGGTCTAGCAGCCAATTAAAAAAAAATGCCTTCTGTGTTTGTATGTGAGAGACAGGAATGTTAATTTCAAAATAATAAAAAAGCAAGGAATTTGAAAGTAGACCCACATTTGTTTCTTTTAACTAGATGTCTTTTGAGTGTCCTCAGTCCTGAACAATATCCAAAGGAACAACCACTCATTCTAAAACCTTTGATAATGTATCCATTGGCAAAGTATTTGCACATGATATTTGTTTGAAAATAAACTTGACTTTATGTTTTGACTTAATGAAGCTTCAAAAGGACTCTGATAGATGAGCATCTACAGGACAGGAATATTATAGGCAGAACTTTTAGGTTGTGAGAATTTTATTGTCTAAAAAAGGTTCAAAGAAGAATGCCCTATTAACCTTATTAATTTGGATGATGCTGTGAAAGATAATTTTCACTTCCCCAAAGTGAGTGACCTAAATTACTTTATATTTCATAGATTAAATATGTTGAATAGATACTTATTAAGTGCATATTACATGCCAGGCCGTGTGTTAGGTACTGGGATAAAACACTCAGGAAATTTGATGGAGTCTCTGGCCTTCAGTAATAATTTATCAACAGTAGAGAGAAAAATAAACAGGCAATCAGAATAGTTATGCTAGGTTTAGTGAAAGAAGTGAGTACTGGGTAGTGTATGATATCATTAGAAATACATGGTTGTTGGAATATGTCCTAGATGCTATATTAGGACAATATATGAATGTGTTAGAATAACCTCAGAAGGCTCCACAGAGGTACTTTCCATCAAATAACAATATGTGAATATTTTTATCTAGATTTATCTTTTTCTCTTCCCTCCTCCCCAAAGACTTTGTAAAGCACTTGGGAGGTCCCCAAGACCCTTAAAAATTCAGTTTACAACCTGTTAAGGAACCCTATTATCATAAAGTGATGGTGTATTTGTAGTTTGATTGACCTTTTGAGGGCAAAAAGAACCTTTTTGGTTCTTTTCTATTATGTCCTTATCCACTGTTGCACATTTTTTCCTTCTTTAATTTTTCACTCAAATATAACACACAAACAGAAATGTGTACAAAGCACAAGGTATACAATATTAATGAAATAGCACAGAGCAAAACCCTGTGTAAACACTACTGAGGTCAAAAAATAACTTTGCCAGCTCCCAAAAAGCCACCCCCATGTTTTTTTGCAATGACAACATTTCCCTCCTCCTCAAAGGTAACTTCTGTCTTAACTTCTAATGCCATATATTGGTTTATTTGGTTTTGAATCTTTCATAAAAGGAAATACAATTATATATATATATATAATATATATATAATATCTATCTATCTATCTATCTATCTATCTATCTATCTATCTATCTATCTTCTATTTATCTACCTAATCTATGTCTGGCTTCTTTTATTCAAAAGTGTGATTCATTCGGGTTTTTGTGTACAACTGTATTCCATTCATTTTCATTCTGTAGAGTATTTCTTATTATGAATATATTACAGTTTACATTTCTGCTTTTGATGCCCACCTTCAGTTGTGTCTGGTTTTGGTTATTACAAATAATGCTGCTGTGAACATCTTTGAATGTGTCTATTGATGCACATAGGCAAGAATTTCAGTTGGTTAAATATGCAGGAATATAATCGAGGGGTCATAAGATATTCAAATGTTCAACTGTAGCAGAAGATGCCAGTTTTCCAAAGAGATTCTACTAATTTAGACTTCACACTGGCAGAGAATGAGCATACCTATTGTTCCACATCCTCGCTAGCCTTACCTTGTAAGTCTTTTAGCCATTCCGATGGGTATATTCTTGAATCTCATTGTAGTTTTACATTGCATTTCACCAATAATTAATGAAATTGGGTGTTTTCTCATCTTGCCAATTTTTTCCTATTGTGTTATTTATCTTTTTGGAGTTGATTCAGAAGTTATTTATATATTCAGATTTCAAGCCCTTTGTTGATCATATGTATTGCAAATATATTCACACTTTGTGACTTAATACTTTTCATGCCATTTTTGGATGAAGAGTTCTTAATTTAAAAACAGTGCAGTTTATCAGTTTCTTTTTTTCATGGATAATAATTTTGGTAACTTGAAAAGACTTTGTCATACTGTGAATCTGAACTTCAAAGACCTGTAGATGTCCTCCTATATTATATTTTGGGGCCTGTATTATTTTACATCCTCTTCTGGATTCATAGTCCATTTGAAACTAATTTTTGTATATGTTGTGTAGTGGGGAGTCTGTTTTTCCCCCCAATTAATGTCTAATGGACTGAGCACTATTTATTAAAAAGTCTGTCTTTCCACATTTCTCTGTGGTGCTGCTTTTGTTGTAAATCAGGCGTGTATATATACACGTCTATTTCAAGCCTTGTTTTGTCCACTGCCTACTTTTATATACCTATACCAACATCACATTGATTTAATTCTTCTAGCTGTAGAATAGCTCTTTATAGCCAAAAGAGTAAATCTTTATATCTTTTTCATCTAAATGTCTTGCCCTCTGTAGTTCTATATGGGTTTTAAAGTCCGCTTGTCATTTTCCACAAAAACTTTGAATTTTGATTGAGGTTGCATTGAATGGTATCATTTTTTAAAATTGCATTTTCGCTTTATTGGTATTTAGAAATAATTTATCTATTTTGGGGAGATTTTCCCCATGTACAATTATGTAGTCTATGGAAATATATATATATATATATATATATGTGGAATAATTATATATATATATGTATATATATATATATATGAACAGTGTTTCTTTCTTTCTCTTCCCTCATTATACCAGCTAGGACCTCTAGTACGATGCTGAATAGAATTGGTCATGGTGGCACCTTTGTCTTCTTCCTGATCTCAGAGGAAAAACTCAACATATCACCACTAATATGATGCTTGCCATAGGTTTTTTTGTAGATACCTTAATCAGATGAAGGAAGTATCCTAAAACCTGCCTGGGTTTACCTGGGCTCTCCCTTCTTGGAAAACCCTGAACTCCATCCAATATCTGTCCCCCTCATTCTCTGACCTAAGGACTCCCAAAAGCTCTGCTTAGCAGAAGAGTTGGAAGAAATTGCACATCCCACCATTACCAGGAGCCTGCCATTGTATTTTTGTGTGTATTTACCAAGCTCTATCTTGAACTGAAAGCTCTTCCACTGATAGGAATCTTTGTTACATCTTTACAAATTGTTCAAAAGCTTATGGGGTTGAACACCTGAAAATCTGGAAATCATGCTTCTAGTCTTTTAGCAAATGTCTTTATAATTGATTTATTGCTACTTTCAGACTATTAAAAGAATTTTAAACAAAGAAAGCACAAAAATATAATCCTTCTAAATGGTTTTCTGAAAACAGGTTCAAAAAAATATTAATGGTCCTGTGGATGTCTTACCTGATAATTTACCTGACCTGCCAGTTTCTCTGGTTCTGACTTCCTTGATTGTGGTTGATATTATTGAAAAACTCAGGATATATCCTCTTAGAGGGCGGCTAAAGAGTAAGTATTCTTTTAAATATAAACATTTGTAGAAGTTTGACAGATTGTTCACCTTTCTGTCACCCTGTTACCTGTTGACATGTTTAATGATAGCCTTTCTGACAGCTAACATTATAGTTAGAAGATCAGAAATGAAGATATCTAAATATAGTTATTTTAAAACCTACTTTGATAGGCAGTTATTCTTATTTGTATTTTGGTAGTACTGATAAATGAATAAACTTACCAAATATTTAATACCAAAAACTTTAATGTTTACTCTAACAAGAAAATTATTTAAGTAAATTATTATAGATTTATATTTTTCAGGAACGCTCTTAAAACCTTAAGTTTAGATAAATAAACAGTTTAGGTTTAGATACCTTTGATACAGAAATTAATGTGACTACTGCAGTTATGTCTTAGAGAATTATGTGTTTTTAATTGTCAAAAAGCTAACAATCACACTAACAAAACCAAGATGTGCCACAAATACTCTTCCAAAGGGATTAGTCAAACCTAAATTTAGGTTGGCCTTAAAAAAAAAAAAAAAAAGGAAAAAGGTATTATGCTAATTGAATATTATGATTGGTCTTAAATTTTCTCAACTTTCACTTAATTTCATGTGATAGTATCTGTGTTTAATTTATAGTAAGTGTATACGATAGTTCTTGTATGACTAAGAGTTTATATTTGAAATGGGTAGGTTTTGTCTAATCACTTCCTGGTGGAGTGAAGGGGTTAGATTGAGTGAGTCACTGGGGAATGCTTTACAGTAATAGGGATGACTACTACAGCCAGGAAGGAAAAGACTAGAGAATCATGTATGGATCATGAGCCACCAGCCTTCCAGTCACTCTTACTCCTCAAATTTGAAAAATAAAACCAAGTTGGGAGGCCACCAGGAAATCTGAGACTCTGAGTTTCAAGTTTTGCGCTCTGTCCTCAGGTAGGAAATGACGGTTGTGATGTTTAACGTAACGCAGGGTACGAGGTAGGTAAGATGGTAGCTAGTGGCCATCTTTTGAGGACAGGGTATCCTCAAGTTATATGTGCCCTCCAGAGCCAAGTGTATTTGTCTCAGACTGAGGAGATTTGGGGATTGTCACATCCTTTGCTCCTTCTCTAGACTCTTCCTTGATGCAACCCTGTTTTGAAATTGGATTGTTTTTGATAATGCTGTACCTTCCCTGTTAATGTGGACATTCTGTTTACTTTCTTAGTGAAAATTCTCTTTCTAAAAAATACACACGTATATTTTTGGGAATAAGTTATTGGCATCTTATATTTTAAGTGATGAGTTGGATTGTGAAAGGGGCATTTTCCCCATATCCAGCAATGATGATGACACTGAGAATTGAAATAAGAAAACCCCAAAGAAGTCAGTCTTGGAGACAAGACTTGAGAACATCTTGCACAACTGCTTTTTCTTATTTGAAAAGCCTTCTTCTTGAGCTTCTCTGCCCAAACTTGGGAGGGTTAATATCTGGTTTAATAGCTCTACCATTTGATTAAATCATGCTTTAAAAAAAACTAGCATTCCCTCAAAATACCTTTGCAAATATTAATTTATGTCAATTTAATTTTTTGCAAGCTTTTGAATATGCATACTAACAAAATAGATTATGTGAATTTTGAATGTATGGGATATTCTCATTCTCTGGAATTTAATACATAAATTCATAAACATATAAGTTATAGTACATAAATCTGAACATAAGCCAGTATGCTAAAAATATGCTGTCACTGCATGTGGTACTTCAGAATCCAAGAGGTATAGTAGGAGTGGGTGGTGACTAAGCTTTAGAAACATTTGGCTCCCTTTAAAAAATGTTAGGAAATGGAATATATTCTGTTCTGTGCTCTATCCAGAGAGTTTGAAATGCCTACCCATCTATCAGCTTGTAGCAGTTATGACCTTCTACTTGATGAAACTAAGGTCATCTACAATGCTTGGATTTCTGGACACTCTCGTGCTATCTCAACCATCCCAATTCCAAGCTAGAAAAGCTTGATCTTTGTGTAGCTCCTCCTTTTCTATAATTTTAAATAAAAGTTATTCTCTATAAAAAAAATATGCTTATGCTTAAAGCAATCCATACTGGATCAAGGAGTCCTTTCCGCTAACTTTCCATTACCAGTTGAAACATCTCAGTATCAAGCGATTACTATGTCATAACATCCAAGCGCATCATTTCACATAGCCTGAGCCTCACAAGGGAATATTTTCTGATACACAGATCCCTGAGGCACAGCCGCCTCACAGATGAATGTCGTACCTAATAATGTCACATCCCAGCCATGGGAACAAATAATAGGAATACAATATATAGCCTGAATGTCCCCAGCTCTTACTAGTGTGTGGGTCCTGAGGAGCACACTTTGATATTTCTATTTGAATTTTGCTAGCTCAGTCCCAACCAATGAATGACTGGACCTCCATCCCTCTTCCTCTTCCATATTGTTCCCTCTCCCGTTTTTTTTTAAGCCAGACCCAAGGTGATCTCCTGTGGTCTCATTTGTTGGTCCAGACTGCTAAGTATTCCATTGCTCCTGCTTTTTTTTCAGTCATCATTCTCACGCACAAACAACCTGGCATATGCTATTTGTCCACCAGTCTCGGACTGACTCTCCTCTAAATGCTTGTACTGCTGTTATTTGCTTCTGGGATATTGTTTGATGTTCTCTTGGTGCTTTAGACTGATTGCCTTTCTTCTGACATTTGGAATACTGACTTCCCTCCACAGAGATCTACTTGTTTAGAGAGCTCCCAAACAGAACAATAGATTTTCTTTTGGGAACACAAGACTTTTATGCCCAGAATGTATATGTTCCAACAGATTGGCTGGGATTCAACAAGTTCAAGTAATGGCCATCCCACTCCAGTGGAAATCACCATTTCCCCTCCTATCACTAGTTCTCGTGGCTGATTCTGGTAGAGCCAGACTCCTTCTTCTCTTGAGGTAGTTTTTTTTTTTTTTTCCATGGGATCTCAGTTTCCTTACATCAGCCTTACCTATATTGTCTGAACCCCAAATCATGGTCACCATTAGACCCCCCCTGCCCCCACATAGATTCCTTAACTTTCATAAAAGCCAGTAATGCAAACAGACCCACAAAGAAGTCCATGGTTAGGATGCAGATTTTCAGTTCTACCTACAAGGACTCACTTGAATAGCATAAGCCTATCTCAGGCACCACATTACAAGTGGTATAATAGCGTATAATAGTTAAAGTACTATGGGGCGACACGTGAAGGAACACTTCATTTAATCTAGGGTGTTGGAGGTCAGAAAAATCTAAAGGGAATATCTGGGATTTGTAGGAGTTTAGGCAGGCATGGTAAAGAAAGCTTTCTACATGGAAAGGAAGATTGGGCCTCAAGAAATCCAGGTATACATGTAATAAATGTGCAAAAATAACCAGTTGGATTTCATACTCTGAATGGAGAAACCTATTGCTGGAATGGAAGTTGCCTTATTAAAACCAACTTTTGTTTGTTTCTCAAATAGTGAATTTGGAAACCTACAAAGTTGCTTTGTAGGGGGGTGTGGGCAGAAAGGGGAGGCTTAACTGGAGTCACTGGTTGCCCCAATTCCTACTTGAACCAGATCAATACAACATTTGTCCGTTTAGGAGCTGATATTTTATGTAAGATTTCATTTGAAAAAAAAAAAAAAAGAATGGTTCTTCTGCTAACTGTCTAGAAACCATTAACCCAGGACCTCATTTAGATTCATAGGCTTTGGCTTTCTCTAAGGCAGTACCATAACTCAGGTGGCCAATTCTCTGCCTCTCCAGCCCATGGCTTCCTGGGAATCTTGACCCTTCACCCCCAAAGGACAAAGTGTACCCTCATCCAAGGTGTTGTGACTTCCGTTGCTCTGGGATGTGATACAATACAAAAATACAACACACTAAAATGCACTACAATACAGCATTGCAGGTAGAGCGGGCTCATCAGGGTAGAGCACACACAGGTTTTGAGGCTCAACATATAAAAACCAGATAAAATTTTTAACATTCCATTTCGAACTGTTTTATTTCTAATGTTTTGTTTTCCCAAAATAATACATATTCATTTAAAAAGATTGTCAAATAAACATAAGCAAAAAAGAAGAAAATGGAAATCAACCATGATCTTGTAGACTAGAGATTTAGAACTGATACCATCTTCGTGGACATACTTCACTTAAGGAAACCTATTTTGTATCTTTTTTCCTAACAGTTTGTGGTGGGTATCATTCTTATTATTGTATCTTCTTCAGTACATGGTTTTTATTGGTTGAATAATATTCCGTTATACTAACAAACCCTAACTTATTTAACCATGATTCATTAACTAACTGCTGTTGTTGGACAACTAGATTCTTTTCCAGTTTTTAACTATAAAAGCACTATTGTTAGGACTCTTGTTCAGAAGTAAAAAGGGTTGCAGAAAAAAGGAGAAGGATGTGGTGAGAATGAGCAGGGTGATGTGGTTTGAGTTGAGCAGGGGAGGCAAGCCATGTGTGGAGCGCACATGCATGGATGGTAGAGGTGGTCAGTGTCTGCAGGACCCTGTGCTATGTATGAGAGTTAGAAGCCACTTGTAGGTGACTGGCCAAGCAGTGGCCAGGGACAGAGAGAGTTAATGGCCACTGGATGACAGCCGAATGATACCAGGAGGATGACCACAGAGTGTCCTCAGAAGACCCTGAGCATCTGCACATGCCCAGACTCCTTGGCAACGACACTTGCCAGAAGAAATGGGACTATTATGGACTGGCTGCACATGCAGACAAATACAGAGGGGGTCATTCATAGGGGATTGTACAAACGGGATAGCAAGATGGTTTGGCTGCATTGGGGATATCTGCACAGTCAGAGACAACTTGCTAGAGGTGAGATCAACAGGATATTTGAGTGGAAAACATCAGAGCTCTGCAGAGGAGGTGGTTTCCACTGTCACATCAGTCAGAAGTGCCAGGTATGATGTTGGCAGTGTAAGGTTTTCAAATAAATCTGCTCTCAGTGGCCCTAGTCCAGTTCTTACTGTGTAGTCTCTTTAATACCCAGAGACTGGGGCCAAGTGCTGCCAGATCTTAACAGCATAGATGATTACTTCTTTATATTAAATGCCTAGATGTACAATTTCTGGCTCCAAGTATATGCAAGCTTTTAAGGTTTTTGACAGGTGTCAGTCAATCAAATGACCCCCTATAAAGAATGCCCTAATTTGCCATCTAAACAGTAGTGTAAGAAAACACCTGTTTCTTCTCAACCTTGTACCTTTGGATAATATATTCCTCTTCATCTTTGCCAATTTCATAGGCAAAAACAGTATCTTATTGTTTTAATAATTTGCTTAAGGTAGTAGTTGTGTTGAGCATTTTCTCATAGGTTTCTTGGCTATTTGTATTTTTTAAAAATCATATTTTTCTGTCCTTGATCTGTTTTTCTGTTGATATGTTTGTTCCTTTGTTGTTTCTACTACTGATTCATGAGTTCTGTAAATAGTAAGGACATTAGTTAGAATGGCAAAAAATGACAAGGCAAGAAACAACAAATGTCGGAGAGGTTGTGGAGAAAGGGGAACCCTCTTACACTGTTGGTGGGAATGCAAGTTGGTACAGCCACTTTGGAAAACAGTGTGGAGGTTCCTCAAAAAATTAAAAATAGAGCTACCCTATGACCCAGTAATTGCACTATTGGGTATTTACCCCAAAGATACAGATGTAGTGAAAAGAAGGGCCATATGCACCCCAATGTTCATAGCAGCAATGTCCACAATAGCCAAATTGTGGAAAGAGCCAAGATACCCTTCAATAGACGAAAGGATAAAGAAGATGTGGTCCATATATACAATGGAATATTACTCAGCCATCAGAAAGGATGAATACCCAACTTTTGCATCAACATGGATGGGACTGGAGGAGATTATGCTAAGTGAAATAAGTCAAACAGAGAAAGTCAATTATCATATGGTTTCACTTATTTGTGGAACATAAGGAATAGCATGGAGGACATTAGGAGAAGGAAGGGAAAAATGAAGGGGGGGAAATCGGAGGGGGAGATGAACCATGAGAGACTATGGAC
>NC_138373.1:50564077-50579585 GCF_054177405.1 Leptonychotes weddellii
CAATGTTGTTTTGGCGACTGGCATCAGATGTAGGGAGCTACAGAATGGCTGTTACTTTTACTTTTTGCAGGGAAATGTCAACCTCTAGGGAAGTGAGTAGATCTCTTTCTTCATGCTTAGATCTTTTATGGATTTTGCACAAATAAATATCCTTTTACCCCAATAGAACACTAACAACAACAACAACAAAAGAACAAAGTGGAAATTAAAATAAGAATTTGGAGGGGAACTAGTTACTGAATCAAATGGAATAGTATTTAGTACATGAAAGTTTACATTACTTGGGGGTAAATTTGGGGTCTACTCGAATGACCAACCATTTCTTGGCTTCTTCAACACTACCTTGCCCTCTGGCAGGCCAGCAGAACTCTCCAGCCAATAGTTCTAGTACTTCTCCCTTGGAAAGAAGACAACAGAGTCCCTGTACCCCCAAATCTAAGCTAGTTTCTATTGAGCTGTGGAGAGATATGAAGCTCCCAGCCCCAATTTCACCAAATACCCATGGGTTGGGACTTTAGTAGCTTATTAAAAATGAACTCTAGCTAAGAATTCATTGTTCATCCCACAGCTCTTATCCACAGATATTAAGATTCTTACTGTTTAAAAATGTTAATGTGTCATGTCTTAGCTTGCCACTTACTGGCATTGAAACAGTGCTGAATTTGCAATCATCCTCCAAAGCCCACATTATACACTGCATTATTTGTGTTGACAAAGGAATTTGGATTTCCCTTCAAACAGTTTTATCTACTAAGACAGGTGAAGGAGAGTTCTCCAGGACATGACATACTCTAAGAAACATAATTTCCATGTTTTTTTTTCTTTTGTAAAATGAGAGATAGAACTGCTGCCAGTGAGCATCTGAGTTTAAAAAGAGATGATTTTATGAATATTAAAATAATAGTAATTAGTATATAATTTTCTTTCTTACCTGACTATTATTTATTAAAATGATACTCATTCATGCTAAGGTTGGTAAAGAAGTTTCTAAGGGTCCTACCATTTATTTATAAATGATTCATATCAGAAGTAAGTACTATTTCAGGGTGCCTGGGTGGCTCAGTCATTAAGCGTCTGCCTTCGGCTCAGGTCATGATACCAGGGTCCTGGGATCAAGCCCCACATCGGGATCCCTGCTCTGTGGGAAGCCTGCTTCTCTCTCTACCAGTCCCTCTGCTTGTGTTCCCTCTCTTGCTATGTCTCTCTCTGTAAAATTAATAAATAAAATCTTTTTAAAAAAATACTATTTCATCAAGAATTTAGATTATCTTTTTAGTTTATTGATTTACTCAATTCACACTTAAAATTTTAAAGAAGAAAACCAAGGTTTGTTTGTTCTTTAAACAGCTCCTATTTATAGTAATCAAACATTTTATTAGTCATTAATCATAATAATTTATTTATTTTAAAGTGTTTCACATCAGTTCAATATAGTTCAACAAATATTTATTGACTTCGTGTCTTTAACCTTTAGAGCTATTTTGTCTTATCAAGTAATATGACAACTCAGCGTGCTTGCTGAGTAAGCTTTGTTAAGACCTAACAAATTCTTAGCAAAAAAAAAAAAAAATGGTGCTTAACTAGATGAATGTTTGAGAAATAATGTGCTGTACCATTTATGCATAAGAACCACACTATCAGCATCAACACTGGTAGTAAGTTTTGAGATTTGAGGATCCCTCCATAATTCCCCAACCTCAACACCCATGTGTGCACAGAGAGGCATGTGCGTGAGTGCACACACACACTCACACATGATGTGAAGTTCATGAGAAAATATCCTCCTTATTCAGATGCCTGTTGTGTTGATCAGGGATAGCCTTGTGGCCACAAACAAATTGCTTTAGTCTGATCAATTGTACTGACTGGTTCAAAAACTCTGAGGATAGTACAGTTTAAAGAAACTTGGATTGAGTGGCAACCTTCATGAAGACTTTCTCATGGTCCATCAGATTCCCTCTCAGGACCAAACTCCAAGCCTGGAGATCTGGATTGTAGTGATCCCTGTGGACTTCCTGTAAAAATGACAGCATTGGACCATTGGACTTTTAGAGTCATTTGATTTTATGATATTTGTATGTTTTATAATTAGTACATGATGTATTGCCTCTAGACAGTAATAGTAGCCATAAAGTTAAGAGATTGTCAATTGGGGTCAAACGGATCTGGGTGTAAATTCCAACTCTGCCCATTACTAACTGTGTATTTGAATTGGTGTGTCATTTCACCTCTTGGGCTGCAGTTTCTATATTTATAAAATGGGATAGTGATCCCCATCTGTCCACTTTTTTTCTGAGGATTAAATGAGGTAATGTGTGGAAGTGCTTAGCTCACTAACCAGTCATGGCTAGTAGTGTGAAATGACTTGGAATCCACATCTAGAAAAATACAAAAATATGCAGAACCTTCTCTGCCTCTGGTTTTTTGTTTGTTTGTTTGTTTTTTTATTTTTTCGTCATATGCCTCCCATTGTTGTCTGAAGTTCCATGTGTAAAACAGGTGTCAAACGAGAGAACACTTACAATTTTATATTTAAATTTTAAAACTTAAGTAAAATTGAAATAAAATTTTAATTTACATACAATTTAAACCATTTTTAAATTCAAATAAATCAATTTGTTGCAGGTAACGATGATAGGCACGGTCATACAGCTACTTTGCAGGAAATAAAAACTGTGACGGACCAAGTGAAGCAAAATGAAGAAAGCACTTCACCTCCTCAGCCGGCTAGGAGGACCGAGGCATCACGGCCATCGGCAACAAGGATGCAGAACCCCGCTCCAGTGCTGGCGAGACCCCAAGAGCCCTCCTTTCACTCGGGAGTCCTGGGAAATATGTCCCAGCAGGACGACCGTGCCCAGATCTTCCTGTGGAGCTTTGTGCTGTGGTCTGACACCATAGAAATGGTGCGCGTGGCTGGCCACTCCGCCGTGTATAAGTCAGGCTGGCTATACCCAGTCTACATATTCAGTTTTATTTCTCTCCTTCGAATTATATTAACTCCTCAGAACCCTCTTCTGAATTCCCTGGACATCCTTCTCCAGGATTTACCCTTTATTTTTGTTAGACTTAGTTTAGTCATTGCCCTGGGAACTATCACACCTGTACTGGGCCTTTGTAAAAACATACTGGTGACTCTCTCTTATGTGTACTTCAATCACATAACCAAATTCAGGGCTTTCTCTACTTTTGAAACGTCTTCATTTTAAAGAGAAAATGTAATATAGTCAAACCTCTGCATTATGCATGTGTACACATTTGTAATTTTTTTTTTCTGGGCATAAGTTTTTGTACTGTGTAAAGAAATGAATACATTGTAGAGAATACACTATTTTTAATAACTGTAGCATATCACTTTTAAAAAAATATATTCAAATGATGTTAAATTTAAGCAAAGTTTTATTCTGATGTTAACTCCCCTGTATCTCTAGAAAATGTTAGTCATTTTAGTTATGTATACCACACTTTTTCTCAAAACACTCTTCATTAAAGCTTTAAAAAAATTAGAACGTGTTTTCCCACTAAGTTAGCCCAAGAATGAGATTCTTATCATTTATATAAATTAAAGAGCATTACAAGACTTAGTGAGAACTGTTTTTTTAGAAAATACACCTCAAGTTCTTGAATAATTTTTAGATTATACTTTTTAACAATTTGAATTGTAGTTTTAGGGTCTTCTTCACACATGGGATTATGTTCTTTAATACACTGTGGCAAGTGACTTTTATGTAATCGACGAATTTCAGCATAAACAGCAATTCAGTTTAACAGATGTTTGGTTCAGTTTGAGGCACAGTTCTTTCACTAGTACTGAAGTATTAATGTAAATACTGTTTAGTAGAATGAAGTCTAGGTACATCAGTAATACCTAAAGTTTTATAATAGGAAGAAGCCATACACTGAAGATGTGGATTTCAAAGAATATTTTGTTTGTGGAATTTCAGACCATCCTAAAAACAGTTGCACACCCTGTTTAGAATTAGACATTCAGCTTATGAACATAGCAGCAAATGCTTAGTGTTTTATGTGATAATATGTAATGAATATCTTGATATTAAGTGATTAGGTACATAATTGTGAAATTTGCTTTCACTATATTGGGACACTCTTGGATATTCAGCTGCTAGAAAAATTTGGGAGGCTTATGTGTGCAGAGTAATGTGTTAAACTAGCAAGTCTCTTCAGTGATCTGTGGCAACAAATAGCTTAAGGATAGATAACTTACCTGCCACCCCTACTCTCCACCAAATTCCCCAGTCTCAGTGGCCCCCTGTGCTTTATGGTTTTTCCTCACACTATAAAAAAAGATCTATTCACAGTTATTAAAAGCTTAGCTTCTAGCTTTATGACTTGGGGCAAGTTCTTTGACCACCGTAAGCCCTAGTTTCCACATCTAAAACGTGAGACTAATAACAGTACCTTAGTAGGTTAGAATTGTACTTTAAGAAAATTGAGAGGATTATATGAGATAGGAAATGCTCTCATGACATTGTCTGGCAAACAATAATAACCCGATAAATTCTCAATATTTCAAATATACCAAATCCCAGAGAAACAAGTAGCTAAATGCATTGTTTTAATTTTCCTGTCTCATTCTTTGCTGCATCCCTGTTTACTGTCTGGGAATAAAAATTTTAACCATGCATTTGTGAAAAATAATATGTAAAGTCTTAAGATTACCTCAGATTATAATTTTTCACCAAGTAGTATTAGGTTCAAAATGAGCAAATATACAGATTAAAGTTGTTGTGGCTATTGATTCATCAGGCATTTGACTGTCCCTCCTGAGTTTTCATAGAGCCTAATTGTAGCACTCAGTTAAGACTTTCATTATGGATTGGCTTTATTGAGTTCCCCATTAATGTTTAAGTCCTTAATCTTGTTTAACAATGTATCTCTCACCTCATCTGTCAATCCAACAGGAACTTCTAATACTTCTAACTCTTAAAAAATGAGAATTGAAATCATTTCTTTCAAATAATGCTATGATAATCTTTTTTAATTAAGGAAAACCTATGATGAGGTAGTTGATTTGTAATATTCTTATTTATGAAGTATTTTACATACATTTATATTTATCTTTATGTTGGAATTTGTAGAGTGAACAGTGCTCAAACTCTAAATATTACTGAGTTTAGAATGCATTTTGTGTCTAATATTTGAATATGGATGTACCTGATATATTGGGAAGTCATAACACTTTATCCAAATAGTAAAGTCATGTACATGTAGGAGGAAAATTATTGAGTAACTAATTTAATTTAGTATTTTATTTCAAGAGTATACACATGTTTATAAAGTTCAAGTCTATGTTTTTTTATATTTAATGCTTTTCAGTATTTTGTTTAATTAAAAATTTTTTAATTGAAGAATAGTTGACATACAATATTAATTTTAGGTGTATAACATAGTAATTTGTTTACATACATTACAAAATGATCACAGTAATGAGTCTAGTTACCATCTGTCATCATACACAGTATTTACAATATTATTGCCTACACTCCCTATGCTGTACTTTATATCCCCGTGACTTATTTATTTTATAACTGGAAAATTACACCTCTTAATCCTCTTCACCTATTTCACCCATCCACCCCCACCCTTCCCCTCTGGCAATTACCAATTTGTTCTCTGTATCTAAGAGTCTATTTCTGTTTTGTTTTGTTTGTTCATTTGTTTTGTTTTTTAGATTCCACATATAAATGAAATCATATGGTATTTGTCCTTCTCTGTCTGACTTATTTCACTTAGCATCATACCATCAAGAACCATCCATGTTGTTACAGATGGCAAGATTTCATTTTTTTAATGGCTGAGTAATATTCCATTGTATATATATCACATTTTTAAATTTATTCATGTGTTGATGGATACTTAGGCTGCTTCTGTATCTTGGTTATTGTGAACAGTGCTGCAATGAACATAGGGGTGCACATATCTTTTTGAATCAGTGTTTTCATTTTCTTCTGATAAATACCCAGAGGTGGAATCACTGGATTGTATGGTAGTCCTATTTTTAATTTTTTGAGGTATCTCCATACTGTTTTCCATAATGGCTGAACAATATTACATACATTCCCACCAACAGCTGTAGGTTCCCATTTCTCCACATTCTTACCAACACTTATTATTTCTTGTCCTTTGGATACTAGCCATTCTGATTGGTGTGAGGTGATATTGTAGTTTTGATTTGCATTTCCCTGGTTATTAGTGATGTTGAGCATCTTTTCATGTGTCTGTTGGCCATCTGTATGTCCTCTTTGGAAGATGCCTCTTCACCTCCCTCCTCTATTTTTTAATTAAATTGTGTTTGTTTGTTTTTTTTTTTTGGTGTTGACTTGTATTAGTTCTTTATATATTTTGGATATTAACCCCTTATCAGACATATCATTGGCAAATATATTCTCCCATTCGGTAAGTTGCCTTTTCATTTTGTTGATGGCTTTCTGCAAAAGCTTTTTCATTTGATGTAGTCCCATTTGTTTAGTTTTGCTTCTGTTGCCCTTGCCTCAGGAGATAGAAAAAAAATACTGCTAAGACCTATGTCTAAGAGTTTACTGCCTATGTTTTCTTTTAGGAATTTTATGGTTTCAGGTCTTAAATTTATGTCTTTAATTAATTTTGACTTTATTTTTGTATATGGGTTGAAAAAGTGGTCCAGTTTCATTCTTTTCCATGTAGCTGTCCAGTTTTCCCAACATCATTTATTGAAGAACCTGTCTTTTTCCTCATCATATAGTCTTGCCTCCTTTGTCATAGATAAATTGACCATATAATTGTAGGCTTTTTTCTGGGCTTTCTATTTTATTCTATTGATTTGTGTGTCCATTTTGTGTGTGTATGCATGTGTGTGTGTGTGTGTGTGTGTGAGTGAGTACTATGCTGTTTTGATTATTAAAGCTTTGTAGTATATTCTAAAGTCAAGAAGCATGAACCTCCAACTTTGTTCTTTTTCAAGATCGCTTTGGTTATTCAGGGCCTTTTTTGCTTCCACACGAATTTTAGGACTATTTGTTCTATTTCTATGAAAAATGCCATTGGTATTTTGATAGGATTACACTGATCCTATAGATTGCTTTGGGTAGTATCGATATCTTAACAATATTACTTGTTCCAATTCAGAAGCATGACATATCTTTCTATTTATTTGTGTCATCTTCAATTACTTTCATCAACATCTTATATTTTTCACAGTACAAGTCTTTCACTTCCTTGGTTAAATAGGTATTTTAAAATACTTATTCCTGGGTACCTTATTCTTTTTGGTGCAACTGTAAATGGGAATGTTTTCTTAATTTCTCTTTCTGATAATTCATTATTAGTGTACAGAGATGCAACAGATCTGTGTATATTAATTTTGTATCCTGCAACTTTACTGAATTCATTTATTAGTTCTAGCAATTTTTTGGTAGAGTCTTTAGCCTTTTCTGTATGTGTAATTATGTCACCTGAAAATAGTGACAGTTATACTTCTTACTAGTTTGAATGCCTTTTATTTCCTTTTCTTGTCTTATTGCTGTGGCTAGGACTTCTAGTGCTATGTTGAATACAAGTTCCAAAAGTGGGCCTCCTTGTCTTGTTCCTGATCTTAGAGGACAAGTTCGCAACTTTTCACTATAGAGTATGATGTTAGCTGTGGGTTTGTCATATATGGCCTTTATTATGTTGAGATATGTTCTCCTATACCCACTTTGTTGAGTTTTTACTCATAAGTGGATGTTGAATTTTGTCAAATGCCTTTTCTGCATTTATTGAGATGATATGATTTTTATTTTCATTTTGCTAATATGGTGTATCATGTTGATTGACTTGCAGATATTGAGCCATCCTTGCATCTTGGGAAAAATCCCACCTGACCATGGTATAAGATCCTTTTAATTTATTGTTGAATTCAATGTACTAATACTTTGTTGAGGATTTTTGCATCTACATTCATTAGGAATATTTGGCCTGTAATTTTTTTTTACTATCTCTGTCTAGTTTTGATATCAGGATAATGCTGGACTCTTGAATTTGGAAGCACTCCTTTCTCTTCAATTTTTTGGAGCAGTTTCAGGAAGATAGACGTTAATTCCTCTTTTAATGTTCAATAGAATTCACCTATGACGCCATCTGGTCCTGGATTTTGGTTTGTTGGGAGTTTTTTGATTATTAATTCAATTTCCTTATTAGTACTCAGTCTGTTTCAAATTTTCTAGTCCCTTTGGATTCAGTCTTGGAAGATTGTAAGATTGTATATTTCTAGGAACTTATCCATTTTCTTTGTGTTGTCCAATTTGTTGTACAATAATTGCTCATGTTTTTCTCTTATAATCTTTTGTATTTCTGTGGTGTTGTAACTTCTCTTTCTGATTTTATTTGAGTCGTCTTTTTTTTCTTTATGAGTCTGGCTAAATGTTTATCAATTTTATTTATCTTTTCAAAGAACCAGCTCTTAGTTTCATTGATCTTTTCTATTGTTATTTAGTCTCTGTTTCATTTATTGTTGCTCTTGTCTTTATTATTTCCTTCTTTCTGCTAACTTTGGCTTTTTTGTTCTTTTTTTAAAAATTTTTAAAAATATTTTATTTATTTATTTATTTATTTGTGAGAGAGAGAGAGAAAGAAAGAAACAGCATGAGAGGGGAGAAGGTCAGAAGGAGAAGCAGGCTCCCCACCGAGCCGGGATCCCAATGCAGGACTTGATCCCAGGACTCCGGGATCATGACCCGAGCCGAAGGCAGTCGCTTAACCAACTGAGCCACCCAGGTGCCCCTTTTTTGTTCTTCTTTTTCCATTTCCTTTAGATGTAAGGTTAGATTGTTTATTTGAGACTTTTGAGGTAGGCCCATATCATTGTAAACTTCCCTCTTAGAACTGCTTTTGGTGTATCCCATAGATTTTGGTATATTTTATTTTCATTTTCATTTGTTTCAAGGTATTTTTTTTATTTTCTCCTTGACTTCTTAATTGACTCATTGGTTGTTTATAGTAGCATGTTGTTTAGCCGGATGTGTTTGTGTTTTGCTAGTTTTTTTTTCTTGTAATTGATCTCTAGTTCCATACCATTGTGGTCACAAAAGATGCTGATATGATTATAATCTTTTTAAATGTATTGGGACTTGTGTTGTGGCCTAACATGTGATCTATCCTGGAGAATGTTCCATATGTACCTAAAGAGAATGTGTATTCTGATATTTTTGGATTGGATGTTCTGTATATATCTGGTAAGTACATCTGGTCTAATATGTCATTTAAGGCCACTGTTTTCTTAATGATTTTTTTGTCTGGATGAACTATTCACTGATGTAAATGGGGTGTTAAATTTTTCTACTATTGTATTACTGTCTCCCTTTGATCTATTACCATTTGCTTTTATATATTTTGGTGCTCCTACTAGGTAGTATACATATTTATAAGTGTTATATATCCATATTTGGCTGATCCCTTTATCATTATGTAAATGCCCATCTTTGTCTCCTGATACACTCTTTGTTTTGAAGTCTATTTTGTCTGATATAAGTATTGCTACCCCAGCTTTCTTTTGGTTTCATTTGTGTGGAATATCTTTTTCTATCCCTTCACTTTCAGTCTGTGTGTGTCTGTTGGTCTGAAGTGAGTCTCTTGTAGATATCTGTATTTATTTATTTGTTTGTTTATTTATTTATAAGTAGACTCTATGCCCAGCATGGAGTCCAGTGTGGGGTTTGAACTCACAACCCTGAGATCAAGACCTGAGCTGAGATCAAGAGTCAGACAGCTTAACTGACTGAGCCACTCAGGCTCCCTGGTCTTTTTTTTTTTTTCCCCTTGTTCAGTCACCCTATGTCTTTTGATTGGAATATTTAGTCCATTTACCTTAAAGTAATTATTGATATATATGTACTTATTGCCATTTTCAAAATTGTTTCTGGTTGTTTTTATAGTTATTCTCCATTTGTTCTTAATCTTTTCTCTTAGTTTTGATGATTTTCTATAGTATTATGTTTGAAATTTTTTCTCTTTGTTTTTTGGTATCTGTTGTAGGGTTTTGGTTTGTTGTTACCATGAGATTTATATTTAGCACCCTTTGTATATACAGGTCTGTTTAAGTTGATGGACACAAGTTGGAACATGTTCTAAAAGAGCTGCATTTTTACGCCTTCCCCAATGTTTTATGTATTTGATACCATATTTTACATCTTTTTATTTTGTGTATCCCTTAACTAATTATTGTAAATATAATTGGTTTTACTACTTTTGGTCTTTTAACATTCATACCAGCTTTATAAGTGGTTTATCTACTACCTTAACTATGTGTTTGCTTTTGCCAGTAAGATTTTTCCTTTCATAATTTTCTTACTTCTAGTTATGGCCTTTTCTTTTCCACCTAAAGAATTTCCTTTAATATTTCTTGAAAGGCCAGTTTAGTGGTGATAAACTTTAACTTTTGTTTCTTCAGAAAGCGCTTTATCTCTCTTTCATTTCTGAATGATGACCTTACTGGGTAGAGTATTTTTGGTTATAGGTTTTTTTTCCCTTTCAGCACTTTGACTATATCATGCCAGTCCCTTTTGGACTATAAAGTTTCTGCTGAAATATCAGCTGATAGTCATATAGGGGTTCCATTGTACATGACAAGATGTTTTTCTTTCTTCTTCTTCTCTTTCTTTTTAAGATTTTATTTATTTATTTGACAGAGAGAGACACAGCGAGAGAGGGAACACAAGCAGGGGGAGTGGGAGAGGGAGAAGCAGGCTTCCCGCCTGAGCAGGGAGCCCAATGTGGGATTTGATCCCAGGATCCTGGGATCGTGACCTGAGCTGAAGGCAGGCGCTTAACGACTGAGCCACCCAGGTGCCCCGACAAGATGTTTTTCTCTTGCTGCTTTTAAGAGTCTTCCTTTATCCTTAACTTTTGACATTTTAATTATTATGTGTCTTGGTGTGAATTTCTTTGGGTATCTTGTTTGGGACTCTCTGTGCTTTATGGACTTGGATGTCTGTTTCCTTTCCCAGATTTGGGAAGTTTTCAGCTATTACACCTTCAAATGAGTTTTCTGCTCCTTTTCTCTCTCATCTATTTCTGGAATCCCTATAATAAAAAAAATTAGTATCATTGATGTTGTTCCAGAGGTTACTTAAACTATCCTCATTTTTTAATTTTCTTTTTTCTTTTTGCTGTTCACTTTGGATGATTTCCACTACCCTGTCTTCCAGATTACTGATCTGTTCTTCTGCATTCTGTAATCTGATGTTGATTCCCTTTAGTGTATTTTTCATTTCAGTTATTGTATTCTTCAGCTTTGATTGATTCCTTTTTATATTTTTTTATCTCTTTATTGAAGTTTTCAGTGTGTTCGTTCAATCTCTCCCTAGTTCAGTGACCATGTTTATGACCATTACCTCCAAATCTTTATCAGGTAGCTTGCTTATCTTCATTTCATTCAGTACTTTTTCTGTAGTTTTGTCTTGTTTTTGTTGTTGTTTAGAACAAATTCCTCAATTTCCTCATTTTCCCTGACTCTCCTTGTTGGTTTCTATGTATTAGGTAGATCAGCTTCATCTCCTGGCCTTGAAGAGGTGGCCTTATGCAGATGTCCTGTGAGACTCAGAAGTACAATCCTCCCAGTCACCAGAACTAAATACTCCAGAGGTGTCCCCTGTGTGGTCTGCATGTGCCCTCCTGTTATGGCTGTGCTGTGACTGGTGGGCAAGCCTGGCCCTAATGTGGCTGATTAAGAGGTCAACTGTGGCTACTGTGGGTATGCTTGTGTTTAAAGCTAGCCCCTGATGCAGCTGGCTGCAAGGTCCAGCTGCAACTATTGCGGGCATACTGGTGGGTGGGCCCCCCTGCTGTACCTGCATTGGGAAGGTGTGTCATTATATCACAAAGAGACATTAATTCATGAACTCTAAATCATGCTGTTCCATGTATTTTTCAGGACTGCCATGTATGATTGTGGTAGCCAATTAGAAGGGCATCCCTTTAGGTTTAGCAGTGAACCATCTGCACATCCTTATGCAATGGCCTTAAAAAAAAGAAACTTACTCCAAAGTGGGTTCCCCTCTTGGTGAGTGTTGAGCCAAAAGATACAACCAATCCAAAGAATAGGAAAAGAAAGGGTTTTACCTGCAACAAGGAAGATGAACATCAGGGATTTTTCCAAGATTGGAGAGAGAGACAGGGAGTCACAGCTTCCTGAAGGAAATACTCACCAGCACCCAGGTAGGAAAACCTCAACTATAATTGATGAATTGCTGGAGGCTCGGTATAGATAACTGAGTTAAAAGCTCCAGAGGTACCCAGTCATAGGGGATCCCCATAATATTGTGAGATTAACCTCCAGAAGCTTGACCAAGTTTCCATAGTAAATATTGGAGAAAAATTCCCTCATGCTTCCACCAAGGGGAGGGGGAAAGGAACCTTTTTGAAATAAGCCAGAGCACTCTGTTCTTAATAAAGCCTGCCCTCAGGGGAAATTAGCTAACCAGAGCCTAATATGCTGGGGTAATCATCAGAGTCTAGCTGACCTGAGGGAAGGGAAATACCCAATTCCAGCCCACTCTAGCTATCTTGTTGACCTAAGGATAAGGGGAGAAAAAACAAAACAAAACAGAGAAACTCTGGTGAAGGTCACAGTCTAGAGGCATAGACTCCCTAAAGATTCAGACCTGGTCATAAATTATAAAATGCCCCCCACATACACATTTCACCACCACATTACTAAAGCCCTATTTAGAGAAGCTCCTTTTACCTGTTATACCATGTCTAGCTATCAAGAAAAAATTACATGGCATACCAAAAGGCAATATATATATATATATATGACTTGAAAAGATAGAACAAGCATCAAAACCAGACATGTCAGGGATGTTGGAATCATCAGACCAAGAATTTAAGACAAATAGGGTGAATATAATAAGGGCTCAAATGGATAGAGTAGACAGCATGCAAGAATAGATGGGCAGTGTAACCAGAGAAATGGAAATCTCAAGAAGGAACCAAAAAAGAAATGCTAGAAGCAAAAAAGAGTGTAGCAGAAATGAAGACTGCATTCAGTGGACTTATTAGTAGACTGGATACAGCTGAGGAAGGAATCTCTGCATTAAAGGATAGAGCAATAAAATCTTTGAAAACAAAGTCTGAAAAAAATGGAACAGAGTACCCAAGAACTGTGGGACAGCTGCAGAAGGCATAAGTTATGAGTAATAGAATACTAGAACAGAAGAAAGAGAGAAAGGAACTAAAGAAATATTTGAAACAATAATGGCTAAGAATTTCCCCAAATTAATGTGAGACACCAAACCCACAGATCCAGAAAGCTCAGAAAACACCAAACAGGATAAACTGCAGAAGAATTACACCTCAGAATATCATTTTCAAGTTACAGAAAGTCAAAGACAAAATATCTTGAAAGAAGCCAGAGGAAAAAAATCACCTTGCCTCTAACATCCACCTTCTCAGAGACCATGCAAGCAAGAAGAGAGAGCAGTGAAATATTTAAAGGGTTAAGAGAAAAAACTAACAACCTAGAATTCTGTACCCTGTTAAATCATTCTTCAAAGGTGGGGAGAAATAAAGACTTTCCTAGACTTACAAAAATTGAGGAAATTTCTTGCCAGCAGACCTGTCTTGCAAGAAATGCTTAAAGAAGTCCTTAGAAGGAAAAAAAATATTGGTCAGAAACTGAAATACATAAAGAAAGGAAGAGCATCAGAAAATGAATAGATGAAGGTAAATAAAAATTATAACAAATTTTGTAACTGACTTAATAGGTAAGTTTGTTCAGAATAATAATAGCAACAATGTATTCAATTATGTATGCTTATGTATATAGTATATACATGCATGCTTTATAAAATTATATGTAAGTAAAATGAGTGACAGTGATGATACAAGTGATGGGAGGAAGGAATTAGGAATTTTTTTAAATTTTAAGATACTTTCATGTTAAGTGGTATAGCATTATTTGAAACTGTACTTGGATTAGCTGTAAAAGTATGTTGCAAACTCTAGGGCAGTCACTAAAAACAGTTTAAAAAAGGAAGTATAACAGATACACTGAGAAAGGAGACAAAATGGAGTCATATAAAATGCTCAATTAATACCATAAAAGGCAGAAAAAGAGTGAAAGACAAAAATAGCAACAAAGAAAACAGTAATACATACAATAGATATGAATCCAACTTTATCAATAATCACTCTGAATGTCATTGGTCTAAATACACCATTTAAAAGACAGAGATTATCAGGGAAGCCTGGGTGGCTCAGTTGGTTAAGCTCTGCCTATGGCTTAGGTCATGATCTCAGGGTCATGGGATCCAGGCCCGCCTGAGGCTCCCGGCTCATCCCAAGGTCTGCTTCTCCCGCTGCCCCTCCCCCGTTCATGTGTGCATGCGTGCTCTCTCTTTCACTCAAATAAATAAATACAATCTCGAAAAAAAAATGGAGATTGTCAGAGTGGATCAAAAAATATGACCCAGCTATCTGGTCTACAAGAAACCCACTTTAAATATAAGGACATATATAGATTGAAAGTAAATGGATGGAGAAAAATATATCATGTTTATGCTAACAAAAATAAGCAGCAGTAGCTATATTAATTTCAGAAAGAGAAGACTGCAAAATAAGGAAAGTTATCAGGATTAAGGAAGGTATTCCATAATGATAAAGGGGTGGATTTCTTAAGGAGACATAAAAATTCTTAACAGTATGCAACCTAAAAACAACATCAAACTACATGAGTCAAAAACTGATAGAACTGCAAAGAGAAATAGATGAATCTCCTATTATAGTGAAAGACTTCAACACCCCTGTTCAGGGGTGGACAGTTCCAGCAGGCAGAATTAAGGACATAGTTGAACTCAAGAATACTATCGATCAAATTATAAAGCTCCAACAAAAATATTGAAGGAGAACTAAATAAATGGAGAGATATTTCATGTTCATGGATAAGGAAGACTCAATATTGTCAGGATGTCAGTTCTTCACAACTTGATCTAGAGATTCAGTGCAATTCCAATGAAAGTTTTCACAAGTAATTTTGCAGATATTGACAAACTGATTCTAAAGTTTATATGGAGAGATAAAATGTCCAGAATATACAACACCATATTCAAGGAGAAGAGCAATGTTGGAGAATTGATACTGCCTGACTTCAAGACTTACTATAAACCTACAATATGATATTGACAAACTGATAGACAAACAGATCAATAGAACAGAATAGAGAAACCAGAAATAAACCCACATAAAAATAGTCAACTGATCTTTGAAAAAAGAACAAAATTAATGAAATGGAGAATAGACAGTCTTTTCAACAAATGGTGTTGGAACTACTAGACATCCACATGCAAAAATCATTTGTCTGTACATAGACCTTACACCCTTCACAACAATTAAGTCAGGATGGATCATAGATCTAAATGGTAAATATGAAACTATGAAACTCCTAGAAGATAACATAGGAGAAAACCTAGATGACCTGAGGTATAGTAATGCCTTTTTAGGTATAACACCAGAGACATGATCCATACAGAAATAA